>NC_069134.1:56000700-56350700 GCF_026914265.1 Mya arenaria | reverse complement strand
GCACTGACATCAAGCATCGAATGATGAATCGTCCAATTGTTTGCGGTTTACTTCACGAAGCAATTCAAAGTTTAAAACAAAGCAATTCAAAGTTTAAACAAAACAAATCCGGGTTTTGAGATAAACAACTTACGGAATTCCATAAAATCCTCCAAAATCGTTGCAAGCCAATGAATGTTCGCCAAAGCCAAAGGTATGATGTATGGATTAACCGAGCCATGCTATTTAGAACATAAAAAGAGATACAAAAGAGTTTGAGATAGTGAAAAACAATTGTCAAAACATGGAAAACAGTAAGTTACTAAGCCTTTTGTGTGTAGCGTCGCTCACACTGCTTGTGCATGCGGCACCAAGTCGGAGTGTTACTGACGACATTGCCATTCTGAAAGAGAGAATAGACAGACAGACGCTTGCCTTAACCACTCTGAGGGCAAAAGTCGGCGACCTGGAACAGAGCTTCAGTCAATCACTTAGTTTAACATCACAGTTTATTGAAGATGTGACCCAACAGCTTACAGCTAGGTCAACTAGTGTTGCCTTCTTCGCGCGTCTTGACAAAAGCTACGAGAATATTGGCGCATGGGAGACGATTGTGTTTAAAACGGTGGTTACCAACGAGGGTGGGGCATACGATGGAACAACGGGTGTATTCACCGCACCAGTGAATGGCACTTACGTGTTTAATTCAAATATCATGGCGAAAGCAGGAAAGTCTATTGAAACATCGCTCAAGGTAAATGACATCAACAAACTGTACCTTTATTCAGGAGGAACAGCCAGTTTCTATGGCCCTGGCAGCAATATGGCGGTTCTGAATCTGAACTCTGGGGATAAAGTTAAGATGGTGAAACATGGGCCTTGGGGATTGGAGCCATTCTACATTCATGCTACCTGGAGTACTTTTTCTGGCTTTCTACTCAAACCAAGCTTATAAAATCCAAATGTGTTTGAAAGAAAACATTGGTTTTATATTGTTTTCAATTGTTTTATAATTATGTTAATTGTTACTATAAATGAAAATGTGCAATTTGGAATATAGGCTGTAATACTATTTCAAGTGTGCACTAGCTTTTTAATATAATTTTCAAAATAATCAGATTCTTCTTGTCACGCATTATTACAGGTTTACTTCATTTGTGTTTTGATACATGTTTGATACATCGTATTGAATTAAGTCAGGTAAATAATCTATTTTATTTCAACGTGTATATAATAATTTAGCATTTAAATTAAAAACATTATATTTAATAAACATCGATATATCTAGTGTGACAATTATAGTTCTGTATCTTTGCTAATGCTTCTTTTAACAATGCTGTTTTAATGCTGTTTTTTAAAATGTCATACTTTTGAATGCTGATATGAAAAGATGATTTTTAAGTATTCAACATTCATACTAGCTCTATTCTTGTGCTATTACACTGTCATGCCACCATCTCTGTGATACCTTCGCGCATATTGTAAGTTGTTTTTAATTGTTTATGAATGTTGGTACATTTTAAACTGAATCAATGTTATGTTATGTGATGTTATGTTTCACACTTTTCAAGTAATTCTGTAAGCATTAGCGTGTTATTATTTGCACGTGTTCCTTATTGCTTGTTTTATAAAATCAAATCTTTGTTATCAAAAGTAATAGCTGTAGATGTACTTCTCACATAAGGCATGTGTTTTTTTTTCTACAATAAATGTTAACATTGAAATGTGTTCTTCGCTGTTTATTTAAAGTAACCATATTATTTTTGAAAAGGTTAGTTTGATAGGGTTTTTATGAGTAGACATAAGTGTTAAAGTATACCGACATTTTTATTAAACAACATTGTTTGGCCTTGGAAGGTTCCAGACAGTGCATTTTACGTCCGATTTCATTTAGGCAAAGGAACACAAATGCTCCCCTGAAATGTGTTTTACATTATAAGTCAAGAAGGGCATTGACTCATTGTTTGTTACATCCTTACAACGCCTGCTCTCAAGTCCTATGTTGCAACTATTGTAAGCTATCTATCTGGTCTAATGATTGGTCGTTACTGCTGGAGTTCACCAGCTTGAAAAAACATACCTGGATTATATTAGGAAATTTAGACCCCTTTAAACAAGGACGTCACTTTCGACATGAGTATGACGTTTGTCAAGGATTATTTATATTTAGTAATACGATCTTCATTCACTTCTCCTGATTTTAGACTAATAACGTGACATAAACATGATTGCCACGAACCATGGGATCGCGATGAACAAACTTGCGAAGGGAGACGGGCAGTCGAAAGAGCAGCATGCAGCTGCAAGTCGTACGCATCGGAACACCAAAAACGGAGTTAGTGTTCTGCTGTGAAAGGGGTTTACGTTTGACTGCTGAAAATCAATCAGATAATGTTATGATCTGTTATTTTAAATGTGTACTACCTTACAACATATCGGCGTCTAATTGAGCACCTTCATTTAAAAAAAACAAAAACATGCATGGATCTTATTTGGTATATTTCGGATATTTGCAGCTGCATTCTCACAGATTTACCATATTTACAACTTTTTTATTTTTTTGTCTTGGAAAGAGCAATTTTTTCCGTAAATGTCTGCAAACCAATGATAAAAGATTGCTGACAAATCTCAGATCACAGATCTTCATACTTTCGTTCGAAAATTAATGATTTATGGTTTAAACCGTTACAAACGGTTTATGGAAACGCATAAAACATCAATTTTTGAACTTAGATGTAAAAATCTGCGATCTCTTTTTGTCAGCAGTCTTATATAACCGGTTTCCATGGATTTCCCCCCCCCCCAAAAAATGGCTCGTTTCAAGATAAAAAAAAAATGAAAAAAAGTTGTCAAAACGTTCAATCTGTGAGATTACAGCTTTAAAATGAAGATATGATTTGCGTCATGGAAGGGCATATTTAGTGTGTACCCTGTAAAGTTTGGAAGACAGCGATAATCGACACTTAAGGAAACAAATAAACTAATTAAAAAAAATAAAATAAAAAAGAGAATTATTATAGCTACGAGGATAAATAACACATATAGGGATTTAACGTAAAATAACATCAGGGAAAATCGCCAGACATGGCTTTAAATTTTTCGTTTAATTAAGCAGCTCCTATAATAATTTGTTAGCAGTCAATACCATATTCCACAAATAATATATACGTTTTGAAATCCTCATTTGTTCAATTGAGCAATTCAGTCAGTAACAAATTCCACATATAAACTTTTTATGCTTATCGCATTCGTCATTGAACTAATGTCAAAATGTCAGCCAATTTACAGCGCTACGAATTGTGATGTGCAATTCACAATTCCTTTGGGAAACAACTTCGGAAGTATATGGAAAGTTTACAATGTCAAAAGGCTTTACATTTAACTATGGTGCAAGTAAATCGAGTATTAATTTAAATTAGCGATAAAATTAATGACTTTACTCTTTAATCTTAATCATGTATGCACTAATACAATCCACTAGCATTCGATTTAAACTTAGTTATACAAAATACACGTAAAACCGTACAAATAATTAATACTATTATTTAAAATGTTACAAACAACTTCTTGCCAGAATATATACGAGGTTGATTTCGATGGAAATTGGCCGAATGACATCCCACTCAGAGTGCTCTTTATGATGTGTTGTTTTTATTAACCCCCCCCCCCCCCCCCGTAAAATCACGTCAAAATGCTTACCCAGAAAGCGAAAGCACAAAATAGTAATGTGTATGTTTATGATTCAACACAATTTCGTTAAACAAATGATGGGACACGTTTTCATATATTCATGCATACAGACATGTTTACCTTAAATGTAAGTATTCAAATCGTTATATCATCCTCGATTATTTTATAATTGACCGAAAATAGGTTTTATTATTTCTACTGACCCACTAAAACCCCCACTCATATGCCCGATAGCGTGCTTGCTGGAACGCTTGGACTCGCTGGAGTAGAAAAATAATATATTATAAATAACATTGTATTAACCATTTATAGTTTTTGACATGATTATTAATATATCATACAAGTTATGTTTCGTTTTTTTTTAAACATTTAGGACTGTATTCAATATTTTGTCACAAACTATAGTACGTTTCTGTCATGAATCAATTTAAATTGAATACAAACATCAATTCCACATTATAGATGATGTATACAGATTACTAATGATAACTGACTTTAAAATTGACGAAGTAGCTTACAACAGATAAGTTGGTGGTAGTAATGTTTTGTACATTACTGAATCTCGTCCTATTTATTTCAGGACCAATCGTTGTTGAAGCGGCAAAGGTCAATAAGAAGGGTAAGACCGTTAAAGTGGACTGCGGTCGAGTACGTGGAATTTATAACGTCACTTCAAGAGCATATTCGTTCCGAGGAATTCCCTATGCCAGTCCTCCAGTTGGCAATTTGCGTTGGAGACCACCATTCCCGGTTAACAGCACCAACAAAAACTGCTGGCGCGGACGCCTTAACGCTAGAAAATTTGGCAGCCCGTGTTTGAAAGAGAAACCCCCTTTCACTGCCAACACGACGATTGGAAACGAGAATTGCCTCTATTTGAACGTCTGGACGCCCTCTCTTAGCAGGATATTGGTTACGCGCCAACAGAGCAGCTGGCTCGTGACCATGATGCTGTCTATGTCAGCATCAACTACAGACTGAACGCGTTTGGATTTATGTCGCTGGACATGCTGCGCGTTGGTTCGCATACTAACACCTCCGGATATTACGGGTTCATGGATATGCTAACAGGACTACATTGGGTGCAAAACAACATTCGCCAGTTTGGTGGAGACCCGAATCAGGTAATCATCGTTAGACATTGGTAAAGCTGAAACCTCTCTGTTTGATGTGCAAACATTTTATATCGCACGATTTAAAAGAAAATGAAAGCGTAACTTCCCTTTCCGTTTTAATTTCCTCGCCGTCTTTTTCTAATACTAAATACATTTCTTTTCAGGTAACGCCTTTTGGACAGAGTTCCGGTGGGACGGCCATTTACGCTTTGCTTGCTTCACCGCTCGGCCGCGGACTTTTCCATAAGGCCTGAGCGATCAGTGGATCACCAGTCATGAGTAAGACGGCTGCGGAAGCGGATGTGGATAACCAAGTTTTTGTACATAATACCGGATGTCAAGACGCGGACTGCTTGTACAATCTGACACCAGAACATGTGCTTGCCAGCGTGCCATGGGAGGAGTTCCCGTACTGGGCGATGAGAGATCTCACTGGAATCCCAGCTCAAGATCGCTTTAATGGCGCTCTTCCGGTTGTCGATGGTAATTCATATTTTACCTCCAAAAAACACCATACCATATATTAAGAATATTAAGAACCCTTTTTGTATTTTGTACCTGGACTTTATTTACGTTATCAGAGTATGGGTAGAGTTAAAAACTGAGACATGTGCAAAAATGTGTTATTCACACATGTTCGTCACACAGGTTTGAGCACAACATAATGACTTCACTTGCATCTTGGATGCAACCTAGACAGTAGATTTAAGTTCAACTGAACGCTCTTATATCTAGATCAAGCCGTTAGATAAACTTGAAACGTAGATAATCAAAGGATGATAAATCAAGGCATACATTTAAGTGTTCTATCCATCATTGACTCTCATCTACGTTAATATAAAGACAAATTTAATCAGTTAATAAATTAATGAAATAATTGCAACTTAATATTGTAAATCATTTAGAAATTACGTTTATATTTATTATCTTTCTTTAAAACGCAATAAAAAAGCGCGATGGAAAGTCCAAGTATAAAATTTCAAAAGTCGCTACTTGCATTTAATATGGCGGCTCTCATGGGCTTGAGGAATACTTCATTTCTCCAATATTTACATGGATAAATTGGCATTCATTCGATTTAATGACTTTACTCATATGACCGTTTTAATGTGTTTGTTTATAAATAACCCAAAATGTTCGACTGAGTTGCTTTAAATGTTTTTTGTTAACGTTGTGTACCAAGTCTATGTGTGCCAGTATATTATTTTCAAATTCGTTGAGGAGAGTGCAATAAAGTTTGAGACCGTTTTTTTCCATGTTATGTTTCACCAAAAGCTCCTCATGAAGCCTATGCAGCAAAAATAGGAAGCGACGTTCCTGTTCTCATTGGTTAGTTGTTTTACTGGTTGTTTGTTTCAATCCTTATGGCAAATTAACCACCTTGGAAAAATTGTGAAGCTTGTTTATCGATTTAAACGTTTATGATGTCATGCTCTGTATCAAATGAAATGTCATGTTAAACTAAAACACAATGTGATATTAAGGTACCACATCCCATGAAGTAAGTTTAGAGTCTAGTCCGCAAGAGGTCACCAACTGGACATGGGAAGATAACAAGTATCAGGACTATGTCCGCCATGCGTTACTCCCCTTTGGTGACGTCATAGCGGAGACCGCGCTTAAGCTCTACCCAGAAAACGTGCACACTCCAGAATTTCAACTCGCTAGTCTAGTAACAGACCTCAGAGTGACGTGTGGAAAAGATTATCTGGCTCTAGTAATGACGACTTCTTTTACTTCACCGGTGTTCAGATACAGAGCAGAATATGCGCCCTCTGCTCCAATGAAGGCGTTTTGGGTAATGCTTCCCGCGAGATTCGCCTTTCACGGCATCGACATGTTCGCTTTCTTTAAAACCATGGGACTCATGATTGACAACATGACGGACGGGGACAGGCAGTGGGAGGTCAACGTGCAGCAGGAAATTTTGAGTTTCATGCATACCGGAAGGCCTTTTACGGCCGACTGGGGAATGTTTCCCGGCCAAACGGCAGTGCTTAGTGATAATACAACGGTTACGGCTGGGTACCACACTGCAGAGTGTCTCTTCTGGTTAAAGAACGGGTTCTTCTCCTACTCGTGGATAAATTGAAATCGAACCAAATTGTTTTTAACACTGTTCCGATTACCGTTACTTCAGAAATGACATGCATAAAACACATTTATTACAATAAAACATAAGATTTTTTTTCAAATTGTTAAAACTACGACTAATTTTAATAGAAGAATACATGGAATTTACATGAAATAACATCAGGTTAAACTTGCCAGAAAACGTTATAAATTATTTGATCAATTAAGCTGATCCTATTGTAATTTGTTTACAGTCAAAAATAAATTCCACAAAGTAGCTCTATATTCTTTTCGAAATCGTCATGGAACAGACGTCACAAACGTCAACAATGTCCTATCAATTGTGACGTGTTGACGTATCCACCATTTTTACACCAAGGGGTTTACACCCATCACATTCGGAACCCCTCGTTCATGTTCCATCGAAAACAAACTCAGATGTTTACGGCCGTTTTTCAGTCAAAAATCTTTAAATATAATTACTCTGCTAGTACATCGCGTAGAATTTAAATTTAGCTGTTTAACTTTATGTGCTTACTCTCGGGAATCTTATTTTTTATGCACAAATAGAATTCAAGTTCAAACAATGTGAACTAAGATATACAAAATATACAATAAAACACTATAAAAACGTAATGCAATTATTCAAATTTATACGAACTTATTGTGCTGATGTACCGACATGCATACGCGGTTGTTTTCGATGGAAAATGACCAAGAAGCTCCGAATGACACCCTTCAGAATGGTCTTCATAATGTGTTCTTGAAAAGAAAGAATTACGTACGATCGCGTATTAGGGCGTGCTTATTAAATTCCAAAAGCATGCAGTTGCATGCTATTTTCTGCAAAGTAACGCTTATTATAGGAGATTCGTTTTCGGCATATAATACCATGATCTGGAGCTCTTGCAATACATTTTTAATTGAGTCTATATGCATATTTATTATTGATATCACATAATCAGCAGAATTCCTATAATACATGAATAAACGAGTTTCAAATATTAGGGAAGATAAATGATATTTGCACGATATTGAAACATTACCTAAAATATAAGTAATAAGATAAATTGAATAAATTCAATAGAGAAATGTTTACATGCAAATAAACAGAAATATCATGAACTTTAAGGCCAGACTTGTTTGATACAAGTTGTCTATGTGATGTGCGGTCGATATAATAAGGCATGCTACAACTGTTTTAAAACGCTGGACTGTCACAGTATAATAAGATGAATAGCAAAGCTATATCAAATGTATTAAATCATTCAAGCAGCGATGCACAGTAATGAAAAACACGTTTTTAACGTGGGCCAAGGTGGCAACGTGTGTTTTTTTTGCAAAAAAAAACGCGTAGTGTTGTGTAAGCAGCAATAGTACTTGTTGTCGCCCCTATCGTTAAACTGTACATCGGTCGAAATAGTAATTGCAACACTTTCGTTTTTTTTACAACTTAAACGCAACATTATCAACATTCCATATAGTTGGACTATAGTATTGGTCAATATTGGAACTCAAAATCGATTCATTCAACGAACGCTTCATATTTTTGACCCTTTCCATTGCAATAACATGTATAAATCCAGGTGTATTTTGAAAAAAACTTTAACCATTTAAAGTTGAACTTATCCAAGACTATAAATTATTTGAGCAAGCTATATTGTGGCCCATAGTTTATTTATGCAAGCATTTTCCTAAATCGTAGTTTTACGTTGATGGTGATTAAACATCGTTAAAGGCTTGTAAGTTAAGAATGAAAACATATCGTAACATAATTACAAACTATACATATAGGTTGGTTAGTTTATTAATATTCATTAAGTTAAGCTTAATGAACCATTATAAATATTTTAGTGTGAATCATTCTTAATCCAAAACATTTAATTAATCACGATTATTGGGTTGAATGTCCATACTATCAGAGTTCAGAAATATCTGATTTGATAATTATTATTTACGAATAATTAAGCTGCTTTGTGTAGCATCTTCGAATATTTGAACCTATCTCTTATCAAAAACAATCAACACATTTGGGTCATAAATGTCGTTCCTGAACTTTGTTTCAGCTCAACTGATTAATATTAAAATGATTATTTGTGAAACATTTAGAAAGGGTAAAACTATCTGCAAACTTCAATTGCTTATCAATGAGGAAGTTTTGAACATGTGTGTTAAGTGTCTTCCACGTTCGCTGTGCTCGTTCAGATCGGCATCTTTGACGAAAAGATGAAGTCAAACATGGAATATCTCTTTTTATTCATGTTGATAATTGGAAAGGTATTTTGTGCGTGGAATTTTGAAGGTAAACAATTTTATCTTTTATATTAGATAAGAAGGAAAAGAAAGAACATACGTGATCATCATCTATACGAAATTTATTCAACAAGATTCCTTAAGGACAAAAAAGAGCATTGGAGAGATTTTATCATTTATTTAGATAGTGTAATAAGCACTGTTTGGATTTTTCACGAATGTTATAGTCTATTCACATCAAAAATACTGATTTGATGATTAACAGCGCTATATACATATACGTCACTTTAAAGCGCTCACATTTTTATAGCTATGTATTATTGCATATTATACTAGTTTTAAACGTCTCATACGCTTTAAAACAAGCATTAAACATCATAATTACCATGTATAAGTAAAAAATGGAATAGTATAATACAAGATAAATGTCAAATTGAATCTAGGTAATAAACAGTAACGTTTGATGTCATAGAAAATTATCTTTAAACACGTTCAGCTTCAGGTCGAATTCATTAATAATGGTGTTGAACTACATGTTGTCAATTGTACATTTACCAGAACTATTATATGTTTAAACCAAATGCGAACACTTCACAGGTCAAAATATCGCACCATATGGCCAGGCTTATCAGAATCCAAAGACATACCTAAAAAATAAATTTAATGCAAAAAAAGCCATTGATGGAGACAAGGATACGGATGTTGTACATGGAAAATGTTCACACACGGACTTACCACAAAATGGAGAAACCGCTTGGTGGGAAGTTCAATTCAACAATTTATACAGCATCACTGGCATTGTGATTGTAAACAGAAAGTTCGTAAGTAAGTATCACAGACATTTATGACTTGTCTACGTCAATGAAGATTATTTTCGAATAGAAAACTTTTAAGGTCTTTTTGAGTCGTTTTGCCCAATTGTAAAGGGGAATATCGTAGATACGTTGTATTCTTCACATGTTGTATGAACATATATTGCTTGTGTTACATTTATATTTTGTTTTGTCAGATAACTTGCTAATGGAATTACCAATTCATAACAACTGCATTTCATACTGTGGCTTATAAGATGTCACATTTTTGGCACAGTTGCTGTGCGTAATGTTGTGCACTTATTTCTTTTCTTACATGCACTTTTTAGCTGAAAGAAACAGACTTTTCGGAATGTTTATATATGGGAACACTTCCAGCAACGATTCTACTGTACTATTTCATGATAATTCAACCACAAGGAGTTGTCAAACAAACAGTAGTGCACAAGTGTGTAATGACAATATTAGAATTCCTATTGTTGGAACAAAAAGGCTGATGCAAGGACTAAGGATAGTAACACAAAACTATCTCACCCTATGTGAAGTGGAAATTTTTGCAAGTAATTATGCAATTTTTACTTAAACATTTAGACTCACTTTATTTTTTATATTAGTTTTAATTATGAATACGAGAACAATATTAAACTTCAAGCCCTCTTGTTCACAAGTTTTATTTTAGAGAATTGGCAATAGCAATCATTATAAGTTTATATGAGGGTCATTTTTGTTTCTACTTACACTCTATTTCAATTCATATATGTTACGTATACTCTCATTATAATGTCAATCTATAGTACGACACTTATCAGTACGAAATCGTACAATCTTTTCCTTCAGTTGCCTGTAAGCCTACTGACATAACAAATGGAAATACACTTCCGTTGTCACCACCGTCAGATTTGCGCGTGAACTGTCCGAACGGTTATCATCCGCAACCTGAGTCAGTACAATGCCATCACAACGGTAGCTGGTCCAGTTCGCCACAATGCATTTGGGGATGTCCATGGCAAATTGAAAATGGCTATCTTACAGATATTTATAATCATTCCATACTATTCAACAGACCTATCCAAGTAAATCAATACTTTAGTATCATATGCAATGATGCATATGAGCTTAATGTAACCAATAACAGATTTTATTGTCGGAATGGGACATGGAACGAAGATGTAAAATGCGAACCGATCGAATGCTCTTGTCCAGCAGAGACAGACATCGCCTTTTACATGGTTATTGCTACAACAAATCAGTGTCGCGGGAGTAAATTGTATGAAACTAGGTTGCAAGTTCAATGCAAACCTGGGTATATATCACCCACTGAAGAAACTACAACATGCCAAAGAAACAATCGTTGGAGCCCTCATTCATTGAACTGTGAACACGTTACTTGTAACGACCCTCCAGAAATTCAAAATGGGTTTTATGCCCATTCTGAACAGGGTCCATATCATGTTAATGCCTTTGTGACACCGCAATGTAATACAGGATACAAACTAACAGGAAAAGGGAATTCACTGACATGCTCTTCTGACGGTAATTGGTCTGGGATTTATTCTAGTTGTAAATTAGTAACATGTTCTAAGCCACCAGTTCCTGTGCACGGAACATATGAACCAGCGCATATTGGACAATACTTTTATAACACGACAATAAATATAATATGTAACATTGGATATACAATTTACACCGGACCTTCTATGCGTTTATGCACAGCTGAAGGACACTGGAGTGGTTTCAATCAGTGTGAAAAAGTGACGTGTTCTATCAACATTTCCGAGAACAACCATGTATTTTTAGTAGTCCCACTGTAAACTACACTGGCAATTCATTTCTGATTGATTACAATACTACATTATATGCAGTTTGTAAGGATGGATTTACTTCTAAATTCGAACACATTCCAAGAAAGTGCAAGCTAGACGGACATCTAAGTGGCCATGAACCAATTTGCACAAGAAAGGCATGCATTGCAGTTAATTATTTAGAGGTCAACATATCGGGATATACAGTACAAGTCAATGGACCGCTCCTCTACGAAGAAACGAAAATGGTTGAATATAACCATTCATTATTTTATCATGTTAACGGTTCATTGTCTGTTAACTGTTCTGTCGATGGGACACTTCAATGGCAACAAGGCGACCCACCTGACCTACGTATGTGTTTTTATTTCATGTTACATTACTATAAATGTTAACTTAGTGTATATCGTTAAGCTTACACGCATGCATATATTTGAAGTCACATACAATACCATAATAAAGTAGATTTGTTATTGATTCACGTGATTGACACTAAATTAATTTCAAATGACATTTTGTAATCATATTACAACATTTTCATATACTAGACACGTTTCTATTTCAGGAAAAATATGCATCTTACCAAAGACGATTTCAAACGGGATGGTTAATCATTCCTGCATATCTGGCGATAAATGTGAACATGGAACAACTTTACGAATTGTATGTGATGAAGGTTTCTCGCCAGCGAACATTCTTGTCAAGTGCCTTCCTTCACACACGTGGAATACTGATTTGTTTTGTGAAAGTAAGAATATGTTATCATTTAATTGCTATATACGATACACTAAAATAATTCAAGGGTGTTAGTATAAATACATCAATATAATTATCAAAATGGTAATCGATGTTGGCCTTTTATCCTATGGAAATATTAAATACTCCTTTTGGGAGTTGCAGAAGGCATTGGAAATAAACAAAGAAATAGGTACATGCTTCATAGTTCGCGGTTCAATAAACCTTGCCATCCAATGAGTGTATGCCTGTTTCCTTTAGCATTACAACATCCAAGTATCGCATACGCATTTTATTGCTCTATTTCAAAAACATGTTTTAATTAAAATGTCAGAAATGTCTACCTCCGAAACCCGGATAGTTGCAATTGCTAGTGCGACTAGTGTGGGAACACTCCTCATTGTGGCGTCTGCTATAGCATTTGCAGTTTTCCTGCTTCGAAGGCAAGTACATTTTTTTTAAATATTTGTAATTGTTAAATTAAACACACACACACGCGGGCGCGCACACACGCACGCACGCACGCACGCACGCACACACACACGTAATAAAATATGTTTTCGCTAGGATTGAGGTTTATTTTAATGACCACTTTAACAAATAGAAGATAATCAATTTCCCTTAATGGTTGTTTACATGTTGGCCTGGACAGCTCAACGAATATGTTGCAGCTTTTATATAGTTTTTCCTATTTTAATTTAGTAGAAGGACATAGTTTTAAACTTAAAATATAATTCGGCGAAATATGGCAAAAACTTGCCTTAGTAACACTGCATCATACCTTTGAGGACTTCGAATTGCTGCTCCGACTTGATTCATATACTTGTCAGTGATGTTCGTATCTGATCGTTGAGTACTTGAAGTAAATTTATGTTTGCATGATTTGTTTCTCTATACCTAATTATCTGTAAATTAAGCCTGGCTCCGATAAGCCCCCCCCCCCCCCCCCGTGAACTGCTGTTTGATTGCCGTTCTAATGCGGTTACCTGAAAAAAAAATAGCTTATAGTGATACTTTTATACATTTAATGGAAAGTTCTTTACTTGAAGGAAACGAAAGGAATACACAAATCCCAAAGGTACACGGCATAAATCAACGAATTATTTAAACGTGAATTCTGAAGTTGGCAAAATTGAAAAAGAAGTTGCAACAAAAGGTGACAAATAATTACGATTTTATTGAAATTATATTTCCAATTGCGGGCGTAGTCCTCGACAGATTGATTTGGGTTGATTTTTGCCGTCTGTTGATTTAGATAACACAGAGTATGCGACAAGTACAGCCCATTTCGAAGTAACGCGGGATGAAGAGGCCGGTATGGAGAAGTCATATTACAGCTTCGGTGATCGTGTAAAACTTCCAGATACTGCCATTAAAGTGGAAGATTTGTATGATATCATTTTCTCATCTGAATCCACGGAAACTATGAAAACTCAGTTTAAGGTACGAGTGTCATTAAATTTTTGAAGAGAGGTCGCCAATTGCGTACTTTTGAAACCTAATTTGTTTTATGTTAATGAAAATGATACTAAAAATAATCAAACATAATAGGAGTATAATAATGATAATGATAATAATAAAAATAATACTAACAATACTACTACTACTGCTACTACTACTACTACTACTACTACTACTACTACTACTACTACTACTACTACTACTACTACTACTACTACTACTACTATTACTACTACTACTGCTACTGCTACTGCTACTACTTCTACTACTACTAATATTAATATTGATGATGATGATGATGATGATGATGATGATGATGATGATGATGATGATGATGATGATGATGACGATAATGATGATTATGATAAAATCAATCAAAATAGCAAATATAATCTTCATAATAAGAATAATGATAAATGATATTATGCCTGCAGATCTTTCCAAAAGGACTGACAGAAGACTGTAAGGTAGCCCTGAAACCTCAAAACAGACAAAAAAATAGATACAAAAACATATTTCCATGTAAGTATTGCCCAACAGTAATACACGCTTGAGGTTTAAAGAAATGGATTGTTGTATACATGTACGTGAAACACACACACATATACACGCGCACGAACACGCAAACACACGAACACGCACATAAACACACTGTTAATGATAACATACATCGATATTGCACAATGAGGCGACAAAACAATTTGCTCTACTTCGGTATCTTGTTCCAGTGAAATGCTGAGCGAAATTGATTTAATGGATTAGCCGCACTAAACTTGATCGTGTTATGTACACTTTGGTGATATTATATGGTAAGAAAAGACTGATAATAAAATGTGAGTATCACGCCCAAAAAATCATCATTAAGCCAAAATAAACCACTGGAAACTCATAGACAAACATGTCTTCTCTCAACCTTCTTATAATTCTAGAGCTCGCAAATACCTTTTGCCCATCTGTCTTACACGACTGTGGTTATTTTCCAGATGATGAAACAAGGGTAATTCTTCAGAAATATGGAAACCATATCAGCGATTACATCAACGCAAACTACATACACGTAAATATATTATACCTTCTTTTATGCTGTTTGATTTTCAATTGTTATTGAATCAAATTCAAAAATTCAACCCGATGAACTTTGTAATAATAGATTAAGTTTGATTAATCAAAATATTATTAATTAATAATGTAAAGCCTTTGCTTGTAGTTGAGTATTGAGGCTACAAGAAGTGTATTAAAAATCAGCACTGAATGAAGGAGACTAAAACAAGAATTCATGTGAATGAAAAATATGAAATTTGTTTAACTAGTGACTTATTCTTTGTTGATATCACTTTAAAAAGGACTTTGAAGCAGAAAAAAAATGTTAAAAATTGACTAAAACTATTATAACAAGCTTTTATTTTAGAAGTAACTTTGCAAAATTACACGTTTGAAATAAAGGATAAGAGATACAAACCACAATCACTTAATGTTTTATGTATTTTTGGTCATGTACGAGTATTAAACATCTCGCAAGCAACAAACGATAACCGTAAAAACGAAAACAAAACTTACAAAGATTCGTAATCAACATTCCACCTTTTGGCTTAAATATGCGATTTGTTACTTTTAGTTCAGTTATTAAATAAATTTGTTGGTTGTCAAAATTCAACATTTCCAAAACAATGTATTTTGGATGGTTGAGTTTGTCCCTCTTTTTATTGATCATATGAGTGACTTAATCGTACCTTTAAAAGGACAAAAAATCAGATGATACATTGTCAAATAAAAGATAAATAAAACACGTCGAAATTCTGAAAAAAAATGATATCGTTGCATACAATGCATTGTATCTCTTAATTGCTTACAAAACATTTCTCTTTTGAATTTTAGGGGTATTTTTTCTAATCAGAATGTTCTGGTTATATACACCAAGTTAGTACAAATGATTCAAAAATCTAATCGTTATATACAATCACGTGACGTTAAAATGCTTGATATACATACGTCATGGCTTCCTAAAATTAGAGATACTGCAACGAAGCGGAATATTGCTGCAAAACAACATAGAAAAAGAGCCCGAATGATTAACATCGGTAATGGCATCGATCGATGAAAACGTTTAAAAGAGATTCACACTGCTGAAAAAAACAGCGAGTTAATTAAAATGCGTAATGTCAGGTTTATGTGTAATTCGTTCACGTGACTTGCAGTGTGTTCTGTGAAAAACCTTTCTACGCTACTTTTAAACGTGAAAATCGTTTTGCGCTATTTCTAAACGGCCATTCTCAGCTAAGGCAGCGGGTTGACGACATGATTGTTGCGTCTATTATTTTAATCCTATAAGATGATCCCTTGTCGGCAACATCCAAGGCTGTTTTGATAATTCTTGGCTTGTTTCGAATAAATATTATATTTGCCTAATTTTGAACTATCTGGAGAGGCATTGGCGATTCCTTCGTTTAAAGGCGCTGTTGGTGTTTGGTCGTGGAGTACTTAAAATTACGTATCAGTTAATATTATATGTATTATCCATTGTGCCTTTAGAAAGATTGACTGGAATATCACTAAGATTTGTCTTTATATTATCATTGCACATGGTATGATAGTTTTGATGTGCCTTTCTTGAAATACGGATTAGCAGTCTAGAGCTTCCAAAATATTGAGTTGCTGGTTTTACTTGCGCAGGAAAATTAATTCATGTTTCATATATTTTAAGCTGTGCTCTTTTTGCAGGGATATAATCAGACCAGAGCGTATATTGCGTCTCAAGGTAACAATGCTTATTAAGGAAGCAAGCTTGAACAACCTATCTGAAATCTACAAACGAGGCAATAACAACTTAGCTATAACAGTGCACATATTTACATTATGAATTTGAAACATACATTCGCATAGAAGAGATATATCCGAGTAAAATTTGACTTATGACAAACAAAATCAAACGAAAACATGTTACTTTTCAACAATATGAGTATTATCAAAAAATAAACATCCATTGAACTTTTAAAGGCCTACGAAAGAGATACTGGTTGATTTTTGGAGAATGATTTGGCAACTAAGGGTTGGCAAGGTTGTTATGCTGACTAATCTTGAGGAGAACAAAACGGTTGGTGAAATGATGGAGTGTAATCTAGCCAAGTGCAAGTTTACTATACGTGCATGTATGCAATACATAAATAATTACGTTAACAATGAACACATACAAATTTTGTCAATTCATGTATATTTTTCAACAAGTACACATTATGTAATCACTTCTCGAGGTTATTCATAACAGAATTAGGCAAAATTGTGACGAGTATTCAGGCCTTTGTTATGATTCATTTTAGATGAAGTGCATACAATATTGGCCTGAAGCAGATAAGGTTGACTTCGATGATTACAAAGTAACCACTCAGGGAAAAAAGAGTATTATTCAGACT
Source organism: Mya arenaria (assembly GCF_026914265.1). NCBI lineage: Eukaryota > Metazoa > Mollusca > Bivalvia > Myida > Myidae > Mya > Mya arenaria. The sequence goes on along the minus strand of NC_069134.1, from coordinate 56,333,373 downwards.
TTATCATAAGAACATTAATTGTTGAGAAGGTAAATTTAAAATAGCTTAATTTCTATCATTTAAAAAAGATGGATATCCATCTAAATACTAGAAATATTGCATCCATTCATATCATATTATGAATTATTTATACGAATGATAACTACTAGTTTAACGAGCACCGCAAACTACTGTTGTCCACAGTGACTATTATGTAAGTGAAAAAAAGTTTTAAAAAATGCTTTACGGAATTCAAAGGTGTTAAATTGATTCATTTGGGTTTACTCAATAGACAGGAGAGGAAAAACGAAAGCTGTTCCATTTTCATTTTACTGCGTGGCCGGATAAAAGTGTCCCAAAGTATGCTTCGTCGCTTGTTCATTTCCGGCATAAAGTGGAAACCACTGCTGTGAAAGAGAATGGGCCCGTTATTGTTCATTGCAGGTTAGTATGACCGTATTGTAGTTTTTGTTCGATATTTATGGACCTAATAGTATTTCATTTGCAATAATAGATAAACGTCAATTTATGATACAATATAATTCATCAGTATTATTTAGGATGCTTTACTACAAATAGACATGTTTATAAGTTGACAAACAGAGAGCCCCTTTGTTCCAAATAAACAACGTCATTTACATTTGGTAATTTTAGGAATATATTTACATTTTCATTTCTCGTTTTTTTTGTCATTTAAATTGAAACAACCTACAGATCTATAGATTTATTAATAATATCAATTCATTTTTAAGTTTGATTCCACTCAAAACAAGATATTTTAACAAAATACAATTTTTAACACTAGAAGACAACGTTACTTGAGAATGTCTTATATAGCTTTATAATCCGCTTATCAATTCATTACGCATCCAACAGTGAAAATACAGCATGTCGTATTGAATAATTCATACTGTATACTGCTGGTACCTTGTGTTGGAAATTTGACTAAATATATTGAAAATTTGATAAAATAATTTATTTAGGGACAGTCAAGGCATACAATAAAAAGGAGTATCACGATAAAAGGCTTTCTGACAACCCATATCACAATAAATTGGTTTATAAACATGCATCCGTCTCGGTAGCTTCGCGTCTCAGAGGATACGTATTTACACAACGAATTCGATGTGATACAGGATGACAGAAAGGCGTCTTATCAAAAGACTTATCAATAATAAAGGTTCACTAGTAAAGTGTAAATTTAACTCATTGGATGTATGCAGCATCTAAAGAACATCAAATAACATTTATTTGATAATTTTTAGCGCCGGCGTGGGGCGGACTGGTACATTCATTGCCCTGAATGTACTGACAGAGCAAGCCTCCACTGTGGGATATGTGGATCCTGTGGGCTGTGTGAATACACTGAGGAGGCAGAGGGTCGACATGGTTCAAACACCGGTGCGAATAAAACAAAAATAGTTGCTAAGGGGATATTCAGTCTATAAAATCTAAGATTGATCCTTATCGAAGACGTAAAACATGAGTGTTTTCATCGGCTGGCTGTTTGAATAAATGATATCACAGAGGCCTGATTAAGGTTAACGATTGTTTGACATTAAAAACAGTTCTATTTATGAAAATGGTAAAGCTATAAACTACGTGCTAGAACAATAATAATGCTTTCATTATTCCATTAAACTTTCATTGATCTACCGAAGGAAACACACCAACTTTCATATTTCTACGAATGCGAGACATTCAGGAACAGTATTTTAGACATACCAAAAGTAACACCTCTTAGGACATATAAATTTGTAACTTGTTTATTCGAAATTAAACGTCAATATCGTTTCGTTCAGGATCAGTACATATTTCTGCACATGGCTCTTCTGGAGACATTGATGCTTTCCACATCGGCTCTATCTGCATCGCGGTTTCTAGAATCTTATGAAGAACTTATGGCCGTCGATAATGACCATAGGAGACGTACAATTGATGTCGAGTTCTCTGTGAGTAGTAAATGTCAATTCAAATTTGTGTTACGGATTTACGCTTCGTAAACTATAATACAGCTTTACTTGTAGTACACTTAATTTCCCATACTTTATCTATGTTCATGATGCACTTTTACAGAGAATGGAAAAAATGTCCCCCGTGGCTAATAAATGTAAATACGTGAGTGAAAAAGACGTGAGGAACAGGACTAAGAATCGGTATTCAAACATTCTCCCAGGTAATTATGGTTATATTTGATGCGTTTCCACTGAAACAGATTGCTGAAAATGTGTTTTAACAGGAATAGTTCTTTGTTCTTAAGCTTAATAATATTTACTTAAATTGTTTTACAGTCGCTGACCACATGCCGTATTTAACTCCCTCTGGAAAGAGGTCTGAGCCTGATTACATCAACGCTGTATTGTTACCGGTATGTTGTATTGACATTAACAAAAGAATAAATATTATACAAAACGATCATGCAATAACCGTGACACACATACATGGACGCGTTTTGTGGCATATTAGGAATATTCTTGTTCTTTCAAACATGTGGGGTATTTTATAAAGAATATGAGAATATGGTATCCTCTGTGAAATATTACTTTTCACTTTCAACGGACGATGTTAAATCCTTGAGCTATTATTTCAGAACTACAAGAAGAAGGGAGCATTCATCATCACCCAGACACCACTAGAGGTGACTAAGACCGACTTCTGGAGACTGGTGGTTGAACACGATGTCCATACAATCGTCATGATGAACAACAGCAATGAGATGAAGGTTAGGTCCATTTAACAATATCAATTACCCAGTTCCTCTAAATATTGAATATTAAGCTAGTTGTGGCTTACATAGATATCTAACCTTTCAAATGAACATTGATTTCCTGAAAATAGTAATGATATATCAGTGCTTTGATCTGATCGAAATGGTGAAGGAAACGAAAACGATGGGAAAGTGAAGCCGATTTGATTTATTTGAAAAAAAAAAACCCAACATATTCCTTTACCAAGTTAACATCAATTTTAGGATTTGAAGGAAAAAAATGCAATGTATTTATTCATCTTACGTCTCTCAATATAATTGCTTTGATTGAAAACACTTAATATATAAGTGCTAAAATATTGTCTAAAAAGTGAATGAAAGAAACGAAAACGTCTCCTCTGTGGGGTAAACTAATTTGCGTCTTGTTAGTGTGTCCGTTTGGAATTAAACTTTATGGCTTTTGATTAAGTCTCACTTTATGATACCACAATATTGACAAATGAGTTCTTTACGTAGATTTCCTTACTTATTTCGATTTCAATTATGCACTTGCGGTTTTAGGAAGACGAGATATACTGGCCTGTACATGAGGAATCGGAAACATATGAAAACATGAAGATTATCAAGACAAGCGAAGAATGCGAGGGAGGATTGAGGAAGATAACGTTTGACTTGAATCGCTATGGAACGGTGATGATGAGTTATATCTCCTAGTATTCCTTTTCCTTCTCTTCCCTCTCCTCCTCCTCCTCATCATCATCATCATTTGCATCGGCAACATCATCATCAACAACATTATCAACACATCTAATATAAACAATGTTTACTTTACTAAAAATTATCATATTTAAACTTAAATGGTACTGAGTAAAATGGATAAAGCGAGCGGAAAATATACTGACTAGGAAAACAATTCTAAGAAGTAAAATAATTGCTTGTTTTAGACAAGAAAACTTCAACAAATACAGTTTGAAAATTGGCCGGTTGATTCAGCGTTGCCATCTTCTCCTAAGGATGTTTTAAACCTCCTTGATGCGGTTCAGTACTGGCAGCATCAATCCGGAAACAACGCTGTTCTTGTTCATTGCATGTAAGTAAAAGCACTTCATTGCTCTTAAGTCTGACATCCAACAAGATATAGGGGAATCCTTATTTTTTTTTTTTATCAAAATTGATTTTTATAAAGGGACGTTTTTAACGCGGTTACTCATAGAGTGTAATTCCGTAAACAGTAGTAATGTAAGTGCCATTGAAAACTTTCCTTTCATGTATGCATTGTTTAATAAACTTCTCTTCTAAAATACTTACGACGTGCTGCCGCAGTCGCTGTCAACACTTAAAATCAAAAGCTTTTTTTCAATTGCTTGGGTGTATATGCTTATAATAAATATATTAAATAACTATTTCCTAATTACTTGTTTAACGCAAACTGAAAAACAATTGTTCTCGGTGATGCCTGAACGAAACTAGCTTTCTGTTTTCATCCGTTACAATATAAGATTGTTTTTCAATAAATACCAATAGTGTACAAATTATATACTTTGCTTGGCCCAATTAGAAGTACCGAAAATAATAAGCGACGGTCTCTAAGACCATTTTCGCTCCTTCGCTAATAAACCTGAAATTAAAGTTGTTAAACAAAACAGGGAGCATAAACCTGCGCGTGTTTGCACAAGCATTCTTACGAATATAGAGATAAAGCGCTTAAACCATTGAAAGGCTGTAGGCGCGACAAGTTTTATTTTATTCTTCTAACAATTCTGTTAACAGGCAATACAAATTAAATTCAACAATTCTATTAAGTGGCCGCAAACTGTAATCGATAAGTGCCCGCCATCACGTAAAGGTAATGTAAATTGATGAATGTTAAACACAATTAGGATATATGAACATTGGTTTTATGTCGCAAGTGTATTGCTAGTTTGATGTTAATTAAATGAAATCCTACAGTTGCTGAGGACATTTTATCTATTTGTAGAAGGTAATATAAGGCAGGTCTTTTAGACAACACTTTTCTATTTTCTGTTAATTATCTATCAGTATCTATTCTCGATGGTCCTCCACGATTATTCTTCGGCGTGAGTTTTAATTTACATTAAAGTTGCAATCTTATGAACGTATTCAGATGAAGTCGACTGTTTATTCGCACTATTTTAAACAACAGTACACTATATGTCCCATTTTGTAACCCCGGCGCATATTTTTCAACATGTCATGTCACAAAATATGTCTAACGATACTTTTTTTTCTATTTGCGGTACAGCATAGAAGAAACGGTTTTCAAGAAATCCAAGCTTGTATCCCTTTTTATCGTGTTAAGTTTTACAAGCTATTTATCTGATCCAATGATCACTTAATAAATGTTTTGTTTAAGAATTGTTCATTCGTTTTAATCATAATAATTATTGACAATGTACATATAAGCATTAATGACACTTGTTTCGTGTGTTCATGCAGTATGAATGCAGGGGGCACACTTGCAAAATTTCCAAGAAGAAGTGTCGGAGATGCAGCTTGATATGTGTTTTCTTAGGGGTCTTTGAGAAAAAACACATACTAGTTCATTATATCGATGATCAATCATTTTACACATTCAGAACGGAGCAGACAGAAGCGGCTTGTTAAATGTTGCGTCAGCGTTCTCGGAGATAAAAAAATGCATATTTCTGTATTGAATAGATAATTAATCCATACTATGTAATGCCTCAATAACGGAGCAGACAGAAGTGGCTTGTTCTGTGTTGCGTCAGCAGTCTTGGAGAGGATGAAGATTGAACAAGACGTTGCTATTACCCAGGTCATCAAAGAGATGAGGAACTACAGGGAACAACTTATTCCCTCTGTGGTGCGTAAACATACATATACAGCACGTGTCATGATGCCATTAAACATCAAGAATTGCAATGCATTAAATAAACTACCTCCATTTCAGCAAATATGTATTTTATATAAAAAAAATCGTTTCATAATGTGCTTTTGAAGTCGTCACTGACTAAAACACAGCAATAAAACATATCAAATATGTCTGATGTGATATGGACTTCAAAAGACAGTGAGACACATTATTGAGGATAACACAATCTGTTTTTTAGGAGCAGTTTCAGTTTGTGCATGAAGTAGTCACGGAATACATTCTGCAACATGAAACATATTCAAACTTCACCTACTGAGATGTAGGATCTATTTAATCAAGGGGACATAAATAAGGCAACTATTGACTTGTTTTTATGTTTACGTGTATATTGATAATGTTAAATTTATTTAAATAGAGTACCACTTCTATATGTATATTTTTATAGTTATTACATACTCGATCGCTTTATGAACATTTCAAGTTGGTGTACATATGTATAATATTCTCAATCAGTGATGAATGAAGCTAAAGCTAAATGTAGTCATTTTGCTATACTGAACTATTTTGATTGTCGTTTTAATAAAACGCACTTTTTCCTAGTGTTTGTAAATAAAATGTTTCCGTGTTTGCAAAGAGAGAATGCAAGTGTTAACACTAAGCACCTCTCAAGTACGGATGCATCTTTGACTGCTGTTACAATTAAAGGCTTAGAGGGTACTTGTATTGTTATTATCTATTATTATGCTTTGAAGTGTTTAAATCGGAAATAAGTTTAATATTTTACAACAGTTTCAAGTACTCCCTGAAATTAAGAAAACCCTATTTGGTTTGTTTATAAAATGTGTTACGTGCTGCGAAAGTACGATGAAAGAATTAAGGTACAGGTTATATTATATATATATATATATATATATATATATATATATATATATATATATATATATATATATATATATGGTTTACGGAGAACAGTCCAAAAGTAACAAGCATTGTTGGTAATGCGTCGTCATTGGATAAGTACTGATTGGTCAGCGATTCGAAAAAAACAATCGCTTTACAAGTGATACCAAAAGTACACACTTTTTATTCTATATAATTCCAAATAGCCATATTGAGCATATATCTTATAAGAACAATTACAGTATCGAACAATTTCGGTGGTTACTTTTATTTCTGAATAATAGTGTATATTAAGGTATGCGTGACGCCGTCTGCGAATTTGCATCATGTGGAGGAAAAAGTAATATTTCCTTTTTTTACTAATTGTGTGCCTCGGGAGCAGCTAATAGCTGACTTCCTCCACAGGACCCTTTCGCTCACAACGTCACAAAATTGTATATAACGTTTATCACTTATTTTATGTAGACCTTAATAATATGACTATAATTGTATATTTAAATATGCGTAATAAATACTTTCATTCTGTATTATTTCGTTGCCATGCATCTTTGCCTAGGTATATGCAACCTAGATCTTCACGACACTGAATATCATGCCTCAGCTATAATTGTGTTACTATTGATAGAATATCAATTTACATGACTTCTTTATGGTTAGTTTAAGACGTCGCAGATGTAAAGGTAAAGGTCATTGGATTTATATTAAAAATATATGCATACATTCTGGAGCGGAGTACTATTGCCCGTCGTCAGGAGATGATTAGGATTTATTTTTGCATATTTCTAAAAAGACTTTATAAAAGTCAAATATAAGAGATTTCAAAAATATTTGCAAATTATTTACCGCATGTTATTCGCGTGAGCTGATTGTTAAAATGGTAACAACAGCTTTGCCTTCAATTCCTAAGTCTGATGTAAATGACGGCAATTTGCGCGTCTATTTATATTGACATTAGTTCACTCATTGAAGATTGGATGAACACTGAAGATTTTGTGAAAAAAATAAAAACACAGAAAATATTTAATATCAAAACCAGCTAAAAATACCGAAATTCTGAACCCCAATTTCCATCGATAGAAATGCAATGCCACACTCATCACAATTAACTATTGTAGGCAAACAATTTGCCCTTACATTCTCTTGCATACTTATCATTCCTAAATATAATGTTTTAACGCAGAAGAACGTACGCAACGAGTGATACATATGGCGTGACAAACGTTGCAATATTGTATAAAAAATATTCGTTCAAAAAAACACAAAATAATTGTTGTTAAAAAAATAATGATTCAATCCTTGAATCATTATTTTTTAATAACAATTAATTTTTTACAACAATTATTTTTTGACCACAATTATTTTGTGTTTTTTTGAACGAATATTTTTTATACAATATTGCAACGTTTGTCACGCCATAGATACACATGTTTACAAAAACATTACTTTTCAGTGTATACGTGCAGCACTGCAAACACAAAATGCACTCTATTCGTGCATTGTCTGTACACTTCCGTTGACAAATCTGTTAAAGATACCCAAATATAGAAAACTTTGCTTTGTTTGTACCTTTGGAAAATATTCATAAACACTGAACAGAACCGGATGTGTAAGATTATATTATAATGACACTCAGTAATTCAAATAGTCATACTCTTGTTTAAAAACATATTACTGTACCCCTGTGTCCTTGCGTGTAATTTGACATTTTCTTTCTCTTTACATTTGAAGATATTGCAAATGTGCGAAGAGTGTTATTCATATCACGACCATTATATCTAAATTGCATTTCGGTGCCGAGATAAACGCACTCAGAGAGAAACTTTGGGGTAAGGTTATAATCGAGCACAAATACACCAGCTTCAGTGAACTGTCGTCTAGATCTCTGACATTTCAAAGTCAAAAGTTATTAGACTACCAACGAAAGATATGTAATGAAAGATATATACATATATAAGATTCCCAAGAGTAAAGTAATTAAGTTTAACTGTTAAATTGAAATTACTACGCGATCTACTTGCAGCATAGTTAAATATGAAGATTTCTATGGAGCGGTATTCGGTTCAAAAATGAAATTGGCAATTTGTTAACATTTATATGCTTTATTAATAATCTGTTTCAATACATTCCATTCATGTATTGTTTAATTCGTTGTAATAAAGTGTTAAATCGTAATTTACATTTCTGTAACTGGCTAGCAAATTTCATGATATTACAAACCGCTATGTGTCTTATGCTGAACGCCAAACCGCTATGTGTCTAACGCTAAACGCCTAACCGCAATACGCCTAACTCGATTTCGATTACGAAACTAAACATGTAAATGTCAACTTATTACTGAAATGTTACTTCGTTTGATTTCAAATTGTCTTCTTAAATTGCAAATCGGAATGTGTCTATTGCTGAAGTTCAAACCGTGATTCGATATTACTAGAATTTGATTACGAAACTGAAGATGAGCTTATCAATGCTAGCTCCAACTAATCACCGAAAAGTTAATTCCCCTTACTTTGAAATTGCCATTTGTACTATGGTGGAAATCACGGGCATCTGGAGCATTGAGTTCCTAAAATACCTCGGCCAGTATCAAACAGGAATTGGCCTCGGAAATAATAAGGTCCATCATGGCCTACCAAGGAGATGTTCAAACACCCCAGCGATATGTTAGACCAAAGACAGGATGAGGGGAGAACTATTACTACCTATTTGTGTTTAAGTGTTATTTTATATACCTGATACATTTTATTAAAATATAAAAAGTGCCTATATGAGAAACTTAATGGAAATGTCTTTATTTTTAGTGGGTAGGGTTTAGTCTGCTTCCAATTGACAGATCCTGAGATAGTAAATAATTATGTTTGAGCTCCAGTGACCAGTGGTAAAATTAAGAACACAAATAATTTATAAATTTGATTTCAGTCTGAATCTGACTTTACTTAGATTGATAATAGGTAAGACTTTCTTATAATGCACCAGTCAATTGTAACCAGCCCCCCCCCCCCCCCCCAGGTCTGGGGGTATACTGGGGATAGCCGGGGAAACGGGCCGTGTTTTTACCTTTCAGGTGGACCTGCAGTGCCGCGTGAATGCGTTGGTTTTATCTTCGCTTTACATATAGTGGGGAATGAACCTTACCTAGGGTCCCTGGGGTGCAGGGTTATTTGGCGGGGATTTGACCATCTGTACGTTCCCGAAGGGCAAGGATTTAAGTCGGGGTTGGCTGGACCAAAAGTCAAAGTCCCCGCTATTCCCCGGACCTGGGGCGGCAGTGGTTACAATTGACTGGTGCATAAACACAGTGTTTTTACAATCTTCATTTTTTATTATTAAAATTTACTTTTCTTTAAGTTTAACCATAGACGTTTGGTTTATATGTCCGTGCTAAAACATACCTCTTCTCCAAATATAATCTTTGACTGTAAGTGACATAGTTTAATACATTTATTCATCAAAGTTGTATAGTGTTTTGATAACTGAGAGCTCAATGTAATGGCACAATTGGATGCCTGTTCACTAATATAGCTCTCAAAATAAATTAGATCATCATGCTAGTGGTCTAGCAAAATCCAGCACACATTACTTTCAAGGTTAAATTCTATAATTTGAACCGTGGTGATGCAGAAACATTGCAAGATACTGACATTTTTACTGTGTCAATGAATATTGCAGACTTTTAAATTTCAATCTTATCGTTATTTTCCAAGGGCAATATGGTACCAGTGGTGCGATCGGCTCTGAATTCCTGGCTTGTTCTGATGAAAAATGGCAGAAGGGGTAATGGTTGTTTTTTTTCAAAATTCGGACAATTATTCAACAATTAAGTACCCTACTGGTTTTAACCAAAATGTACTTGCATGTTTGTACAATTAATCAACAAAAATGATGGTTATATCAACATTGTATTGGAATTTCAACATGATAACAATTTCATTTTACATCGAATCTTAAATTTGGTCCAAAGCTTAAAGCTGCTCTCTCACAGATTGACAGTTCTTCTTGGTCGTATCTAAAAAACCTTTCAATTGATATCAAAGTAGTAAGGGAGGTGAATATTTAAATCAAATGTATACAAATAGATGGCTTAAAGCAATATGGAAAAATGATTTTTTCAGCAGTTTTCCAAACAATTGAAATCTGTCATATTATGTGTGACCTTATATGAATAAATTGAAGGATTTATGCCAAATTTTCAAACTTGAATTTAAAAGGCTGTGATCTGATATTATGTCAGCAGTCTAATATAACTTTCTACACATTTGCACAATAATTGCCAATTTGCTTGTTAAAAGACAAAAATAAAAAAAGGTGTCAGAACAGTAAATATGTGAGGATGCAGCCTTAAAATGGCGTGGCACTTAATAGTTTTTGAATAATTTCTATATATGTTATTGTAATGGCACTGGAATGTAATCAAATATGCCATTGTACTGAGGATTGACCTGCAATACATGGAAAACATGTACAACAACTGCAAAGCCAACCTGGAAGGGAAAATAAGTACAAGATGGAAACAAAGTGAAACAACATGTCCAGTGGAACAACTTGATATTTGATGACTTACATACTGATGTGAAGTTGCAGATAATAGTCAACTGTTGGCCAGTGATTAGTAAATACAAAAAGTATCATTAAACCCTCGATGCCTGAAGCAATACAATCCGAAGCTGGACATTTACTTTACAACCTAGATAGAGCCAGACTCCTTAATTATGCTTGGTAGTGCTACTCAGTGGTAACCCTCTTGCAGTCAACTTTTAAATAGTTAAATATATTTTTGTATTTGATTGAACTTTATATTTAATGCGGACACATATTTCTTCACTGTGGATCATTTTAACAATGGAAAGTGCATGTATATATATATTCATGCAATTGTGTGGTAAAGGATTCATCTACGCTTAAAACGGTTTTCATAAGAAGGAGAGAAGATAACAGAAACAGAAACAGATGGAATTGGCAGACCAAATAAAGAAAAACGATTTTGTTTAGTTCAATTTAAAATACTTAAGTCCTAATAGGGCACGGCACATTCCATATTGTAAATTGGGGTCTTTAAAATGTGAAAAGGTGAATGTGGTCTAGAGGATAAGCCTAGGTGTTAGCCTCAAATCCAAGGTTGTGGGTTGACGGTTCAAGATTATGGCCCATGATTGACTATGGAACTTAGGTTAAAGTTTTAGGGCAGGTTTAGATATTTATAAATAACTTCTATACCCTTTATCCAATTGACTTTATACTTCACACAGTTGTTTAGGACCATCACATAATGAGGTTACATAACCCCATATTATCCTTAATACAAGTTATGGCCCTTGATTGACTTAGGTTAAAGTTTTAGGGCAAGTTCGGATTTTCACTTAAAACTCCAATACCATTCATTCAATTGACTTATTACTTCACACAGTTGTTCAGAACCATCACATTATGAGGTTAGATAAATCCATATTATCTTTTATACAAATTATGGCCCCTGATTGACTATGGAACTTAGGTTAAAGTTTTAGGGCAGGTTGGGATATGTATTAATTACTTCTATACCCTTCATTCAATTGACTTAATACTTTGCACAATTGTTCAGGACCGTTACACAATGAGGTTACATATAACTCCATATCCTTAATACAAGTTATGGCCCTTGATTTACTTAGGTTAAAGTTTTAGGCAAGTAAAAGTTAAGGGCAAGTTGGGATTTTAATAAAATAACTTTTATACCGTTCATTTAATGCACTTAATAAAATTCAAAAAATTTATGAACATTTTACAACAAGAAACATAACTCCATTTTAACTCTAAATACAAATTATGGCCCTTGATTTTTTTTTTTAATTTCTTTTTAAATTTCTTTAGAAAGGCATATTTTTTTATTCTTAACCACATTTTCATATGGGAAATCAAGTTATTTGAATGACTTGCGTCATTGTTCGGGCGGGCTGGTGGGAGGGCAGCATCAAAGTCACCTTTTTTATCGAATTAGTTTAGTTAGGTTTGACATACAGAGACCCAACTTGGTAATATTACATCGTTATTGTATTCACTTCTAAGTCACAGCGGCGTAGTCTTATGACGGCTCTTTTCTTTATTAAGTTGAATTTAACGCACATACCATGACTTGTGATTTTACTGAAACAATTATAGCTCACCAGAGCAGGATGTGCTCAAGGTGAGCTATTGTGATCGGTCTTTGTCCATCATCTGTCCGTCAACAATTGCTTAACAAACATCTCCTCTGAAACTACCTGGCGAAATTCAATGAAACTTCACTGGAAGCTTCTTTGGGTGTCCCTTTAAAAAAATACAACAAAGGGTTACGATTGATTAACAACAAGAACAACAACAAAATGGCCTACTTCCTGTTTTGCTTTAAAAACAGCTCCTCTGAAACTACCAGTCCAATTCAATGAAACTTTACAGGAAGCTTCCTTGGGTGACCTTCTACAAAATACAAAAAGGGGTCATAAGTGATCAGCAATAACAACAACAACAACAGTAACAAAAACAAAATGGCTGACTTCCAGTTTTTCTTCACAACATCTCTTTTGAAACTACCACTCCAAATTCAATAAAACGTTACAGGAAACTTTCTTGGATGATCCTCTACAAATATACAACAAGGGGTCACGATTGATCAACAACAACAACAAAATGGCCAGCATCTCCTCTGAAACTACCGCTCCAAATTCAATGAACTTTACAAGAAGCTTCCTTGGGTGACCTTCTATAAAAATACCACAAGGAGTCACGATTGATCAACAACAACAACGACAGCAACAACAACAAAATGGCTGATTTTTTAGCTTTAAAAATCATCTCCTCTTAAACTACAGTTCTAAATTCAATGAAACTTTACAGGCAGCTTCCTTGTGTGACCTACAAAAATACAACAAGGGGTCACGATTAATCAACAACAACAACAATAACAGCAACAACAACAAAATGGCTAACTTCCTATTTTCCTTTGAAAAAATATCACCTCTAAACCTTCCAGTCCAAATTCTATTAAACTGTACAGAAAGCTTCCTTAAGTGACCCTCTATAAAAATACACCAAAGATCATGATTGACCAACAACAACAATATGGACAAAATGTTAAAACTGATAGTTATGTAAAGTTTACTCTTGAAGCAAGGGCAGCAAGTCTTGCTATATGGTCTCCCTTTTTGATGGAGATTCCAATTCTTTCTATTTTAGTAACAAGGGAGTAGATTTTAAATTTTATGAAGTCTCCAACATAGTCACTTAAAATTATTGATCATTTTTTAGGTTCATAGATTCAAATAATTATTATAAACTTTATTCTTTAGAAGGAATTTCATTTTTACTAAATAATAAATTTAATAATCAGACTTTTCCATTGAACTTCATGTAGATTATTCTAAGCTACAATCTTATCTTCTGTGTGGATAGTGAATAAGCCTTTATGGATTTAAAGAAAATTTGGTTTTGAACATGTGAAGGAAGGTGATGTTGACATAGTTGGAAGAAGCAATGATATTAGTGGAAGGTGCTAAATGTGTTCTGATATTTGTTTATTAGAGCTTAAGGCACTTTATTGATTTTATTGGATGGTGCATTGTTTGTGTATCTATACTAAAAACTCTTTCAGTGTGCAAGCAATTTAACATAGTTTTGTTAGTGCGCAGGCAATTGAACGAAGTCCTGTGTGTGTGCAGGCAATTGAACAAAGTCCTGTCAGTGTGCAGGCAACTGAAAAAAGTCCTGTCATTGTGCCTGTATCTGTACCAAGTCCTGTCAGTGTGCAGTCAATATTAAGTCCTGTCAGTGTGCAGGCAACTGAATGAAATCCTGTCAGTGTGAAGTCAATCACCAAGTCCAGTCAGTGTGCAGGAAACTGTGACAAGTCCTGTCATTGATTATCCAGGCAACATGTTAGGTCAGTATATTTTTCAATATTCTTTGAGAACAAATATCAAGCTTTATTGATTACAACGGTTAAACTCTTTTACTCAGGTGAGCGATATAAGGGCCAACATGGCCCTCTTGTTATTTCATTGATTGTATGGGTGTATTTTCTAAAATCATTAAATGATGTAATAAAAGTAATTCTGAAATTCCTTGTTCTTGTTTGAAGAAAATGTGTTGATGTTTTGCATAGCATAGTGTCCTCATCATTGTTTTGTGCAAATCAAAAACATTCAAACAATGTAATAAAAAACATACGGTCAAGCCAAGTACTCAAGAGGCATAAGGTTATTGCCACAGAGACTGGTAATTTATTTAGACAAATAAAATGCATAGAAAGATCTATAACTCGGTTGCATAGTTATGCTTTAGTTCCCTTCTTGTTAGTTTATGGTGAAGACTGGGACATTCAGTATTTTTATAATTAAGATTTAATTTTGTATTCGCAACTCAAAGCCATGAATAAGGGGTAAAAAAAAAGAAAGATTGTGTAGTCTCCCAAAATACTCAATGCACTTAAAAGGGCTTTGCACAGAAATGAAATTAAAAATAGGAGCATAACCTAAATTATAATCAATATGACATTGGATTGCACACTGATGGCTTCATCATTGCTTGTCTAATATTTGAAATAACATTAAGGGACATAATTATGCATGTTGATCAAATCTGAGAGTTACTGGAATTACCAGTATACTTGTTTGCATTTTATGGAGCTGGACATTAAAAAGTCATTATGTGAACAGTGATCTATTAAAAAGGCTAATTTTTCAAAAAAGGTTGTTAAGTGTTATTGAAAAAAGGTCTGGTGAACAGTGATGAAAAGCTTAGTAACCTAGCTAAATAGTTTGTTTAAGGCTTTTATTTACCAAAAATAAATGTTCACTTGAGTATCTTATCAGTTACTGTTTTGGTTGTTATTTTCTAATAAAAAAGGACAATTTACTCATATATATTAAAACTAATAACTATTGATTTAGATAAATATATACTTTTAATGAGAGTGTTTATTCAAAGCCTAAAAGAAAAAGTGAGCTCTATGTGAAGCATGATCAAATACTATTTGAAGACAAATCAAGTTCTGCCAACTTAGCCAACACAAAGATTTGGACAACTCCCACGCACTTGTATGGTATATTATTCATTGAGCATTGAGTGGCAAGTCACCACCCTATCCCAACCCAACATAACTTATTACACAAAAATGTTCAGTTTGCAGCCCGAACCCAATAACGCTGCATCAAAGGGATATCAACTGATAAAGCTGACTGGGGGCGGGGGGGGGGGGGGGGGGGGCAAGCTCACGCCCACTCTATTACAACCCACAGAGTTCTGGACAATGCAATCAATGATGTTTTTTAAACAGAATAGTAATGTTTTTTGAATGGCAAGGAAAGCTGAAAACACACACGCAAAATATGACTTCTAACTTACTTTACATAGGGTATCGGAAGCTGGTTGAGAAAATGCTGACATTTAGTCCATACAAGCATTTAATCTGATATATTGGTTAATGCATGCCATGAACAATATGACCATTTTGATTATTGTCAAGTACATTTTCTGTGTGTTCACCATTTTTCTAGAGGGAAAAGTGTACTTCAGCCTTCAGGTATAAAAAAACATCTAAATATTCAAATGCGAACATTCTTTGATGTTACAATAAATCTCTTCTCTTAAACAAGCACATTTAATTTAACACTATCCATTTCCTTGTTGTTACAATGGGCGGGAATGAAAATGGTGTTAATCGCCGTATAGTAATTTCGTATATCCCTAATACTATTTACGTGGTCTATCTCGAAGCTTGTCAGAGAAGGCAGAGTTGTTACGATTGCTAAAATACATTAAGGTTGTTCCTAAAATCGTGCCATTTGTCATTTTCTGATATTACCAAATGAAAATGTGTTATCTATTTACAGAAGCATAAAATCACATCAATATTTCTGTAGTTGTTTACACGGGGACACATTGAAAATTCGAATTTGCTACATACAGTCTCCGACTACAGAATGGGCTTATTGAATTTGGCTTGTTTGTCTAAAACCAATATAGCTATACCAACATATTGCATACCATTATAAAAGGTAATGACTCCTCGTTTCATGTCACCTTTTGAAAAATGGATTATTTCTATGTTGATTAAGCGATTTAAATAAAACCGGAATCTACCATGAAATATAATAATTTTAAGTTTCATACCATGTTTCTTTCTTGTATATCAAAGACATTAATTATCTTCAGATGTGTTGTTTATCTCATTATATGTACCCAAAATGATATTAATCAACAATTTAGACACAAACAATGACCCAGATGCCTTGGTTTGAAATCAGATTTGGCCAAATGAACGTATAAGGTTACCTTATTACAAACGTGAGCTATATTTTAAGCACTATGGTCAAGTATTGTTACTACACTGCGGAAAATGGTTAAATATACGGGAAAGAACGGTCCCGTACATCTTGAATATACGGGCGTGTTCGGACCCGTATATCCAACGTGTGCGGACCCCGTGTATTTATACGTATACGGAACACCACGTCTAGGACTTCCGTATATCCATTCCCGTATCTTTGTATATACGGAGATATTTTAATTTCGAAAAAAAAAGTGCAATATTTTTATGTTATTTAGCGTGTTTCTGAAGAAATACACATTTTATCCATATGTTTTAACAAAATATATATGGATATACGGACCCCGTACATGCAACGTGTACGAGATGAATTTCGGACCCCGTACATGCAACGTGTACGGGATGAATATACGGACCCCGTACATACAACGTGTACGGGATGGATATACGGACCCCGTACATACAACGTGTACGGGATGGATATACGGACCCCGTACATGCAACGTGTACGGGATGAATATACGGACCCCGAACACGCAACGTGTACGGGATGGATATAGGACTCCGTACACGCAACGTGTACGGAATGGATATACGGACCCGTACACGGAACATGTACAGGATGAATATACGGAGCCCGTACATGCAACGTGCACGGGATGGATATACGGACCCCGTACACGCAACGTGTACAGGATGAATATACGGACCCCGTACATGCAACGTGTACGAGATGAATATACGGACCCGTACCCACAACATATACGTGATTGGAATACGGACCCCAGTACGGCATGAATATACGGACTCCGTACATGCAACGTGTACGGGATGAATATACGGACCCCTTACATGCACCGTGTACGGGATGAATATACGGACCCCGTACATGCAACGTGTACGGGATGAATATACGGACCCCGAACACGCAACGTGTACGGGATGGATATAGGACTCCGTACACGCAACGTGTACGGAATGGATATACGGACCCGTACACGGAACATGTACGGGATGAATATACGGAGCCCTGTACGTACACGCAACGTGTACGGGATGGATATACGGACCCCGTACATGCAACGTGTACGGGATGAATATACGGACCCCGTACACGCAACGTGTACTGGATGGATATAGAACTCCGTACACGCAACGTGTACGTGATGGATATACGGACCCGTACACACAACATGTACGGGATTGGAATACGGACCCCGTACACGGATGAATGTACGGACCTTATACGGGATGGACAAAGAAAGGGTTTGACCGTGTTAGACACGAATGATAAGAAATAACAAATACATGCTGTTTTTTATAAAACATTATTTATAGACATGGGAAAACTATTATTTATATAAATTCATAAGATTTAAAAAATATCATGTTTGAGTAATCAATGTTTAATGTCATTCTATATCTGCCTTAACATAATAATTTCATTGTGGCATTTGCTCAAACAAAATGTTGTATGAGTTCCATTCTGCGATTTCTTGGCTTCAGGCATTAGGTCAAATTGCGCACGGACATCAGGTCACTGGAAAAAGAAATTATACAGACACAACAAGTTTATGGCGTACAGACATTTGAAATGCAGATTTGATATAATACAGCAATATGGCAAATTCATCACCATGAAGTTAGAAAACCCCGTGATAGAAAAACCATTAGAAAATGTGACACAACCTATATATGTCAAAGTCTAGACTTGTTAAAAATGCACTCTCAAAGCATTAAAAACTGTAATCTTTGGCAGTTTTTTAGCAATTGGCTGTGATCTTTGTGCTTGAATTGAAGGAATTTATACAAAAGTTAGAACTGAGACAAAATATTTTATGTCAAAACGGTCAATCAGAGAGTGTAGCTCTAAAAAATTCAACCAGTCCATTCCCAGATGTAATGATAATACATAAACATAAATCTGTGTTGTGCATGACATTTCTATGAAAAATTGTCAATGTATGCCAACTAATATTTAATCAAAGTAAATTCAATACATAGCTTGTATTAATTCATAAAGGCATACATATTTATTATTTTGTTTCCCCTCAAAATTGTACCAGCGAGCCAAAAATTGTCTAATAGCAAACCTTTTAGATTGCCATCTTTATTCTGATGTGCATTTATTCTAATTAAAAGATATTTTAAGCTCACAATGCTGTACATTAATTAAAATACCAAACCAACATTTCTTCAGAATTAAAGTTTATCCGGTTGTTCAATTGTTCACGTTCGAATTATAAATACCTATGCACGGTTCACAGACATAATAACTAACTAATAATCGGTGACCCATCAAAAAAAACAAAACAATTATATCTTATAATATGCTAGCTCTTAGTCTTACCTCATTATTGTTGGGTATTCTTCCTTGTTGCTATTTGTAGATCAGCGTAAATTGAAATTATTATAGTCGCATAAATATGCATAGCAAAAAAGAAAAATTGATGTTGTATGGCTAAAGCCAAATTAAGCCGATTCTAAGACAAAATGTAAATAAGTAAAAATTGTCAAACTTACCAGAGTGCAACTTTAAAGATAGGGCATCTTTATTGCAACTCCCTCATACCAATGGATGGGTTAGAGTCAACCGCTATCAATGAAAATCATGCAAAATTGAAATTAATAATTATTGTTCTTGATTTTTATAAGTAGTCAGTCTAATTTCTTTAAAAACAGATGCCTCTTATTTTATATATGACATCAGAGCGGATTTTATCAGCATTCTTCAAGTCAGTTGTCACAATTGTTTAAATACAATAATTAGTGAGATAAGGAAGCTGGCTATTTATATATGTATATATTTTTCATTATTTCTATTTATATTTTATTCGGTTATTAAATTTCCCGCAGTCTGTCGAATTAATTAATACGATTTAGAAATGTGTGTGTTTTAGTTGTATTTCGTATAGTTTTATGACCCACTGGCCATGTGTTTTTTCAAAGCAAATGATCATGTCACTAATTGACATAACGCGGGCTGTCAGTCAACCTAGCCAGCCAATACCCGACTGACCAATCAGCGTCCAAATAAGGCGTGCCTTATCAGTCGCCCTTTGTTATCCGCCATGATCTCCGACAATCTGCACTTCAGTAGTATAATACGTTTTTTTCTAAATATTTATTACAAATGAGTTCTTTATGATTGAGAGAAAGATTAAACAAATAACGAGAGCCAAAAACACTGACATTAACACAATTACATTGATTTTGACTACTTCCGCATTTCTTTTACATACATAATAATAAATGAGTATTAAAACTGCACGTTCACATATTGACCGTTTTGACTACTTTTTTTGTCTTGGAATGAGCCAATTTTGCGTAATATTCTTGAAATCAATTCAATTATATAAGACTGCTGACAAATGATCAGATCACAATTGTTCATATTTAGGTTTGAAAATTGATGTTTTATGGCTAAAAGCGTTACAATAATACTAACGTTTTAAAAAAACTTAGTATTTCGGCAGTTTTCAAAACAGTTGAGATCTGTTATACTGTGAGGTGTCTTATATGACTGAAATGAAGGCATTGATGCCAAATTCATCAGATGAGACCAAACTTAAAAAAATGTTAAAATTGTCAATCTTTAAAGAGCATCTTTATTTCAACTCCCTCATACCAATGGGAGGATAAGGGTAAACTGCCTTTAATGAAAAGGAAGTTCATAATATGAATCAAACTATGAAGAAAGTAAGCTAACAATTAGAGCCATTTTCAATAAAATTAAGATCAAAACAAATCTGGTTTCTTCAAAATTATAACTTAATGCAATTTTAATAAAATGCAATTAGAAAACATGCGATGTGGTTATACAGTCGCTTCCAGAACTTGAAAGAAGAGCTTCTTGGTTTTACTTAAGTTTTGATTGTTTTAATAAATAACTTTTTCCTTATTATTGCTGTAAAGTACATTCAAAACAAAGTCATTGTCGAGTTTAAACCAGATTGTGTGCACAACCTCACGCTCATCTCAACATTCTTGAATAAAGTAAAAACCTAAAAACCGCAGAAGAGGTAGTATCTTATGCAAAAAAATGAGCATCACACACAGTCTGCCTAAGCAAATAAATCGTTTTTAAAACCGTGTGGTCATAGCGTGTCATGATAAAAAGCATCATTGTACTAAAACTGGGAACAAATACAGAAATCATACAGAAATCGTTATTAGAAATAAATGCTCGACATATATTTGCTAGGGATGTCGGAGGTTTCCGCCATCTTGAATTTGCCTTCTGACTCAATGTAAATACATACATACAAAGACCAGAATTTGTACAGATGTATGTGGGGGTTTTTTTATCGAAAAACCGGTCATACACAAAGAAAAGAGTTAAAAGTATATGTTCAATAATTGCTTTTAAAGCATATATTAATGTATTAATGTGCAAATTATTGATACTTCCGGGTGGATGGACGGTAATCACCCATATTTTTAGCGGTAAAAAGTTCTGAAATTTCAAAGGTAAAAGAAAATAGCTATAGCGTACATACGAAAGCCTGCGAAAGCTACTGTAGTTAAATCGGTGTCTTATCTAACTGTTAAAAGTTTAAAACAAAAGTTTAATACTAGGGCGACCCCGGGCAGGTATTTGAAAGTGTACCTTAGTAAACCGGAGGTGATCTGGTTCTGTCATGTGTTTTCGCGATGTAAACAAAGCAGTCGACAACTCGATGCATATTTGTTGTAACTGCAAAGGGTTATTGGTACACTTTCATTGCTTGATTAATATTCATGTTGACTTTATTTGTTTATTTGTCTCTTATAATCTGTGATAAACAGGTCCAGGAAATTGCTTCATATACACATAATCTGTAAATTTATCTGTCAATTGTGACAACTTTTTTTGTCAACATTTTTACAATTAATTGTTCCATCAAATCAAATTTTAAACACAATTCTTATGCATGCACATGGTTAATGAATGAAATAAAAGTTTTTGTTTTGAAACAATATTTTAACATTTTGCTAATCATTAAATTAGCCCCTTTACATGATTAACGTATAACTGACAATTGAAATGGATTTTGGTACATATCATTTATATTCATATTAAAAATTAATAATAGTATGTGTGAATAAAACAATTTCATGAACCTGCTTTATTTGTGTGAAAACGTTTTTCAGTTTAAATCCTAAATCCATACTTGTATGGAATGAGTGCAAATCTTACCGACAGCGGGCAAGAGTCAATTGACACTGACAGCCAACAAGATATCTGATAGTCAGCAGCTGCAAGATAGTTTTGACAGTCAGAAGGACTTATTCGACAGCCAACCAGACACAGCAGTGGATGAGCCACTAGGAATCGTAGATCCAGTAATCAAAACCTCTTTTAACCAATTATGAGTACAGCCTGGAGGCATTTTCAGACTAAATGCATTACCTTGGCACATGAGGCTAATAAGTGGGGTTGAACAACGCTCAACGTATTGACTTATTGCATCAAGGTCACGATTTATTTGTGTAAATTTCCAGTGAGCAGTTGTTAAATGTGGACAATAGCTTTACTGTAATATTTTTTCCCTGACAGAAATTATTTCACAACCAGTGTCTATTGTATCATGTCAATTAATGTAAATATGATTTTTTTAAAGTTTCATTAAGAAAATCTAAACATCTGCAAGTTTGAGAAAAGTTTGGAGCAGGAAATCAATTGTTACAATCCATCTTTATTTGATTTGAAAACTCCAAGTTTGTTGCCGGAGTCAAAGCTTTAGGCATTGTTAGTAAACTGGTTACTTGTCCGTTGTGGACAGTCTTAGAACATAAAACTATCTCAATCAATGATATGAATTAGAAGTATTTTCAGCTTGTCACACCTTGATGACTCATCAAGAAACATCCAATCATTTGAGTGGAGATTTTCTCATTTTGGGAGATAGCTCATACATTGTAAAGGATGAAATTTACAAATCACTCATAAATGCTGATCCGTATTGTCAAGGCATATCTTCAAGTGCTACTCCCAACCTTTCGCACAGTCAGTAAGAAACTCTTTGAAGATCATATACCTGTTGGAAAGTTGGATAACTTGTCTGATGAATTGAAGGATAAGGTAAAAATATGCATCCAAAACGTCTTGCTTTGCTGAAAGTATATTTGGTCAGCTTGATAATATGCTACGGACTAAGCACAACATGACTACTTTAGCCGCTGAATCTTGCATTATGTTCTTGAACAATAAAACATTGAACTGGTTGAACTCATAAAAATGAAAAAGAAAAACAGGATTTATTGAAAAAAGCTTCTAGATCTGTAAAACAAATGCGGCAAAAATACAAAAACAGTCTAATTGAAATTGAAAAAAGACGACAAATCAAAGTGCAAGAGCAAATTCGGGGAAAAGAATCAGCAAGAGTAGAAAAACTAAGACAGCAGGAAATGTACACTCAAGATATCATTTATCATGGCCTTTGGCAAAGTGAATTCGAAGTTGACAATATGATTCTGACATACCAGAAAACTAGTGAAAAATTTAATGCTATGAAAGCTCAATTAAGATTTAGAAATAATGTCCTCCAACAAGTTCCAGAAGACAAGTCTGTTTTCAATTTTACAAAATGTCAAGAAGGCTAAAAACAAAGGCAGTACTTGAAAGTAGAGGAGCAAACAGAAAACTTGAAAGAGCTGGTTAAACAGGCTGTAGTTAAAGATGATGTAATTACAAAGCATATCTTGGTCGAAAAAAGGGTACGCCACAGATTTCTTGAGGATGACAAAGATGTGTGGTACACGGGAAAAGTAATTTCTCAGGTAGTTATATTGTATGTCAAGCATGTTTGTCTTTACCATTGCTTACCAATCCTTTTCACTGAAAGCATACTTATATGTGCACTATTAGTGCATGCAACTAACTTTTGTTTGAATGTAGTGAAGGGTTGTGGTGCACAACATTCTTTGTAATATATCTTATACCATTTGTTAGAATTATGCAGTCAGGTAAATATTGCTTTCATAAGATTTAAAAAGATAGAATTTTGTCTAACAGATAAAAATTGATTATGTTCTTCAGGTAGAATGCATTCATTTTTTTTAACTCACTTATCTTTAAAAATGATAGTTCAGGTCCTGTCGTTCCCGACATGGTTCAACATCATATATGACGGTTTTCCTTCAGACTACACATACCACCATTTAGATCAAGATGCTGACAGGGCTGATCTTCAGATACTAGAATAGACATTTAAGGTACAGTACAGCTTGACAAAACTGTCTATTTTTAACTGTTAAATTAATCTATAAATCAAAGATACAAAAAAAAATGCTTGTCATTCGCATTGTCCAAAATATATTATTCTTCACAAATAGATTGTGAAATAGTGGAACGACAGACTTTATTTATTGTGACAATGCTCCTATAGGCAGACATTTGTTGTTGAATATGTTCTTCAAGGGTTTTCATAGTTAACTTTGGGGAGTAAGAATGGTAAAACGCTCGGTAGAAATTGGCAGAAAAATCGTAGTTTTTCATTTTTTTTAAAATCCATTTTTTCCAATACTAATAGTGATACAAAGATAAAGGTAACACCATTGAGCTGCATTTTAAAGACCATTAATTTGTTATATACCACTTCATCATAAAAATATTTTATAAAAATCTCCGACATCCCTATATTTGCTCAACTTTTCTTATATATGATGACATAAGTAAAATTTTAAAACGCGACATCACACGCTGGAACATTCCTAGTAAGCCAAATACGGTTTTAAAGATAACACCAATCTGAAGTTTTTTCATAAAATCAAACCGCTGAATGTAATCAAGATATGTAAGAACTCCATATTAAACCTTGTATTTTGTATGAATTCATCATCCAAAACAAGGAGATTACCTTTCAAAGTATTGCAGTTATATCTACGGTTGAAACCAAATCAAAGCATTGAGTTTATCAGCCCAACTAGCTGTTGAAAACATTTTAATTTGACGTTTTTTTTTAAAACATCACTAAAAAAAGCTGGATACTGCTTTCAAAAGACTATTAACACTACCCTTCCAAATTTCTGCTGTATGGGCAGCAGTTTCAAAATCGACATAGTGTGCTGGCTTCGTCTTTGTCAAACCAAACCTTTGGAGACGTTTCTTCCAATATCATATTGTTTGGAAAATATAAACAATTTTGCTAAAACCTAACAAATAAGTCAGGCATTGTATGTGACGACAATACTTTACAGACGTGACTTTTTACTTTAGTTTGTCAGCATAACATAATGAAGTATTTAACTCATACATGACTCAATAAATAAAAAGGGTAAAAGTAACTCAAAGCAATCGCAAATATGACGAGGACACTGAATGGTAGCTTTATTTGTTTAAAACCTGGATAAATGAACCTGTAGATGGAGAGATAAAGAACAGAATTACAGACGTATGGATGGGCTAGATGATAACTGAATGTCACTCACATTTTCTGTAAGGCCACATTAACAAAGGAGTTATGATTACAAATGGTATTGTTCTAAGGTAGTGTCACTAGATGATGCACTCTGTTAAGTGTAAACAAATGTTTCGAAAAGTGAGACATTAGGACACAACAAATTGATCATTTGTTCTACTGATTTTGCCCAAAAAAGTAGGAGCGAGCGAGCGAAAAAAAACCGTTCATTTTTTACCAAATTTATCTTACTATTATGTCAAGAAATGCTTTTTAATTGCAAACATAGGTTCTCATTTATAAATGAAAAGGTTTTGATTGTATCCCATGAAAATCTGTCATTTGACAAATGGCAATAAGATCCTGAGTGCTTTACTATTAACTTCAATATAAACGTAGAAGTATAATAAAGACAACATTCCTCATAGTAACGTGCAATTATTCGGAGACCAAAAAGAAAACTACTAATTCATTCCGTAACTTACTATTAAAACATTTTTGACTAGTAAGAGTAATTCATCATGTGAGCATTTCCAAATATTGAGTCAGGTCTAAATTTGAAGCACATGATACAATTGTAGTGACTTTGACATTGCAGAAGATTAAAAAAGTTACGTAACGAGTTAACCACTTAATTAACTAGTTAGTTATATGGTCATCCGGTGGCAGAAGTATGCCACCAAAAGTTTCATAATGAAAAGCATCGTTGTACTAAAACCCTAAACTGCGAAGATACATTTTTTAACAAAGTGACGTCACACGCTGTAATATTCCTATCGAGCCAAATACGGTTTTAAAGATAACTAAAATTATCCGCAAAAAAAAATAAGTTATGAAATGACGCCCTATTAAACTGAATATTTTGTATGAGGAAATCTTTATCAAAATCAAGAAAGTAAGTACTCTTCAAAGTGTTGCCATTATATCTACGGGTTTTTTATGATCGAAACAAGATTTTTTTTGTTTAAACCATATTTATTTCGATACAATATTTACATTTAGTTTAGTTTAACAAATTTGAGCATAATCCAAATTAACAAAGACCAAAAACGTAATGCATTGAAACAGAAAAACATGTAAATTATGCACAAAACAATAGTGTACACAGAATTGAGAAGAAAGCCTTGAGGCTTATACTATGTCTCTCTTCTGTATGTCATTCACGCTGCTAGGCTGGTGCGCAAGTTGCAGTGACTCGAATAAATATAATCTTATAGTCGAATGGTGCAAACTATGCTGTGTAAAAACAAGTTGTTTTAGTTTGTAATCAATTAGTTAGAAGGAAGAAAGGATAAAGGTTGAAGAAAAGGAAGGTGTGATAAGCAAGGTGGTACAGGGACTGGTCAGATCGGGATCGGGATAAGGTTTGTTGGAGCTTGTACTCAAAAACGTTTAGATTGGCGTATATAGTTCTGGACGTGGTCAAAGATAAGTTTGTTCGTTTGATATGAAGCTTCCTTCGATCCAAAGAGTAATAGTGGAAGAGACAAATGACCAACGGTGGATAACTGAACAATGAGATAATTTCGTTGGACGTTATATAATGGACAGGTGAAGAAAAAGTGGAAAGTGTCCTCAATTTCACCGCATTGACAATTAGGGCTGTTGACAATATTTTTTGAGAATAGATGCTCGTTAAGGTTGCTACAGTGCATACGCAACCTCGCGTGCTTGGCACAAGATTTGCGGTCACCTTCGTAGTAGAAGTCAGGAACTTGTTTTTTGTTCTTATTAAGTTTGTATTTGAAAGAGGGCACGGATGGCGATGTACGAACTTCTTCCGAGAGTGCGTTCCATGCGGATATAGTTGATGGCAGAAATGAACTCGTCAACAGCGGTGATTTGCATGAAATGTTTCGAAGGTTAGCTGCATTTCGAAGGTTATACGAAGTAGTGTCGCCAACTCTTGTTGGAATCAGAGTAGTTAGATATGCTGGTGCAAGAGAGTGAAACATCTTGTAAAATAGGATACGTTTATGTTTACGTCGCATTTCTTTGAGTGGCTCGTTTCCAGTTTCAACATAAAGATGTGTCAAAGATACTAAACGAGTTGCACCGGATATAATTCTGGCCGCCTCATGTTGAACTTTTTCTAAGTCATCCTCGTCAGCTTGCGTCAGATTATTCCAGACAACATCGCCATATTCCAACAAAGGCCTAATGAATGTGAAATACAAAACCTCAAGCGATTTACGATCAAGAACGTATTTGAATGATCGCATGAAGTGAATTCGCTGCCAAGCCTTCTGTTTGACGGATTGAATATGATCGTGCCAGGAGCAGGTGCTAGAAAGTGTGACGCCCAAGTGTTTATGAGTTGTAACTTCAGATATTTCTGTATTATTCATGAATATTGAGGGGTGCATATGCCTATTAGACTTTCTAGTGAATAATAGTGATTTGGTTTTTGCAGGATTGAATGTAACAAGCCATTTCTCAGCCCACATATGAATTTTGTCTAGGTCATTAGTAAGTTGCTGTGCAGCAGACACGGGGTCTTCGACAATTATATATAAGGTTGTATCATCTGCGAAGAGTCGCATATGTGATTGTATATCATCAACAATGTCGTTAATGTAGATAAGAAAGAGCAGCGGCCCAAGAATTGAGCCTTGAGGAACTCCAGCTGATATTGTAACTGTATCAGACATAGAACCAGAAAGAACAACACGTTGTTTACGTTCACTGAGATAATCACGAAGCCATAACAATAAAGAACCGGTAATGCCACTTTCACGAAGTTTATGGATAAGACCGTCATGCCATAATCGTTCAAAGACTTTCGAAATATCACAAAATACTGCTCTTACTTCTTTACCTTCATCTAGAGCGAGGCAAAAAGAATGATAGACCGATACGAGCTGGTTGACAGTGGAGTCTTTAGGAACAAAACCAGATTGAAATGATGATAGATAGTCGTTTTGACGCAAGAAATTAAACATGTACTTATGCAAAATTCTTTCAAGAACCTTACTGACAACACTTTAAAGTGAAATAGGTCGATAACTTTCAACATCTTGAGGGTCAGACTTCTTATAAATAGCACAGACATGAGCTAACTTCCACTTACATGGTACTTTACCGAGACGAAGTGAGGTATTAAAAAGATCACGGAGTGGGTAAGAAATTTCAATTGCTACTTCGCACAGTACATAGCTATTTATTAAGTCTGGTCCAGTTGCTTTGCCGGTTTTAAGAGCCATTATTGAATCGATTACATCTTGAAGTGAAATAACAAAGTCTTGAAGTTTTGGATTATCACTGTCAGTGGAGGAAGGGAGGGGCCTGTTTGGTATATCTAATAGAGTCTGGGATTGGAAGAAATTATTTAATAGGTTCGCTTTGTCCGTATCTGATTCGTAGATAGTACCGTTATTGCTAAGTGGAGGGATTTCTTTAGATGAAATTGTTGAGATAGCGAAGTTCTTTATGGTTTTCCAAAAATCGGAGGTGGCAATGTTTTTTTCTTAAGTCGTGTAGCTAATTTGTCATAATGTGACTGCTTGGCAGTTCGAACAAGGTTGGTAACGCGATTTCGTATTTGGTTGTATATACACCATTGGTGTTTGGAATTTAGACGTTTCGCCGTTCTATAAGCGCGCCGTCTTTGTCGAAGAGATTTTCGGATTTCGTTGTGAAACCAAGGGGGGTCCCTATTGCGAATTACAACAGTCTTAGTAGGTATGCATGTCTCACACATAGTCATGAAGTGGTTAGTGAAATTATCGGTATATATATTGATATCTGTGTGCACACAGGACTGCCAGTCAAAATTAGAGATAAGGTTCCTTAGTTTGGCATAATCACCTTGAACGAATTTCCAGACCTTTCGTTTAAATGATGAACCGACAGTTTTATCGAAGCGTAGGACGCAATAGACTGGACAATGATATCGAAACAAGAAATTGAGTCAACAAGCTGCTGGAACCATTTTAATTTTGCGAATTTTCTTTAAATAAATCACCAATAAAATCGGGATGAGCAGTACCGTTAGCAATCAGCTAACTATTGACTATAGTATTGAAAGTTTTCATTAATTTATAATATCTGAAATCCTATTTCGGAAGTTTTTCTGTCATAAGTGTACTGCGAGAGCGGATATTTTTGACTGTTCAATTTCTAGCTAATCTTATCAACTGTGCAATAAAATATCAAATGCTGTTGATTTAGAGCCACCTCAATCTTAAGAATGGAACTATTTTTTTTAAGTTAAAATCATCACGTTGATAATCAATTTATCATTCCTAACATCGAGTTGCAAATGTAAATTGGATGATTTTAGATTGGATGTAAAAGAGTTAATGAGTTGTAATTGTGAGAGTATATCGAGTTAATATTGTTTGTAATTGCCGCATTTTCCAAACTTAAATTTAAATAGGAATGTCTTCAATATATCTAAAATTATCATATGCATTTATCAACAAGGGTAAGATCTCTAGACTCTGGATCTCTAGATGTTTTCACCATATATTCACTTTCATAAAAGTATAAAAAGAGGTCAGCAAGTAAAGGTGCATAAGTTAGCACCCATTGGAATGCCTATTGTCTGTTTATGTTTAAACACTAATACTGTTCGAGTATGTTGACACAAAATTGGACAATTGTTCTCGAGAAATTTAAAAGAGAATGGCATTTGGCAGTTTAAATAGAGGCGTCGATAATCATTACAGGTAGGTTCAGTGGCGGATCCATGACTTTCTAAATGAGGGGCACAATTAATAAGAAACATATAAAACTTTTGAAATGCATCATTTTAATATAATAGCATAGAATAAAAATCTGTCGTCGCTGCCAAGGATGTTTGGCAGCTTCAACCGTCTTGGCTGCATCCTTGCAAAGTCTGTGCCCACCTCGTCGATGTTAATGTCTCTGTGAGCATATATGGCACATGCCTTTTCTTCCCCATGATCGACCATTCGACACACATATGTGATGTAGAATAATACTATATAAAAAAAAATATATATATATATATATATATATATATATATATATATATATATAACTATAAACTATAGATAAAAATTCCAAAACGGGTTTCAAATAAATTATTTTGTATTAAAGGCCAAATGGAAAGTTTCATGGCGGAAACATTTTTTAATCTTGTTGACACACAGTGACATTTACAAAGTGACACTCCTCTCCAAAATCAATACATACACAAGTATAAAAACACCAAATTTGACTGATACACCTTTAACTACTGATAACAATATTGTAACCGTGTATTAAATAGCAGAAAGCACAAAAAATATTGAATGATTTTTGAATGCTTAAAGATTGACTTTTGTGCATTTAAGTCTCATAAGGTAGAAATACCGTGTGAAAATCTTAAACTTACCCATATAACTGCAACCATACTTGTTTACTTTTGATTAGCTGTCTGTGAAAAATGCGGCGCCGATTTGTCATTATCGAATGTTCGGGCCCCAATGTCATTTTTAAGAGACTTCGTGTCGTATACTATATTATACTTTGAAATTGGCATACCATAATTAACGGAACTCGAGAATCAGGTTTAATTGTTTATTTGCTCAAATAATCATATAAACTTTAATTTGTGACAAAACAACTTTGTACAGTAAATGAAAACTCAGTCACCCTTCCCCTTCATATCCTTCGGATCGTATCGTCCATGGACACGGCCTGCTGACATTATTCGATCTAAACACGATATACCCGAACGCGTTCCAAACTGTATTGTTACTCAGTTATACCAAGAAAAATCCGTGCATGGAACAAACATCGTTCTGGGTCGGAACACCACTATCTTCCCACAGCGGATAAAAGTAGGATAACCCTCTTATATAACGTCGGTGGTCGAAAGCAACAAAACAACCATAAACTCTTGAAATTTGGAGCATTTCGCTGAGTTTCATCAATTTGGTTTTACCTGACCTCTGTGAGTGTAGTTGGGTAGAAACAGTTAAACATGTCCAATGTCTGCCTTCTCTTTGACTACACGCATAATCATACGAATGAATCAGAGTTACACTCTTATTCATAATCAGTACTAGCACATGAATAAGAAACATAAATCTTGAGTGATAAACCTAAAGCTACTTCCTAAAAACTGTATAAGCAGCATTTATGGAAAATATTAAGTACTGGTAACAAGATAGTAATCGTGTATTTAAATAACCACTATCGTCCCGTAAGGTAGAAAAACTGTGTATTCTGCACCTTTCTTTCAAATTAATCTCGGTTATCCTTCATAAAAAAACCAATGTTTTCGATATTAATTCACCGTTTTTGGTATATTAAAAGAATACTATGAATTGTGGTAAATCTTATTTGAGAGTAAGAGAGCATCTTTAAGCGTTGACCACTTCTCCTTATTTACAAAGTCGAAAAATGATTAACCGATTATTTTATTTTTGACGTATTTATGATTTATTGATATTGATATCAACTAGAACTATCAGATCGGCCTGCGGATTAGGGAAATAGCGCACCGCTCCTTTCAAAGAAATCGTTTTTACGTTTTGTCAATATCAATAAAAATGTTTACACGAAAATGCTTTTTAATTCGAAAACATCTATGCATTTTTATTTTTGTTTACAGAAGGATTTCACAAAGAGGGCATACTATAATGCCTAAATGTCTATACATTTGCAACCTGGTATGCAATTAAGTATGCAATACATGTAATCTTCATTAAGACTTGTTTAGCAGTTTATATTTTTAGCTTAAGCTGTGTAAGCAGACATTGATGAAGATTGAATACTCAGTGTTTTATCTTACCGTAACCGACAAAAACAACACTTAACTCTTAATGTTTGCATGCATATGTGGCAACAAAAGCAACTATTTATTGTCTTTGATAGTAAACACTATTCATGCTCTCCGTATAGACCGTCTCAATGGCCTAGTGGTT
The DNA here is from genome assembly GCF_026914265.1 of Mya arenaria. Classification (NCBI taxonomy): domain Eukaryota; kingdom Metazoa; phylum Mollusca; class Bivalvia; order Myida; family Myidae; genus Mya; species Mya arenaria. The sequence continues at coordinate 56,301,398 of NC_069134.1, read as the reverse complement.
AAGCGTCCGCCTACGGAGCGGGAGGTCGTGGGTTCTATCCCTGGCCGCGTCATACCAAAAGACGTTAAAAATTGGTACAAATAGCTCCATTGCCTCGCGCTCAGCATTTAAAGGGTAGTGCTTGGAAAAGTGGTGTACTCGGTACTGGTTTAACACAGGAAAGTTGTACCCCGTGTATCGGTGCTTTACACCGAGCACGTAAAAGAACCAAGGGGTCTCTTCGAAAAAGAGCTAGGGTATCGCACCCGGACTTCCTTGTATCCCACCACTGTCTCTTCAGCGTGCTGTCCCTTCGGCAAAATCAAAGGACCCCGTTGGAAATAAGTGCTTGCACTTTCACGGGTTATCCTTGACCACAAGGTCTAAAGAAATAAATACATACATGCTGAAACAGGTCGCCGAGCGTACTGGCGTCAATTCCTCCTAAGGCCACACCAAATTAATGTTTCGTTCCTCGGATTTTTGCCAAAAAAAATTGGTGCGAGCGAACGAAAAAAAAAATACAATTCTGTCAGTTTTCATTAAACCAGAAGCGAGCGAAGAGCGAAAAAATATTTTTGTCCTTAATATCAATATAAAGAAAGATTGTTCAATATGATTGCCCTTAAACCCATTCAAATGCAATCTTGAACTGAACCTCTCATGGACATTGGGAAAATTTCGGAACACATACTAGTTATCATCCGTGTTTAGTACAAACATTATATGGATAAATCAAATTTCTAATTTGATGAAAACCTATTTCAATATAGCGATATTCGTAATAAAAAATAACCCTGCTTTCAGTAAAAAGTTTGAAAAGACTTGCTGATAAATTTACCTGAATCACATTTGCAACTGTATAGAGACATACTAAGGATTGATTTTGGATTTGTAAAAAATAATTTTGTACACAGGCATCATCAAACATCAGACTCAATATACATATAAATTTCTAGACTTAAGTTTTGTTTTTATCATCACAGGAAATGCAATGGCATATGCTTATCAAAACAAAAAGAACAAGGGTATGTTCAGAGTAATTTTATGGTCATTAAGATGTTTTTATGCACTAGCCAATAGTATGTGGCCTCCCTTAGTCTGGGAAAGCGGGGACTTTGACTTCAACTCCAGCCAATCCTGGGTAAAATACCTGACATGCAGGGACAAATCTATGGTAAATTCCCTGCCATATGCCTACACCAGAATACCTAGGTTAGCCCGATTCCTCGCTATTTTTAGTGTGAAGACAAAACCACTGCATTCACTTGGGACCGTGGAGCCACCTCAAAGGTGAAACACGACCCATCGCCCCCGCTGTCCCCAGAATACCCGGGGTGGGGGCAGTGGTTACAATTGACTGGTGCATTATAATCCCGGATAATGCTGCAAATGAAACAACATTTAAGGTGATAAACTTGGGTAAATTCCCTGCCATATGCCCACCCCAGAATACCTAGGTTAGGCCCATTCCTCGCTATTTTCAGTGTGAAGACAAAACCACTGCATTCACTTGGCACCGTGGAGCCACCTGAAAGGTTAAACACGACCCATCGCCCCCGCTGTCCCCAGAATATCCGGGGCGGGGGCAGTGGTTACAATTGACTGGTGCATTATAATCCCGGATAATGCTGCAAATGAAAACAAAATTTAAGGTGATAAACTTAGGCTTACCTATGTTTTGGTCAATCCAGATCAGTGTTTATATCGCTATTGTTGAAAACATATTTTGTTCAGAACTGTTGTTTTGTCAGAATTTGGTCAAAAATGAGCTTAGACCAAAGAATGACTCATGTTCCTGTTAAGTTGATATGTCATCTTTAGCATCGTCGTAACAAGTAAAATTTTGGTCACTTGTATTATGACTTGAATAAAATAATACTTAGTTGGTCTTTCCGATTTCCGACAGTCTCTAACAACGCAATATAATAGCTACCAGTCTCAGATACACATGCTTTATTACATAATTATTGTTTCAATTGATGATCCTTTAGTGCATGAGACGCTGAACAATGACTTCTAGCATTCTCAAAACATATTTATTGTCAAAAATAGGATTTCATTTCCAAAATTCGAGCAACATTGCTTATACCGGAAGCCGCCATTTTGATTGAATTTATTGAAACACATGCTTAACCGGTCGATATACAGTATAAAAACACCACGTATCGGTAACTTCCCTTTACAAAAACACGTAATCTAGCGTAGAAAAATTATAATTGAATATTTTTCAGCCTTTTAAAAAAATATTAGCTGTTGGAAGTGTTTTATGAAAAATCCATCAGATTACAATTAATTTTCCCAAGACACACGACTGTACTCAAATGAAACAATTATCTCTAAAACATACACACTATCCATAATCATGGAAGGTTCTTGACTAACCCTTTTTCCAAAACTTAACAGTTGCTTATACATGTTAAATAGTTAACATTGTCTCATCCTTTATTGTCATGTTCATGTTTTGAGTTAACTTGAACCATATCTTTAAATGACACAGAAACTTGAGCTCCATCCTCTTCAGTTGTGTAACTTAAGACACATACTGTCACCTATACCAGGATATTTTATTTTGTTTTTCCTAAATTAATAGTATTGATCTTTGTTCTGATAACGGCCTCTAATCGATCATTCAGTGACTTGAACTTCTTTCGTGCTTGTCTTATTTCATCTGTTTTGCAGTTTTTCTTTTCTGCTATCTGTTTCTAAAATGTTGTCCTGAGATCCTTTTCTTCATCCGGCGACCATCGTTTTCTTTTAATGCCTGAACATAGAAATTTGTATAAACACAAACATAAATTGAACAAATTCAATACAAACGTTTTTGAAAGACATCAACAGATGTTTACACAACTATGATTATGTTATGCTAGGTTCACACTGCCGATCAGAAGGACTTCCCGATCTCCAAAATTTCCTGACCAAGTTCGACCAAATGCTTCATATGCCTAATACAAGAATTCTTCCCAACTAGTACTCAATCATACATGACAAACCATACACTATTTCTACAAAATATCTATTCGACCAGCTTAACCAACTCGACCTCTAAACGATCTTGACCATGCAAGATGGACCTTTGCCAAAAAACTTTGCCGCTTTTCAATCGTGAAGTGTCACATGTGCTCGTGTATGGTCGATTGTGATTGGTGATTAAGTGCAGTTGGGTAGCAATCAAAATGTGATCACGGGAGTCTGGAAGTGATCAGGTTTTACTGCAGTAGAGGTGGAAATGATCAGGTACAAATTGGTAAAATTGTTATTAATTTTTTTCTCCCCAAAAAACTATATCTGTCACGATCGTTGCCCAATCAACTAGACCTCTACTCGACCAATACCCGATAGCGTAACATCGATTCCCACTCAATATTTTTTTGACATGTACAAAATCATTAGGTAGGACGACGCAGTGATGCCGAGCAATGTAGACCAACCCGACAACTCCTGCCAAGTGAGCCAGACCAGTTCCACCGGGGATGAGCAAAAAAAGTCACGTGACCACAAATGCAAACGCCAGTAGTATTTTGGCTCGATTGATCGTCAATCAAGGTAAGTTTCTTATCGATATTTTTGTTATACGCGAGAGTTCGTTCAAATGACATAGCGCAAAAAAGAATGCATTGATTTGTCTTTCGATATGTGTATTGGTCACCATTCATGTCTGCATAGTTATGTTTTGTATATGTTATGTTTTATGTTTTTTTTTTGTTTTTTTTTTATGTTTTTTATAGCCTTTTATGTTAAGACACTTTATTTTTTTAGGCCTTAGTTTTATTAAGAATATAATAGAAGAGAAGAATTTAAAATTGTTATTGGGAATGAAATCGTCATGTGTTGACCTGTAAGGTAACCAGCTGTTCAAGTTGATGTGGACAGCAATGTAGATGTGGTTATGAATATTATTATTTGCAACAGGTAGAGGCAGCTCTGGACAAACTACCAGAAGAATAATGAGCTCATCTTTAGTAGAGGATTTGAAGTACATTGTACTGTATAATGTAGAAACAGAGACTAGAGGGAGTGCAACAAGAAGCAGTGTTTTAAATTAAAAACAATATAAAAAATAGCAAACTTCAGTTGAAACAATATTAAACCATATTGGTCTGTTGGTCCATGTGGTTTTCAGGGTGCTTCCAGACTAACAAGAGGCATATAATCAAACCAACACATTCTCCAACTTTTCATAAAAGGCAACGAATGGAGATGTTTGATACAAAATTATTGTAATATTGCTTTTATGTTTGTGACATATGCATATAAATTAATAACCACACATGTACTCCATTATATAAATTTAAGTTTTAATGTAAATTGATAAAAAATGACATTATTTGTAATAAAGATTAAAAGTTTACATATGGCTGTGAGTGTGCCAGAAGTAGGAATCCATATTTGATAACTTTACTAAACATGAGAAATTCAGACTGATATTGTCCTTGGCTGAACATTCACTTATTTTAATATTTTAAAATTTCCATGAGAACCCTTGAACGAATATATCTTTTACCAGCATTGATTACTTGGCATTTAAATAGTTTTGTTAATTAAAAACCACTCTTTGGGAGTCCGGACGAAACTATCCCCACTCTAGTATGCAATGTGCCTCATATCTTCCATTTAGGTCTAAAAGAAGAAACAAGCTAAATAATCTTGCCACCTATATAAGAGATGCATAAAGAATTGGAAATAACATATTGAACAACACTGTATAATATTTTTTCTTTGCATAATATATCCATGATGTGAAATGTTATGATTTGTTCCCTTGTTTTCATCTTTATGAGCTCATGCATTCCTTAATATTTAAGTATCACTTTCTTAATATGTAGCAAGTCATACTCGTGTATTACTTACTGAACATTAAATTAGTATTTATGTATTTTGCATATCTTTATGATGAGAAACTAAAATAGTTTAAATCGAATAAAATCTGTTCTGTTTTGTTCATCCCTTCCACTTATACCCTCTGAGCGAAATAACTCACAAACAGGTTTATTATCTATTATTTGGTCAGGTTGGTAAAACAGGTAACTCTATTTGCCATTCTTAAGTTTTTTGAGGTCAACTTGTTATTGAACATGGAACTTATTCTACCAGTAGAAGTAGAAACATAACATTTATAAATATAAGTATACATGAACAAAACTGCCCAAGGTTCTTGGTCCCCCTTCATACTGGTTAACATTACTGATTAGTTGCACTTGCAGACAGTGTTGGCTAGATCAGACTGTATGATAATGCACTGTCATGTCTAAAGTATTATCTGTATAAAACAGGGGTATCACTGGATACCATCCAGTTCATTGTTGCCAAGTTTAGGACACAATGTTTCGATAAGTTTTAAATAACCGTAGTAAGTAGTAAGCGATATTTTTCTTGTTTACTGCAGTTTGGTTTAAAGTATCAAAAATTGGCATTACATTCGCATCATCCGAACACTATAACAGTAAACCAAAATGAAATTGCTCAAGAATTTCAAATCTATGACAAAATCTCTGTTGTGCTTCAGTTACAGGCTTAAAAGCTAACTCATATTTCGTAATTTCAGCCAATGGTTCAAACATTTATACTTTTACCCTATCCGCTGTGCTTATGTTGTTGTTTTGTCGAATTTTTGGCTTGTTGTCGCCTAGTTCTTTTAAAGACCTGAACAAACCCTGAGCAAACACAGCCCTCTATATCTTGTTTTATTTCTTGCCGAGAGCCACAAATATATTTCAAAAAGACAGCGTTTTCTGACATGTCAGCAATTTTCATGAATAGAAAATAAAAATTATTGGTATTGGCTGTCACCTGGGCAAAACCTCTTCAAGTAACAATATCCCTGTCAATGACTTTTAAGAAGCTCAAGGTAAACAAACCAATTAGCCGATGAAATTCTTGAAAAAATAATGTCAACAATATTCCTTTTTAGAGAAGACAAAACAAAACTATAGTTCTATCTCATCGCAAAATAATTGTCGTAAAATACATGTTGATTGGCTTAATAATATTTTAATAGTACACATTTCCGTCAAACATCAACACTAAGTGTACATATTACAGGATACAGAATGCTGCAGTTGAATTTTTTTATTGAAAATCTGCATTGAGAAACATAACAGAAACATAACAGAAATGCCTAATACAGCATATAACAGAATATATACCCCATAAAAGTTTCATAAACAAATTACACTATATATATATACCCGGAGGTTTCTCAACAAGTTTCGGCTGTACTGTTTCAAATAGTAAAGTAACCGAACAGCTTCTACTTATTGTACATAAAATTCACTTATTTTTCAAAATTTAAACCAGCCACATTGCCATTTGAACCGTCTATTTTGGCCGGCAGTCGGTTCTTATTGACAATAATACCCCACAATGGTTTCATGTACATATTACAGGATATATACCCCACAACAGTTTCATATACATATAACAGAATATATATATATACCCCACAGCAGTTTTATGTACATATTTCTATTCTGCCTCATAACTTCATTATGCAAAATTGTTGTACCCTGAACAGCTGCATAAATATATATTTTGCAGGATATATACCCCATGTATATATTTAGAGTTCATTTAAGCGATCAACAGAAAATGGAGCGAGGCCGCAGGCCGAGAAAGCTCACACCATTTTCTGTGGTGTTTGCACTTATTTGACACACTAGCTCCGCCATCTATCTAGTTACACTTTATTTTGGCACAATGTTAAATCGCCCAGGCTTTATAGCTTAATTAAATCTATAAATGAGAATCGTGTAATGGAAAATTGTTGCGTCTTTGAGAATATTCATTTATAACAAATAAATTCATTTGTTGGTTCTACAATAAGGGTGAGGCACCTAAAGATAAACCTTGTATCAAGTTGTAGATATTTGGATAATTATAATTACCTAGGTACGTTTTCATAGTACAGCTTGGTAGAAATTGTTCATTTTGTCATTCATAATGATGTTATATATGCTCTTTTCTGCTATTCTTGCCTCTTTTCGCATAAGAATGAATAGAACTCCAAACATTTTGGTACTGAATTGTGCTTGCTTGGTTGTATATTAGAACAAATACATATTAGACAATTATGACTACTTTTGAGGTCAATATGTAGTTATGCTGACCTCTCAAGTGATAGTGACCTCAGATGCTGAAGTCTGTAATTTTTATTTTACATACTCATAATAAAATGGTATTTAGCAAAATAATTATTGTTGCAAGTCTCATATTGTTCACTGTTGATGCAAATATAATAAATACTTTAATCCCAAAGAAATATGAATTATTATTCACATTGAAAGCAGTAGAGTTGTGAATTCCATCTGGAATATTTGCTTAGTACATAGACATGTATGTATAACTTAAAGCCACATATATTCCAAACAGGTTTAACGTGCGACGTCAAATAAGGCAAGCACATCCCTTCAGAGAAAAGCATGCTCAACACTGAAGCGGTCGACTGGTCTTTATATAACTTGTAAACTCTCAATCCACAGAGTCCGGGCTTTGCTAATTTGCATATTACCAACCAAGTAACATACATACTATAAAGTAATAATCAATAAAAGTAACAAATTATACTTTATTCGTTATTAATTGTTGGCATAGCAATGAACAACTCTTCCAACAGTATTATGAATGAAAATAAAATTATATACATGACCAGTAATCTTAATGAAAGGTGAAGTCGAAAAACATACATGTCATTCAAACTTTATACACAATTGCTGCTCTGTGTATGATTACAAATTGCAACCTTTCAATGTCTTAAGTAGTTTCAAAGTTTGTATAAACATCTGTAAAAAAAAAAAGAGGACAACTCTGCAATAATTTGACCAAGAGTAAAAAAAATAAATAAAAAAATGCCCATACGAAACATAAAACTTTGTTCACCCTTTCTCGCCACCTATGCAGCTTTGTTTAAAGCCTTTAGCTGAAGTGAAGCAAATAATGTTGACCCCATGTTGATAACAAGAGCTGTCACAGAGACAGCGCGCTCGACTATTCCGCCGCTTTTCAGTGAAAAGATTGCAAAGTTTTGGCGAAACATGGATCGCTGTAAAATTAGATTAAATTTCAATGCAATACATGATGTATTTGCTAAGATATTAACATAAATGTTGTTACATGCAAAATTTTAACCAGAAATAAAGGGCCATTATTTGCAAAATACAGTTATCTAACTTGGTTATTCAAGTAGGTTGGGTGGTACCAATGTAAAAGGTATCATTGCAATACATCAAGTAGTTGCCGAGATATTAACCTATGTGTGCTTACATGCAAAACTTAACCAGAATTTCTAAGTCGAATAATAAAGGGCAATTATTTGCATAAAATGCAAACAAGTGTTATCTAACTTGGTAAATCAAGTAGGTTGGATGGTTGAGTACCATTGCATAAAGTCTTAATGCAATACATCAAGTAGTTGCTGAGATATTAACCAATGTGTGCTTACATGCAAAACCTTAACCATAAAAGGCCCATTATTTGCATTAAACTCAAATGTGCAAGTGTTATCTAACTTCATTAATTAACTAGGTAACATAGTTGGGAATGCATATCTAAAGTTTCAATGCAATACATGATGTATTTACTGAGATTATGACTCAAAGGTGCTTACATGCAAAACCTTAACCAAGGTGTGACGCCACCGCCGCCGCTTGGGCGAGTAGTATAGCTCTCCTTATTCTTCAAATAGTACAGCTAAAAATCAAATATATCAATAAAATAATCATGAATAAACTGCATGACCTGACTGCATTCAAAATCACTCACAAAATACAGAAAGGCAGCAGGAAAGTCAGGCATCTTATCTCAACTAATTGTATACTAATTATGTGGCTGAAAGAGAGGATACCATTTAATGTGAAGAAGAAAATCCAACAGGGATATGATTAAGTTAAATTCTCAAATTTAAACACAAAAAGGTATATTTGGACTGTTTTCCATACACTTGACAAGTAACAGAAGAACTTAACAGTTCCAGTGTGATTCATAGGAGGTATTATGATAGGACACTTCTGGTGAACTGTATTACTTCACAGTTGGGTGTGACACACACATCCATACACACACAAAGGCCATTTCAGGTTCTACAAAAATATTTTGAATACCCAGGAGTCCTGCTCCAATTAACTGTTAGCTGCGGACTTAAAATAAGAAAGTCAAGGGACACTAACAAACAAGTATTGAACTGCATAAAACACATGACAAATGGATGTGTTTAATCACCTAACAAGACGTGATGCAGGTCACCAAAAGGGTCCTATCTTAATATTCCATTTATAATATAATATACCGGTATATTTCTCGGGGTCTCGAGATATATTAAAAGTTATTTTAAATTTATTGCTAAGTAACATAAACGCAAATGAATACACAAGCTGGTACGGAAAAAGAAAACATTAGTTGCGTGATATGGATATTTCAATAAGGCCACCTTTATTTTCATTGTTGAATATTGAAAAGAAAATTAATATGTATATAATAAACGTATTTAACAGTTCCAGGTTTATGTACTTTAAACTTGCATGTGTACTCATATAAACAAGTTGTCAAGTCATTTCCCATTGAACAAATAAACAAACAAAAGTAGCGGCACAGCAAAATAAAATGTTTGTCATATTTCTTCCCTCCAATATCATCAAAAGGTATATTAAAAGTCAGCCATTTTCAAAGCTATAATAAAACTATTTACTGTTGACATTAAAGCTGTTAGATTGGCAACTTATTCATTTATAGACAATGATGCTGCCATTTAACTTTTAAGTGTAGGTGGCATTTGAACTGAAGGTCACAATGTTAAGCCAGACAAAAATTTACAAGGAAAATTAACAAAGGGTATTAACTCTAACAAATATGGAAGCTAGAGTTACGGTTCTTGTGCACTACATTTGCCCTTAATGAGATCTATCTTGCTATGAAGTTTCAAGTTGATAACTCTTTTAAATTTCAAGATATGCCCCGGGCAAAACTTAAAGCATGAACATTTACAAAGGGCAATAACTCTAAAAATATGGAAGCAAAAGTAACCGTTCTTATGCTCTGCACTTGCACTTAATGAGATCTATCTACATATGAAATTTCAAGTTGATACAACAAATAGTTTATGAGATATTCCATGGACAATTGAAAAGAGACCTTTGCCGCCACTGCCGCCGACAAAAGTAACCCCTATGTGTTGCCTAGTCAGGCGACACAAAAAAACACATTTCCTATTGCGGAAAAAATCTTGTTCTTTTGATGAACTAGAAAAAGAGATGCATAAATATTGATGGGAAAACTCCTGTTTAGCACTTTGAATATGTTGCGTCTTCTGTGGATATTTCATCTATGATATATGCCTGAACACAGAATGGAATATAAAACCTTTCCTTTGGGTGTAAATATCCATTGCAATAAATCATGACAGATAATAGTTCATACTGATCTCTGAATGTGATGAAATTCAAAGATTTCCAAGTTTAATTATCAACAAAACTTTACATCACATAATTAATTAGGATGTTGAAAATTAACCAGTACAGCTAAAAAAACTTTAGTTTTTTTAACTTTTTTATTTTTGATTGGGATTTTTTTCTTAAGATTGGGAAAATATCTTATATTTTGCTTTAGGCCTTATATGACCTGTGGGTACTATAGAAAAAGCCCTGAAAAGCATAACTTTTTCAGAGTGATTATTTTGTATATATCATATCCGTTGCATACAAAAGAAATCCAAAAATATCTCTTGCTTACTATTCTCCTGGAGTTGTGTTGGCCATTGATGGATATTTCTAGGTCTTCTTATTAACATTTCTTCTTTTGATCGGAGATACTAACTCATAATTATGACTTACTAAGTCCTAATTACGAGATACTATTTCATAATTAGGAGATACTATCTCCTAATTACGACTTACTAAGTCATAATTAGGAGATACTAACTCATAATTATGACTTACTAAGTCCTAATTACGAGATACTATCTCATAATTAGGAGATACTATCTCCTAATTACGACTTATTAACTCATAATTAAGACTTACTAAGTCCTAATTACGAGATACTATCTGATAATTAGGAGATACTATCTCCTAATTACAACTTATTAAGTCCTAATTAGGAGATACTAACTCATAATTATTACTTACTAAGTCCTAATTACGAGATACTATCTCATAATTAGGAGATACTTACTCATAATTATGACTTACAAACTGCTAATTAGGAGATACTAACTCATAATTAGGAGATACTATCTCCTAATTAGGAGATACTAACTCATAATTAGGACTTACTTAGTGCTAATTACGAGATATTAACTCGCGATTATTACAGTTTTGGAAGAAAACGCATGTATACATACTTTGAAATAGGAAACCATTTTAGGCTGCTAGGCCGCCAGGCCGCTAACTTCACGCCGCTAGGCCGCTTAAGTGCTCGATCGACTTTTAAAAAAAAGAAGTTTATAATTGCTTAAGAGTGATAATTTGGGCATAAAAACAGAATATACATATAAAAAATAGAAGGAGAGGCATGTTCACATGCTTTGAAAAGCTGACTGCTTGTTCGATTTTTTTTTAAATGTTGATAATCGCCTCAGAGTGATAGTGTGTGCTTAAAACTCAGTTAATATTTCTTTGTTTTTTAAGAAAATAGGATAGCATTTTGGGCCGCCAGGCCGCTAGGCCGCTATCTTCACGCCGCTAGGCCGCTAGGACGCGAGGACGCTAACTTCACGCCGCTGAGCCGGCGGGCCGCTAGGCCGCTAAATTCACGTACCTACTTTCAACGTCATTTCAAACTAATAATAGGGTCATCATGGACTTCTTTCTTTCATTGATTGTGTTTCTATGCACTAGTCATTTGAACACTCCAAGGGTTTTTTTAACTGCCATTTTGGCTCAACTTGGCTGCCAACTTGTCCAATATGTTCTTAAAAATGACAGTAATATGCAAAGCCCTAATTTTAATCATCACCAACATTAATTATCAACAACATCATCACAACCAACATCATCATCATCACAATCATAACCACTACCACCATTATGATCTCCACAATCATCCCCACAACCAACATCATCATCATCATCATCATCATCATCATCATCATCATCATCATCATCATCATCATCATCATCACCATCATCATCATCATTATCATCATCATCAACGTCATCACCATCGTTTTTGTCATAATTATGAGTTAGTATCTCCTAATTATGAGATAGTAAGTCATAATTAGGAGATAGTATCTCCTAATTATGAGATAGTATATCGTAATTAGGACTTAGTAAGTCTTAATTATGAGTTAGTATCTCCTAATTATGACTTAGTAACTCGTAATTAGGAGATAGTATCTCCTAATTATGAGATAGTATATCCTAATTATGAGATAGTATCTCCTAATTAGGACTTAGTAAGTCATAATTATGAGTTAGTATCTCCTAATTAGGACTTAATAAGTCGTAATTAGGAGATAGTATCTCCTAATTATGAGATAGTATCTCGTAATTAGGACTTAGTAAGTTATAAATATGAGTTAATAAGTCGTAATTATGAGATATTATCTCCTAATTATGAGATATTATCTCGTAATTAGGACTTAGTAAGTCATAATTATGAGTTAGTATCTCCTAATTATGACTAAATAAGTCGTAATTAGGAGATAGTATCTCCTAATTATGACATAGTAACTCATAATTATGACTTAGTAAGTCATAAGTATGAGTTAGTATCTCCTAATTAGGAGATATAATACTGGAAAATATTATTCACTTTGGCACCTGAACGCTTCCATAGGAATATGACAGACGTTTCAAAGTTTACGTCAGTGGCATATTATGAAGACTCGTAGTTTCAAAACTGTTCCGAATATTGAAATTGTAAAAACAGGCCCTAACTGGGCATACGCTCTTCTATTGTTATATCAATTTTCAGACATTACCTCGAAAATTCGTTCATAGTCGGGTTCCACCTTAAAAGCATCGTGATTTCCAACAGCAGGGCATACTATCGCAAACAAACTTAAGATATTAAACATATTAATTTAAAAGCAATTACTGCATTCCCGGTGTAAATATATATATATCTATTAAGGTTAAAGACTATCTGTGATAAGATAAAGATTTATTTAGAATTTATCATTGTTACTTCGCGTTTACAACAGCGCGTGTGCACTTAATGGGCCTATATGTATATTATTTCTTTTATTTTTGTGTTTCTTAAATAATTATATCTTTTTAGCAGTTTCTTTATCAGGTACACACAACACTAAAGCCTAAGCTTCAAAATAAATGTAAATTTAACCAACTAAACAGTCCCCAGGTATTACTGAGATGACATTCAGTAAAATATTATTAAGAATGGGCGGCGTGAGCGTAGTGAACGAGCCATTTTTAATCATTTAGATTTTACTTCAGGTTATCTAACTGACTTAGAATACAATCTCATTGGCTGACACATTTTCATAGCGAAATCTGACACAGGGAGTGTGTATCTGATGAGCGGCAGTAGGTGGAAAGCTGCACTCTCAAAGATTAAACGCTTTGGCAACTTTTTTTATTCTTTGTCTTGGAACGAGCTTATTTTTGCGAAAGTCCATGGAAACCAGTTATATAAGACTGCTGACCAAATATGAGATCGCAGATTTTTATATTTAAGTTCAAAAATTGATGTTTTGTGCATTTTTTTAAACCGATAGTAAGCATGAAACATTAATTTTCTAACCGAAATATGAACATCTACGGCCTGATTTTTTGTAAGCAATCCTATATCATTGGTTTGCAGATAAAAAAATAAAATTAAAAAAAGTTGTAAAAATGGTATATCTGTGAGAGTGCAGCTTTAAACACTCGCAAACTGTGAACTTCTTCATGATTAAGCCTAACTGCAATTTCGTTTGCTGAAAATGTAGGTTGTATTCTAAACGTAGGTTAGAGATGCATACCCTTGTTTTCTCCTTACACTCGTCCCGCGATACCAGCTGTGCTGATCGCCGACTGCGGGAAATCTTCATCGGGCCATAACTTGGCAATCGCTGGGCCGTTCGGGGCGATCGAGCTATCATTTGAAAGATCTCGATGAGCAATGTCCATAGACGAGTTTTGAGTTCGATCTCTCACGGTCCGGTTTCGACACAGGGTGTATGTCTAGCTCGACCAGGTTCGCGCCTTGGACATGCGTGCCCACAGAGGAGCCCATCAGACGCTACGCATTAGAAGGGTTTTGGTTAGACCTTAAAGACTGCACCTCGATCACCTCTCTGCAATCATAGCTGGTCGAGCTATGGTCCGAAATCGCCTGGTTTTAGTTCCGGACCGCCGTTCCGGCTGGGCTGTACCTGGCAGCGGACCGGGGCCAGTGCCGAGGCCGTTGCAGCGGTACACTGATCCCAGATCGGACATGTGGCTCGGGAGACTCAACCGTGAAGTAACTACGTGATCTACAAGCATCAGGGTCATATAGGACGTACTCCTGTATAATGCAAACCGCTCAGCCGAGACTGTTTTAAAACTTTTAGAGCCATAACGCGGCAACCGCTTGGCTAATCAGGGCGATCAACCTATTTACTAGAAAGGTCTCGACATAACCCGGCCCGTCCCGCTCGGACTGGTTCGAACACTTAACCAGTCCTGTTATTGCGTGTACACCGAATAATTGAACAGACGCAACTTTTAAGTGCGAGATCTTCAAGACGAACGATTCTTTGCGTAAACGGGTGTCCGAGCACTGTCCCGAAAGTGCCCGGTTCAAGCACCAAGCCACACCTCTGTAACTACTTTACCGATCAGAGCGCTCGAAGTACCAGGGGAAATGTCTCGAGGATCCCCGTCCATAGTCGATGCGTTTTGAGCCCGATCTCTCACGGCTCGGCCTCGGCACAGGAGTTAGTCCCGCTCGGCCGGGTTCGATCCTTTTACAAGCCCTGGACCTGCATGTACACGGGAGAATTCAGCAGACGCAACTGTTTAGAGCGAGTCTTTCTTAGATCTTCAAGACGAAACCGTGACCTATTCTGCGATCACGGGTGGCCGAGGTCTTTCCCGCAAGTGCCCGGTTCGAACCCCGGGCCATAACTCGGCAACCGCATGGCCGATCCAAGTCGGCAAGATACCGTTGGAAAGGTATCGACGAGCTCTGTCCACAGTGTTGAGATCAATCTCTTACGGCCCGACCTGGGCACGAGGTGTTAGGCCAGTCCAGCCGGGTCCGAGCCCTGGACCTGCGTGCCCACAGAGTCTTTTTGTGTGTTTCAAATCACCACCAGTTGGATCATCGTTAAATATTGATTGGCAATAAATCATTTAATTCATTCATTTGCAATGATGGCGTATTTACTTACTAGTATTTAAAAACAAATGGTGTGTGTGTGTGTCGTTGTTTTTTTGGGTCGTTCGGGGTATGATTGGGCTCGTTTAGGGGTGTTTTAACAGACCCCTTTGTTTGTGTGGGTCATTCTACAGAAAACGTAAATTTTCATATGTATAAGAGGACGAAATGTGATCTTCTATTCATTTCTATGCCATTTTAAAGCTTGTCGATGCTTATGTACCAACACTTACAACTTGTATATTTCTTTAAATATCTTATTTTGTCAACGCTAAGTTTCTTTATGGGGCTCGTTTATCACAATAACAAATCCCTTTAAAGGCTTGTCGATGCATATGTACCACCACTTAAAACTTGTATATTAATTTATATATCTTTTAATCAAACTACGTTCAATCCATTCATGGGACACGTTCATCTCAATTTCAAATAAGAGCATCAGGCACGATGCGTGGCCGGTAGTTCAACAAGCCTCCTTACCGGCTTCTGCGCGTGTCCTTGGGGCGGATTTTTCAATCCGCCACGCGAACATGTTAAACATACTTATATCCCACAACAGTTTCCTAAACATGTTACAGAATATACATCCCACAACATTTACAGAAATTTATATCCCACAACACTTGGTTATACAAATTACAAAATACAATAAAAACACAACAGGTTTATGTACATGTACATAATATATACCCCAGTATAGTTTCATATACATATTACAGAGTAAATAACCAACAACAGTTTCATATATATATATATATATATATATATATATATATATATATATATATATATATATATATATATATATATATATATGATAAAAAATGGAAAAGACATATTCATTACATGAATATGTATATGTATACATATGTTGGCAACCTTAACAATTAAATTCAATTTGACGTGAATAAACACTGAACATTTTCAAACTATTCTCCCACAGTTGTGTTAAAATGGCAATGAAGACCGTTTTGGTTTTCAGTAAGGCCCATAAAAGTCTGCTTCTTACTACCCATTGTGACCCCAAACATATATTATATGCTTGCATACATCAGCAAGTTTATAGCATCACTGACATCCGTTAATGCCGAATAACAAATAAAATTTAAACAAGATAAGCAAAACAGGTAGGAAAGCTTATTGATGAAGGCCAAGCATGTCAGTGGTAACACTTAGGGTAGGTACAGGAACCAAAAACAATCTTGTCTAATCTTTATCTAATACTTAATATGACAGTCGGATCTAATAGCAGAAAGAATAAGTTAAAGTAAATGATGGCTCATTTCATAAAACAGCCCAGCTGCTTCATTCATTTGGCGTACATGCCCTACAACTATACTTCTATATGAGTATAAACAAGATAAAAAAATATTTTCTCTTCATTCGGTCGAAGGAAGTTCCATCAATTAATCAAAGATCTAAATTATAGAACTGTATACATATATTTCACTAAACGTTTTCTTAATTTTTTGAGACTGTGATATAAACTGAATCAAACTCTTATTACAGCCCACCAGTTCCAATAAAAACCACAGCCAAGGGCCAGGCCTACCAGGTCGGTAACCACGTAGTTAACTTGGGAGATGAACAATCAGCCGAACTCTGCACATGTCCAGATTTCCAACGACATAACTTACCATGCAAACAAGTATTTGCGGTCATCAAAGACAAGGGCGAGTTTGTATGGCCAAGGATTCCTGAACATTACAGGAACAATTCTTTTTCTGTCAAGGTATCATTGATGATGAGATGTTAGAATTTATGTAAAAGCTTTCAGCCAGGACACTGTCACTTATATCCACAAACTTGAATCCTGTTCATCATAAAAGATGGTGTTGTTGATCCCAAGATATCATTTCAAATTCATGTTAACATACTACAATGAACACACAAATGTATATAAGCATTTTGTCTATAACTTAAATGCGTTATGGTCGCCGACTTTATGACAGAAATGTCCAACTTAGTTTCAGTCCCATTATTCATAAGTGTTGTAAACTAATTTTTTGTATGTACATCCCAATGTGTTTGTATGTATATTTAAATAACCTTCTTTATTCACGTTAGTGGTGTTTATTGGAAGTCCTTAGTTTTTTTTATGTTTTCAGATCACATGGATACTTCAAAAGACAGTGAACCTATTCCAGCTCCAAGGTGTTTCTTTATTGATATCTAAATGGAACATTTTTCTATATTGTTCTTAACCCTCGATTATTTATTTAAGTGATTATGGTATGGATTAATGATGTACAACATTGAGTAAATTTCTTATACAATTTGTCACATTTCACAGGCCTTACGACCCCGCTGTAGCGATGGAACCAGTGGAAGTTGCATGTGGTAGGCTATTAAACATATCAATTAAGTATGTTTCTTTCACACATTCATGTTAGAAATTTGCAAAATGTTAATTCCACGATTAATCACTGTAATGAATTCCTTTGTCCGCCACTGAGATTTTGCAAAATACTATCTTATAAACCAAACAGGACGATACTGTTCAGATTGGTTCACGCAGTGAACCTTATTTTTAAAAGAAAACCTTAGGGCAATATAAACATGTCGATTATCAAAATGGTGATATGAATCAGAGGCTTTTGAAGGATCAGACAGTTATACCTTTCTCTGGTGAAAGTTTAGACTGCACTCTCACAGACAGACCCTTTTGACAACTTTAATTATTTCATCTTGGAATGAGCAAATCTTTCGGTAAATATCTGGAAACCATTAATAAAAGAACGTCGACAAAAGATCAAATCATAGTTTTAATGTTTGCATGGAAAATGTTTTTAGGGCTTAATGCATTACTCACGAGAAAGATGTTTAGGTAAATAAAACAAATATGAATACCTGCAATCTGATCTTGTGGTCAATCTGTGAGAATAAACCTTTAAAAACTAACATATTTTGAGGTAATATATCAATTATTGAATATTATATTTGCAGGCGATAAGAGTGTAAACCGACTGCAAAGCGGTTTGAGGGAAGATCTAGAAATTAAACAACTTATTTCATTAAATACGGTAACAACATTGTTTTTGCATTGAATATGTTAATATAAAGAATCACTATAAAGCGGTATTTAATGTTTCCTCGTACTCAACTATAATACTATGAAAAATCAATCTCTGAGGCACTCATTCACTAAAGTTTGATGGGGTCGGAGTTTGATGTCATGAAGTTAAATCATGCTGGTGAAGAATGAGCTGATTGCATGTAGTGAACAAGTCCTTCGTAATCTTTATGGTTTTACTTGAGGTCAACTATTTGACTAAGAATACTACCCAATGTTGTCTGACACATTGTCAATCTGTGTATAGGCTGAATGGCAGAAGTTGGACTATAAAACCTCTGTGGCCTAGTTGTCCGCATACGGGGTAGAAGGTCAGGTCCTAGCACTTGGAAAGGGTTACCCTGTGTATTAATGCTTTAAACTGAACATGTAAGAAAATGAAATGATCTCTTCGAAAAAAAGAAATGGTTTCTAAACCGTACTTCTTCCACTGTCTTTTCTGCATGCTCTTTCTTAAGCAAAAACAAAGCACCCTATTGGAAATAAGTGCTAACGCTTTCACAGATTGCATTGACCACAATAGATAATATACACAAACTACTCGCTAAGGTTCGCAGTGATTAAGCATTTTACTTTATGATTGTCTATCTGCAATGTAAGTTGTCATATACATTTCATATACATGTAATGCTATTTTAGTTACAGTCAATGAAACATGCCCAATCCCAACTGCGGTATCTAAAGCAAGTGGGTCAAGTCTAACACTAACAGGTATTACATTTTTTGCCATTGGGATATTGCAAATGTAACTGCTCATGCTAGTCCCATGTTTTTTTTAAAGATTATATGCACAATGAACAGAAGAATGAATTGACATCCACCAGAATTTTTTTTTATTTAAGAACTGTGAAAGTCAAGTTCTAGCGACGTCACACCGATTTGTATGATTGGGGGATATACATCGAGGCGAAATTCATTCCGATATCTGCAGACAACACTCACTGATGAGGTATGAAATGCATTCTAATAGCTTACAAGTGTTTCCCATAAGTTTAAGGATGTGCAATGACAGAATAATGCAAATAGTTCTTAATTGAAAGCCACATAATTACTCTCTCCTCAAACAAATGTGCATTCAATGGACTTCATGCCTCATGTACTTATTTATGAACACCAGCCAATTTGCGTTTGCGGAAATTCTATTTAATGCCAATCATTAATATGGATGTTAATATTTTCAGGTAATGAATGCTTATATAACCCTTGTTGTTGGTGGGCACAATGTCCTTCACATTGATTGCGTCCACACATATTCCATATTCAATGGAAAGCCAGAAATATGTGGCTTCTTACAGCAGGTAAGAGAGTCTTATCAAATAGGCCATATCTATAACTCTTATTTCCCTCACTTATTTATAAAACTGTTATTCATTCAACGCAATGATATAAATTGTTATAACAAACAGTCATCATAATAATAGAAAATGCAGAATAGTCCAGAATTTGCTTATATATCAAACAAAACAAAATTTTGAATTTCAGAAAATTCATGCTGCTAAGACATCATAAGGGGCTTGATATAGAGGCATCTGAACGATGAAAAGAATACAGCATTCCCGCCAACATGACAGTACATCATATGGGGTGTATGTCCTTAAGGTATATACTGAACTAAAAAAAATACAATGTGACGAACAAAATTCTATCTTTGGATACTGGATCATCACAATTTAGTTTTTAGCTTTCAGAGAATTTGGTGAATGGAATGCAGTTGAAGCTTAAATAGTTTTGTGTTGAGGAAGAGCGACGTAGAATCGGTACAGCTTTGCTAAATGCTGGACAGCCAGTAGCTTTTTGGGTTAGTGAAAAAAATCCAATCGAAACAGTTTCCGGTAAATATTAACATTATTTTATCCAGCTACGTCAGAAGTGTACAGCAGTCAAGGCAATTGCATTAAACACAATGTTCACATACATGTATATCAAATGTCCTACTAATATTTTTAAACTAGTTCATCTTTTTCTGGTGAACTTTGCCATTTGGTGTTGCGATGAAAATCTGTCTGAAGTTCGATGTAGAGCAAAAATAAAAACAAAACTGAACAGATGCTTTAAAGGAAGGGTAATACCATATTGACTTGTTTCAATTAAAGCAGATAATAGTGTCAAATAAATATTTTCAGACACCGGATGTTGATGTTACAACCGACGAGCGGATGGATATAGCAGGGACTGTAGACCTAGACGATGCGGTTGGTAGCGATGTCACGATCGATACACCCGCAGATGAAGGGTTTAGCAATACAGTTGCAGAGGACAAGTCCATGGACAGGCCACTGTGTGAAGACAATGTGGTGATTTGAGCTTGTTTGTTTTCCAGAAATCAATTCTGATGTTTTAAACTTCTCTCCGCATCATTAGATGAAACATTATCTAGTTAATTTATTCAAGTGGCATTTGGAAAGTATAATGAAAATCATCTGTTTTTTCTATTTTGAGAGCAAAAAATGGTTTAAATGAAACAAAACTGAACAGATGCTTTAAAGGAAGGGTAATACAAATTTGACTGGTTTTAATTAAAGCAGATAATAGTGTCAAATAAATAATTTCAGACACCAGATGTTGATGATGATGTTTCAACCGACGAGCGGATGTATATGTCAGGGACTGTAGACCTAGACGATGCGGTTGGTAGGGACGTCACGATCGATGCACCCGTAGATGAAGGGTTCACCAATAAAATTGCAGAGGTCAAGCCCATGGACAGGCCAGTGTGTGAAGACAATGTGGTGATTTGAGCTTATTTGTTTTCCAAAAATTAATTCTGATGTTTTAAACTTCTCTCCGCATCATTAGATAAACAATTATATGGTTTATTTATTCAAGTGGCACTGGAAAAGTATAATGATAATCATCTTAAATGGTTTAAAAGTGCACTCTCACAGATTAAACGTTTTGATAGTTTTGTTTTTTTGTTTTTTTTTTGTCTTGCAACGAGCAAATTTTGGCAATTCATGGAAACCAGTGATATTAGACTGCTTACAAAAAATAGATCGCAGAATTTCATATTTAAGTTTAAAAATCCATGTTTTATGCATTTTTCTAAAACCGTAAGTAATATTTTAAGCCATTAAACATTACTTTTCAAACTGAAATATGCAAATCAGCGCTCTGATCTGCAATCTTTGATCATTGGTTTGCAGATATTTACGCAAACATTTCCTCTTTCAAAGACAAAAAAAGTAAATCTGGGAGAGTGTAGCTTTAAATGGGTAGATAATTAGTCTAAAAATAACTTTACTGCATTTAACGTACAAAAATATAACTGAAAAATAACCATATCCATAAGTGAAATTATTCTTTGACTCGGCTGTATACTGTAAGAGATACATCGTCTTAGCTTTGGTGAGCTTAACTTTTCATGTTCTCACATTTAAAGATATTTTAAACACACGATGCCCACATTTACCAAACAGCTTATAGATGTTTGACTTTGATTGGTGTAGCACAATGACTGTTTTGACAAATGCACAATAGTGCTACTCACCATTCTGCTCCAGTTCTTAACATTGTTTGATAGGCACAGTGAAAATAGTAGTGAGCAATTGCCAAACACTAGCAGTTACTATAACGATTATAGCTTTTAATTTTGATATGTTAAACCCAAAAGCTATTTTTACATTCAGCTTAAAGATGCATGATGTTGTTTTCTTTTTTTGTTTTGTTTCCAAGTTTTTTATATTTACTCCACTTTGAAAAACGGTGGTACGATGATATATGGAATATGGAAATAGTAGTAATGATATGGTAAGTGCCATGTTCATTCTGAATAAGAATATCACTCTGCCTTAATCAAAGTACAGTCCCAGATTATGATAATGGGAATGAATAAAACCTTCAAATAATCAGTAATGAATAATAATGTGTCTTGTTGTTGCAATTAAAACAAAATTTTGAAAAATATATAATATTTATTTCAGACACAAGACACTGTGAAGGCTGTGATAACTGAAGGTCATGCCATGAAAAGGCCAAAACGAATGGTCATGAAGGTGACTATTTATTTAGTTTTTGCACCTTTTCAAATGAAGAAATACGATCTATAGGTAGCAGGTAGCATTGCTTTGGGAAAATACAGTGGTTTTAAAATATATAACAAAATGTAATTCAAATACAAACATGCCCCAATTTCTCTAAACGTCTAAAGTCCCTTATAACAGGATTAAGCTAAGCTCACTATTTTGTCTTTTAAATAATTTGCGTAATATTTACTTCTTTAGATATTGTATACTTAGGTATCATCTTTATGATTATCACAATACACCATTTTTCAATTATCAAAATTCAATTTAACTATGTATTTCGACTTATTGAAATAAGCTACTTAAGCCTGTTAAGCTTAAGAAGTTTCGAGAAATTGGGGCATGTCCCGAATATTTAAATGTATGGCAATTTTACTTTGGAAGACTAGTAAATTAAATGTTAATTCAAAAACTCAGGCCTCGTTTTGATTTCAATTTTAGTATTGTAAATTCTTAGCGTGAGTTGAGGATCATTAGGATGACGAACGAAACGAAAGACACTGACAGTTAAAATAGACTTTAATATTTCCGTTTAGAATATATACTGGTATGTTGATTATATCATTGGACGAGGTACGTCTGGACTTGGATTTAATGATTGTCACTTTACAACATATCGTGTTATATTACTGACACACAGTCAAGTAAAACAAGAATCACAGAGATTCAAAACACACCACTTACTGTGTTAAATGGACTGAGCTTAAAGTTCTAAGTTAAAGTTTCAAGTCTGAAAAGTCTTTCAAAGTTTCAAAGCTAAAAGTTCAGGCAGCGGACGCGCTTCTTATATAGTATGTCCAGATGTACAATGTGACCCAAACTAGCCAATGGCTTTCTGCCCGGAGAGCGCCCATCCAACAAGAAGAGAACTGCTCAGGCACCAACCAATCAGTGGCTGACCGCCTGAGCGCAATCCAATCAGAGGCTGACCACCCTGGAGGTCCAAGAATGCGTTCCTTGCAGGCAGCCATGACACTTTGGGTAACGACTGAAATGTGAACAAACAAACAAACAAGTAATTATTGAACCAGATTATGATAATGGGAATGAATAAAACCTTCAAATAATCAGTAATGAATAATAATGTGTCTTGTTGTTGCAATTAAAACAAAATTTTGAAAAATATATAATATTTATTTCAGACACAAGACACTGTAAAGGCTGTGATAACTGAAGGTCATGCCATGAAAAGGCCAAAACGAATGGTCATGAAGGTGACTATTTATTTAGTTTTTGCACCTTTTCAAATGAAGAAATACGATCTATAGGTAGCAGGTAGCATTGCTTTGGGAAAATACAGTGGTTTTAAAATATATAACAAAATGTAATTCAAATACAAACATGCCCCAATTTCTCTAAACGTCTAAAGTCCCTTATAACAGGATTAAGCTAAGCTCACTATTTTGTCTTTTAAATAATTTGCGTAATATTTACTTCTTTAGATATTGTATACTTAGGTATCATCTTTATGATTATCACAATACACCATTTTTCAATTATCAAAATTCAATTTAACTATGTATTTCGCCTTATTGAAATAAGCTACTTAAGCCTGTTAAGCTTAAGAAGTTTCAAGAAATTGGGGCATGTCCCGAATATTTAAATGTATGGCAATTTTACTTTGGAAGACTAGTAAATTAAATGTTAATTCAAAAACTCAGGCCTCGTTTTGATTTCAATTTTAGTATTGTAAATTCTTAGCGTGAGTTGAGGATCATTAGGATGACGAACGAAACGAAAGACACTGACAGTTAAAATAGACTTTAATATTTCCGTTTAGAATATATACTGGTATGTTGATTATATCATTGGACGAGGTACGTCTGGACTTGGATTTAATGATTGTCACTTTACAACATATCGTGTTATATTACTGACACACAGTCAAGTAAAACAAGAATCACAGAGATTCAAAACACACCACTTACTGTGTTAAATGGACTGAGCTTAAAGTTCTAAGTTAAGTTTCAAGTCTGAAAAGTCTTTCAAAGTTTCAAAGCTAAAAGTTCAGGCAGCGGACGTGCTTCTTATATAGTATGTCCAGATGTACAATGTGACCCAAACTAGCCAATGGCTTTCTGCCCGGAGAGCGCCCATCCAACAAGAAGAGAACTGCTCAGGCACCAACCAATCAGTGGCTGACCGCCTGAGCGCAATCCAATCAGAGGCTGACCACCCTGGAGGTCCAAGAATGCGTTCCTTGCAGGCAGCCATGACACTTTGGGTAACGACTGAAATGTGAACAAACAAACAAACAAGTAAACAAACAACAAATTTATGAAGTGCCTCTTTTAGAACGACTGAAGACAAATGAGATGATTTTGAATTAAATATTAGTTATAGTTCTAACAAAGGAATAAACATATTCTTAGGAATGACCATTATGATATAGAATAAAAAATATGGTAGAGTGGGGATTTTACCTATTTTGCATATTTAAATCAACATCTCATCGTGTATCAACTAATGGATAATGAGGTAAGAAATATTACTTGAATCATGTATATATTTCATATTATAATTAAATATTTTATTCAACATGTCCTGTTATGGCAGGGTCATTACAGTATTTAAACATAGATTGCAGTACATGACCATGATTGATGGTTGTTCCTATTTTTTTCAGAGGAAACAAAGTTCATACGTTTATTTGGATATAAGACCGAAGAGCAAAATTTATTGTGTCTGTCAAATGGTCGACGATGGCCAGTATGTTAAATTGTAAATGAATTAAATGTTACTCTCGACTAACAAAAGTAAACCTGCTCAGTTTAACATAGTGCACTAGAACTAATGTTGCTGTATATAGAGGCAGATTATTGAATGAATTATAATGTTCATGCTTTGGTAGAGGTTGTAGGTAAAATTAAAATTACCCATACGTAGGTCAATGTATGTCCTGTTTTCATTAATTTTCAGAGCGTACTGGAATTGCGATGATTGCGGGATGTGAATGCATCCGGGATGTATCGGTCGTGATCAAAATGAGACAGCGCCAGCTTCCAACACTCAGTTTATATGTGACAATTGCCTGGTAAGTGAATCATATTTCGAAATAGTTTTCCTGTTATTAAGATAAATTGGGTTTGAAATCAACCTTCACTTAATTTGCTATAAAAGACACTACCTGAAAGACTTAATTCGATCCATGTCGAATTCTTACCTTGACAATAATTACATATGGTTTAGCCGTTCATGTTGAATACGTTATGCAAGCCATCAATACAAATGCATGGGTCATTGTGTTATACAAGACTTAGTCCCCGCATTACAATTTTGACTGAATGAGTTTATCTGCATTTCAATAAGCATTTCTATTATAATGATTTTAGAATGCGCTTGTCCAAGGATGGCCGGTAGACCACGGACAGACATTTATGGAACAAGCTGGGACTTTGATGGAGGTCCTTATCATTTCACATTTTGTTTTATCTTCACCATTTACATACTATTTGGAGACATTATTATAAAATTATTTTAGCAGTGCATCAATCAATTATTTAATTATAAAGAGGCATACATTTTTTTGAGTTAACAAGGAAAACAATACTCATATCAGTTTTGAACTTTTCTCATCTTATGTATGGTATATATTTACTCTTAACTTACTCACTTACTAATATCATTTGAATCACAAAACACAAAATCATAACATTTTATTTACAATTCTTTTTAAGGAACAGAACAGTACGACATTCTTAAATGCAGATGATACAGCATTAATGGTATTTATATCTATTATTTTAGTTTAAGTATGTTATCTGGTTAAATATTTGAGCCACAGTAATTGATAGATAGAGATTTACCTGAAGAAAGTAAAGTCACTTGTTTCTAACTGCCCTGTGTCAACTCAAAAGGTATTGAGTGCTCACATTGCATCCCCAACAATGTTTTGCAGATGTTTGCCGCCTACAGTCGTTGCTGGCCGATCGTGAATACTGAAGGAATTAAAAGGTGATACTTGGACAGTTATATACCTCTTTATTTCATGTTTTTAAAGTGGTTTATATAATTTTACCATTGAAGAGGACGCGGTATTCTTGGATTAAGGATATCACAAAAAGTAAGCGCATTAATGTACTGTATCCTTTTTTGAAGGTAACCTCAGATGGTAAGCCATTTGAAATGCAAGCAGGATGCCTCATGTTCGATCTCCAGACTTTTCTGAGTTTGTGATGAGATTAAAAGGCCTAAACAGTTGAACTTTCTTAATGATCAATTGATTTAGCAATCAAACATTGTGTGTCTGTTTTATATTGAAGGCATACTGATCTCAAATCTATATTAGAGTTACTGACTTTTGTTTCAAGTTCGACGCCATGGCTCCAAAGACATGAGGCATTTGTATCTTCTGGAAGGGGTGACGGGAGAAGAGGGTTTGGAAGTGATCTTTTCTCAGTTGGGGCAAGTATCAAACAATGTTCTTCTCGACAGTTTTGACATACGACAAAAGCTTTGCATATTCAATACTACAAAATCTTAACATTGAGCCATAGCTCAAACACCATTCTTGCAAGATATTCCATTGGCACTTGGTACACATGTTCCAAGAGACAATATGCACATGCAGAGCACATTAACATCCTCTCTGAGACACTCTTCACGTAATTTTATTCCTCATCATACAGATCATGACATAGAGAAAAATAGTGGCAATATTTTTTCTAATAGTCGGAAGGTTAGTTAAAAACCGTATGTGAATTCTATAAATCATCTCCAGTAATTCCATTTCATCGATGGATTGTCGACATATTTTGTAAAGTTCTGAAATGTGTCAATACAGACTCATCAGTAACAACACCAGTTCTGGCATTCCATAGCGCGTGTAAATAACTTGAATTCATGAGCAGACAGACAGACAGACAGACAGAGTTGTTTATTTTCGTAACATTTAAATAACAGTTTCTTGATATAACATGATATGTCAAATAATATTTATTATGGTCACATGAGCATTGAAACCTTTTTCCACTAGTTATGCGACATATCGATATATTGGCGATAGGTTTTTAATCTGTGTCTATTTTTATACATGTATTTGTGCTTTTTTAAACCCTTAAGGACGACAAAATCAAAGTTCATAACCGATAAAGCAATTGTTTCAATCTATAAGTCTGATTTCTTTTTCTTAAGATAATACGTGTTAATTAACCAATCAAATATAATTCCAGGCAGAAGACATGATCCGGTACAATCTAGGATCAATATTTCTTAAAAAAGGAGGTAAGTTATTTCCATCTTTATTTTAAAACAAATACATCCTGCAAACATATCGACATCCTTATTCAAAAACCGTAGATGATACAAGTTTCAAGATTATATGTTTGAAAAACATACCCTTGGAATATGGTCCAAAAATCCACTTTTGACCATAACTTAAATAATTTTCAAACATCTGAATCGAAGAGTTCCTTTATTTGTTAGTCAAGTTTATCACTTGCAAAGCATTTAAAGACATTTATTGTAATATCTGAGAATTTCTCGTTTCATTTCACAGTTGTTATGTACGGCGTATAGAAATATTAACGCAATATATGTGAACATATCAAGGCTGTATCAAAAGAAGGAGCAATTTTCACAGACACAATAATGTATATATTAAAGTAACTTTTGAGTAAAAAATAATCGTACAGTTCAGAAACTTATGTTATTGTACATTTTAACCTAAAATCAGAGATAGATTGATTATGTGTGTAAATGTTGAGTTTCAAAAAAATATCATGTATAAATTGTACCTGTTGTGTACATACATATTGCCACATTGCTATGTTCACGTCTCGCTAGGGCTTTTAAATCTGTTGTACGGTGATCAACCGTGGTCCAGGATTGGTGTTAGACAGTGCATTATCACAAGAGGGGCGTTAGATGCACAACCTTTTGAAATCCGCCCCTACCTCACAACCGAAATGTAATTGTGTATGTTCTAGCAATTTTTAGTTCGAAATAATGCATAGTCGGCATATTTTATGATTCTGTTTCTCCGATGTTGACATGAAGTGTAAACTAGGACAATAATAAGGGGGACCCCCCCCCCCACACACACACGCACACTTGTTATTCCAATATCACACTAGTGTGATAGTCCTTTCAATAGAGTGTACGTCAATAAGAGTTCTTTCAGGTTTTCGGTGATGAACATTTGTCGGGTAGAGAGAGAGGGAGAGGGAGAGGGAGGGAGATGTGATGTAAAACGATTTTTTATAATGGACATGTGATGGTGCGGTGCATTGATGTGTAATATTACGTTGAAATACTTTTAAAAAGCAGCAGACAACAGTTTACATATTAAAGTGTATACTGAATAGCCCTTTCGACGTCTGTGCTTCGTTTAATGATAGACTCCTGTAAGAAAATTTTAAAGGTGTAAAAGTATATATGACAAATAGTAATATAGTCGTATTATATGGTAAAGAATTATATTCTTATTCATCGTTTGGCGATATCAATTAAAACAAATTAACGTCATATAAAAATGCCTATCAAGAAAATATTTCTTATTGTCTATCATGAAATATATTATTTTTTTAATTTTAAAGATACATTAGAAAAAATATATATTTTTTACTTCCACGTTTATTTTCTATCATAAACATTACAGACATTTTATTACAGTCTATCATGAAAAAGCTTTTTTACTGTCTATCAAGAAATTATTTCTTAATTATTGTCTATCGTAAAAAAATACTTCCTAAAAATTAAAGGTTGAATTAAAATTAATTTTTTTTTGGTTTTATTCACAATTGCCATAGGTATTTACATCACAGACGCACCATTTGCTCATTTAAGTACACAAGTACTTTTCGGCCATGTGAATTGCATTCAAATAATTGTGATTGCATCTAACTTGCAGGCCATCATCGTTACCAATATTATTCTAGGCGATCACAATAATTTTAATGGTATTAATTTTTATTAATATTTTGAAATCCCCCCCGGGGCCGCTAGTTGAAAGCAATTTCTGGAAACGGACAGAAAATACTTTACATTTAAGTGGACATAACACATCCGTGGCGATATTAGTGGTGATATCGACTTCATGGCATATCTTACACATGTTCAAGGATTGCGTTCTGCTACAAGACCGGAGAAAAGACGTTTCTCAGTTTTATGGCAAGTCTTCTTTTCAACAAATATCACACAGATGATTGATACAGTTTCATCAGTATCGGAAAGTATTGGAAGACGAGCAAACTGTTGTTCATTTACGGATGAAGAAACATCAAGAGGACGTAATTAAAAGGATATTGTGCTGTTTGACTTTGTTTTTTTCATAACATAACGTCGCCTGCATATGATCAAATCAAATCAAATCAAATCAAATATTTATTTTTCAGTTGGTATGACATAACAGAGTATATAAGCTATGAATAGCTATTTACTCGTCTGCATATGATGGCATTAGGAAGGTTTAGTTTATTAATTTTCACTCTTTTGAAATAGAAAGCATTTTTTGACGATTTAAGAGGCAGGTCATGTGCCGGATGTGCCCCTACCCCCTTCCTGATCCGCAAGTGTTAATATTGCACTTGATTATTGATCTTGTGCATATTCATTTAATACTTCAATGTGCCTTGGAACAATCTGTGATAGACTCCAGAATGTGAGCAAAAGTTATTGATTGTCAATTGAAACCAATTCAATTCCTTTCTGATAGATACTTGTTTGATTAATACACTCTTCTTAAATTTATTCTATCAATGAATATAATTTTATATGATGAAAAAATAATATAAATAATAAACAAAATGTATCAACTGATTTTGTTAATATGTACCTTAAAGTGTAAAGCAAAGAAATGGTATACAATAGGTTATTTTTGTATGACATATTTAAATAGCTATTAAAATATTTCTTTGATAGACACTAACGATTTAACGTATTAAACAGCTTGAAAGACAATAATAGTGATTCTTTCAAGCCTATAATATGATTGCTCAATAGCCTATTCGACATACTAAATAATCCGTGATAGACAACTTCAACGTATTCATGAACGTTGCATTAAAATAGTTCATGATAGACTCCTAAAAATCAACTGAAAGTATTAAAGCGACAGTCCGCAAAAGTAACCGTATTTCAAAAGTTTTTAATAAGTTCCACATTGTTTCAGACCGACTGAACCGCAATTATTTTTTAAAAAATCGCTTTAATAACTTAGATTTAACAAATTGAAAATTGCCGAAAGTTGCTATTTTTAGACGGCAAAAGAGAAAGTAGGTCTACGGTTTTTCCGACTACTCTTGGGGGCGATACTATTTCCCGGTCCCGGTCTCATCCGGTCCCGGTCTCCTCCGGTCTCTGTTTTACAGTAGCTATCGGGCGTGATCAAAAAGGTGTTAATGACCGCGGGGGGTAATAGGATTACAAAAGATTACAGTTGATTAAAACATTAGATATTTGATGATAATTATGTCACTATTTATTTCAAATTTTATATCAATAAAACATAAAATAAATTTAGGCAAAGATAAAAACATGAAATATGCACATGTACTGAAATTAATGTCATGAATAACAAACACATTGAGTGTGTGTTTTTTTCATATTAAATTCAGTTATAAGTATACTATTGATAATAGTAATACAAAAAATAACAATGTAACAATGTTGACTACATGTAAATCAGATATGAGTCGGATATGCAAACATGGAATTTTTCAATTGTAATCATTTATGCTTAAAAAATTTTATGTCGGGGTGGGGGGGGGGGGGGTAAACATAAAAGGAAGAACAATAACATAACATAACATAATTTAAAAGGTGCAATTCTAAGTTACTTCATACTCTAGCTGTCCTCAATCTTTTATGCAAAAAACATGAGCATTTGTACTGCATCGCATCTTTCTCTACACCTTTAACACGAATTGCATAAATAATGTATACCTATAACAAATTGCATAAATTAAGACATAATGTTTATATATTTTATACCATTTTGTTACATATAAAAACAAATAAGATTGTCAAAATCGTGTTATAAACATCAGCAACACAATCCGTTGCCTGGGGCCATAACTTATGAACCGGGAATTATGAGACCGGATTTTACGAGGAGAGACCGGGAAATAGTATCGCCCTGCGCATGCGCAAGAACTTTGGAATCCCACTGTTTTTTTCTATTTATATAACCGTTAACTCTCGGGGGCCGATAGTTAAGAAGAGATATTGAAAATGACACGAAAAACTCATTTCTAGGTCGATTTGAACCAAATTTTTTTTGGATTCGTCAGTCAGGAATGCTTATCAACACATAGATGATTTTTTTTTTCATGGCTAATTTGCCCGATTTGCGGACTGTCGCTTTAAATATACCTATAATATAGTACTATTGTCACTCCTTTATACAATAAAAAGTAAAATAAATAAGAAAAAAATGATCACGGCAATATGAACGACATTAATAATTTTGATGGCCTCAAAGCAGGTCCGATCAAAATTAAGGATAAACAACTGGACCGACCTTTCAGTTACTGCTACTTCAATGGTGATATTAGATTTGTGTAACATCTCGCCATTCAGCACAGGTTTCCCGTTTAGTCGCTGATGAAATGTTCCCGTGTTACACGGTAATCCTAAGTTCTGTGCATTTCTCGTATATACATAGTGATTTATACTTCCTATGGTAATACAGTGATCTATACATTACTGGGTATTTTCCGTGTTGGCGGCACGGTGATTTCCTGCACATACGTAAGTTGGGATGATAGTTTGTTGGTATCGTTGGCTGTTTAGCTACTGTGGTGTTTGAGCACGGACTACTATCAGTCTCAGATAGTGTGGGCAAATCTTTCTAACACCTTTTGCAAATGCAGAATTTATAGCACATTAAAATAGTGTCATATATGTTGTTCAGTTAACATGTAGTGTACCAAGTCGTCCAATGAATAATGAATACTCTGCTCAGTTGCAGATACCGCATTGGACTGTCATAACTACTGGTATTCTTAAACTTCAGGAAATGAAAAGGTCAAAAAGGGCGAGGCCAGCAACCAAAAAGAAGGCCAAAACGATATGGTCGTTAGATTCAAGCCATACGTAGCCAAACCCACAACTTGTGGACGAATTCGTAGAGGAGGGGTGTAACGTAACCTCGGGCCAACCTGTTGCTCCGATCCAGCCACCACCCAAATCCCCTCAACGTGGCACTTACAAAAGCGTCAAACAATTGGCAAAGAACGCTGGGTTTGAAATTATAATATTATGTATTATTAATAAGTACATTTAGCGCCTTAAGACCCTTCCCTGCTATGATTTCTTGGTTCAAAACAAAAGATCCAGTAAAGTTAAAAACAGTACCAAGATCATTAAAATTATAAACCGTTTCAATGTACTTATTGTCGTTTGACCATTTTCATTGTTATGTACTCTGCCCATTTTACGAAAAACCATGACCTTCATTTTATCTATATTACTTTCTAGGCCCCATTGGATACAGTATTCATGTAACGTATTTATACTATTTTGTAATTTATCAACAGTTTTACCAAAAACAACCATTTCATCAGCATATATATATATAACATCAGTATAATAGTCATATTGTCAATCGTAAGTCAGCTTAACGGATCACCTACTAAAAATAGCTCAAGGTCACCAACGAAAAGGGCAAATAATATTGGGGACATTATCTCCCCTTGCTTAAGGCCGACAACACAATCAAAATATTCGGACAGCGAACTACATTTTTTTACACATGATTTGACATTTGCAAATTTAACAATTCTGAACATTTTCCCATCAACTTCTGATCTATTTAACTTTAACCAGAGGCTATTTAAACTAACTCTATCAAAGGCGCGTTAAATATCAATAAAGGCACAGTACAATCTTTGTTTATCATTTAACAGTTTTTGCACAATTGCATTGAAAATAAAAACCGACCCTTTCGAAATCCAAATTGAGAATCGCTCAGTTCGTCATTATTTTCTGCCAAGGTGTTTACTCGTTTATTCTATATATCGGTGAAATCTTTGCAAAATCATCATATATTCATTTTTTTTTTGTTATTTCAGAACGAATGTTAATTTTTGGATACATTGAGACAGTTAACCTTTACTTCGATTCCTATGGCGAGATAGCGAACTACATTTTTTACACATGATTTGACATTTGCATATATCTATTTAACAATTCTGAGCATTTTTCCATCAACTCGTGATCTATATAACATTAACCAGAGGCTATTTAAACTAACACTATCAAAGGCGCTTTTAATATCAATAAAGGCACAGTACAGTCTATGTTTATCAGTTTTGCACAATTGCACTGAAAACAAAAACCGGCCCTTTCGAAATCCAAATTGAGAATCGCTCAGAACGTCATTTTTTTTGCCCAGGTCTTTACTCGTTTATTCAATATACCGGTGAAATCTTTGAAAAATCATCATAAGACTCATTTTTTTTGTAATTTCAGAACGAATGCTAATTTTTGGATATATTGAGACAGTTGACCTTTACTTCGCTTCCTATGGCGAGGTTTGGGTTCCCATGCCAAGTTGTGGGGGGGGGGGGGGGGTGTATACCATGTCGAGGTGGGAGAATACCCAAGGCGAATTGTGGATACTCATGGTGAATTGGGGTCTCCAATGGCGAATTGGGGGTATCCCATGTAAAGGTTTGGGTTTCCATGGCGAGGTTGGGGTCTCCTATGTCGGATTGGGGGTATCCCATGTCGAGGTGGGGGTTTCTTATGCCGAATTGGGGATATCCCATGTATACGTTTGGGTTTCCATGGCGAGGTTGGCGTGTCCTGTCGGATTGGGGGTATCCCATGTCGAGGCGGTGGTCTCCTATGGCGAGGATGGGGGTATCCCATTGCGAGGTTGGGGTCTCCTATGCCGAATTGAGGGTATCCCATGTCGAGTTGAAGGTCTCCCATGGCGAGGAAGGGGTCATCCCATGGCGAGGTTTTGGGCACCTATGGCAAATTGGGGCTATCCCATGGCGAGGTTGGGGTCACCCATGGCGAATTGTGGGTATACCATGTCGAGGTGGGGGTCACCCATGGCGAATTGGTTGTATCCCATGGCGAGCTGGGCGTCTCCCATGGCGGATTTGGTGTATCCCATGAAGAGATGGGGTCCCCCATGGCGAATTGGTTGTATCCCATGGCGAGGTTGGGGTCACCTATGTCGAATTTGGGGTATCCCATGTTGTGATAAGGGTCTCCCATGGCGAGGAAGGGGGCATCCCATGGCGAGGTTGGGGTCACCTATGGCAAATTGTGCGTTTCCCATGTCGAGGTCGGGGACTCCCATGGCGAATTGGGTGTATCCAATGGCAAGGTTTGGGTCACCTATGGCGAATTGGGGGTATCCCATGGCAAGGTTGGAGTCACCTATGGCGAATTTGGGGTATCCCATGTCGAGGTGGGGGTTTTCCATGGCGAATTATGTGTATCCCATGGCGAGTTCGGGGTCTCCCATGGCGAATTGGGTGTATCCCATGGTGATGTTGGGGTCACCTTTGGCGAATTGGGGGTATAACATGGCGAGGTTGGAGTCTCCCATGGCGAATTGGGTGTATCCCATGGCGAGCAAGGCATCTCCCATGGCGAATTAGGGGTATCCCATGGGAAGGCTGGGGTCTCCATTGGCGAATAGGGGGTATCCCATGTTGAGGTGGGGGTATGCCATGGCAAATTGGGCGTATCCCATGGCGAGGTTTGGGTCAACTTTGGCGAATTGGGGGTATCCTATGGCGAGATTGGGGTCTCCTTTGGGGAATTGGGGGTATTCCCTGTTGAGGTTTGGGTCTCCTATGGCGAATTGGGGATATCCCTGGCAAGGGTTCTCATAATATGTCAACACATATTAGGTATTATGTAGACAATTCGACATAACTTTTCCAACATGTGGTGTTATTTGATTCACAATAAGTCGCCATAAAATAAGTTCCTTATACGAATTCAAATCGAAAATTCAAAAATAATGTTTCAATATACCGAATAGTTACTTATTCATTGATACGAAATTATGAGTCGTTAATTCAAATTAACAAATATACAAAAATTGCAATAAAGAACTAACACTTCTTTACTCGGGTTCATTTTACTACTTCGTAATATTAATACTGACCACGGACCTATAAACCAATCCGTTGACTTACCAATTACTCTTAGTTTCTTGTTCTTATTTCGTTTTTACTATTTGATGTTTTCGAATGGTTCAACTTGATTTTATTATTCAGTACTTGTTATTTCTTTAGTGCCATATAACGTTTCGAAATGACGATTTTTTATTCATTCATCCCTATTTCCGAATGTCCTTCTACAAATTGATTTTCATATTTACAAAATATAACTTCGTATTTCACAAATATAGTTAGTTTTTAACGCAATATTTATCGCATTTTCGAAGTTTTACTTTGTATTTACGAACTGAAATTTGATTTCTACGACATAACATTGTTTTATTAAGAAATAAATATGTTTTAATCACTCTTTATAAATATGAAGACTAAACAGAAAAAAGGGATGCAATTACTAAAAAGTACTTTTCATTCATTTAACTGAGTAATTCCCCTTTAATTGAATTGATAAACCGACAAATTCATGACTTGTCAAATTTTAAGGAGGAGGGGGAGAAGGAGGTGGAGGATGACGACGATGATGATGATGACTACGATGACGATGATAATGATAATGATAATGCTTTGGTGTGATGATGATGATGATGATGATGATGATGATGATGATGATGATGATGATGATATAAATTATAACCATTATAAAGATGATAACAATTATAAAAATAATAACAATTATGAAAAAACAAAAAAACAAAAAAAAATAATAATACTAATAATAGTAATAATAATAATAATAATAATAATCATAATATAAAGAATGCGCAATGTCATTATACTGGCGTCCGATATATATCCAGAAGCCACAAGAACCGGCTACGGCAGTCAAGTTTTCAGCAGGTCGTTGAAATTGGTTGCAAATTGAATTTTAGAAAAACAGCCGACTATCGTTATACCCCGATTATAAGTTGGATTGCTAGGGTCGCTATTTTTATAATTTTTTATAGTCTTTAGACTAGGAAATAATCCGAATCGAGAATAGCATTAAATAAATCAACAAGATGGGACGACAGACTATCAACTGATTCGATAAAATAATAATTTAATAATTGACCGCCTCCAAACGCCTTTCCCCTCTTATGTGATTTAATGACCATTAAAATTTCTTCATTTATAATAGGGTTATCTAGTTCCTCAAACCTACAATTTAAATTTTCAAAATCATGGTTGTTGGTAAAATCGCCCGCCTTATAGTTTTTAGAAGAGGTATATCATTTTGCAATGATGAAAAATAACTGCAAATATCTTCAATAGAAACATTTTTATCTATAGATGTTTACGGTTTTTTAAATAATTTCCAAAATTCACGAGGCTTAGAGGGTCTTAGCTTTTCTATTTCTTTTTATCTTTTTATTTTCAAATATTTTACCTTTACCATGCGCTTGAAGGCTAGTTTACATACTTAACTTGTTAACATCAGTGTCGACACTAAACTTATCAATACAATGAAAATCATGCTCTTTCATAATCAAATAATCTTTGACACTTGATCCCACGTGACTCATGAATATAATTGATCCCGTCTCGTGAAATAACCGACCGTTAGCTATATGTAAGGCAGTGGATTTACATTAATCTAATAATTAAACCCAAATTGGTTATTAACATTATCAAAAGAACTACTGGACAAGACAGAATTGGGTACACAATCTTCATAATCTATAAAATTGACAAATCTATCACACACTACATAGTCACGTTTATTTCCCACCCTTGCATTCTAGTCACCTACTAATAAAACTCTGCCTTGAGATTAAACATTCCCAATATCTTGATGTAGTAAATCGAAAATATCAATATTAACAATATTATATGCTGGAGAATTTGCTGGCCATTTGTAAAGCCCACCTAAATATATATATATCCAAACAAAATAAATCTTTAGATTTACCCACACAATAGTATCGTGTCTATTCAAAACTATATCAATTCCTTTGAAAATCGAGTTATTAATGTATAATACAAGACCGCCACTACATCGTTTAGCCCGCTTAAGTTGAAACTTTCTGTAAAAATTCAAGCATTTATAACCCTCAATATCATAGCAAAAATCTAGATTGCCCCATAACTAATATAAAATATTACATCATAATTGCACTGCTTATTTACAAAATCTGAATCAGTTAATTCTAACTCGTCGCCGTTCCTAGGTTGGTCGCCGCTTCTGTTGCCCTTTGGTTCCTGTCCCCTACGCACCGGATGAATGTTTATTTGGTCGTCCCTCTCTGAGCTGCCGCGCCCCTGTTTGGCGTTCGTCCTGTTGTCATCGCATGCTTGGTAAATGCCAGTTCCGCCAGCCCTTCCAGTTGTGCCGCGTCCCTGTCGTCCTATAAGGGGCTATCGTCCCTTCCGTCTATTCGTCCCACTAAGCCACGCCCCTGGTTACCGTTCCCTTGGGCCCATTGACACAAAACTGAGCCATCGCGTACCGGGTTCCCGTCAATGAATATGGTGTCGTAGCTTATCCACGTTCTCTTTCTTTGATTGATGGCCGCCCGGACCGTTGGCATCAGTGCCTTCCGGCGATCTGCTACCTCCTTCC
This sequence comes from Mya arenaria, assembly GCF_026914265.1. NCBI lineage: Eukaryota > Metazoa > Mollusca > Bivalvia > Myida > Myidae > Mya > Mya arenaria. The sequence goes on along the minus strand of NC_069134.1, from coordinate 56,263,397 downwards.
GGAACTGCTCATTTACAAAAAAACGGCTCTCCGTACCGTTTTACTATCCTTGAAGAAAGAAAATTTCGCAACGATATTTCGTTTGCCGCCCCTGTTAGGCTGGCCAGTTCTATATACACGCTCAAACTTAAAGCTATTCACTGCGTCTCCTTCGATTTGCATTTCTTGTATCATAAATCCTCGTAAAATCTCTTCCGTTTGTGATGGTCTCTCGTTTGGCAGTTCGGCCATATTACTAAAAACTAAATTGTTTCGCATGGATTGAGAGGTTATGTAATTCAGTAAGTCTTTAAGTTCGGTATTATGATTGTAAAGTTGGTCAAATGAAACATCGCCTCACCATGTGACATTTCGAGTGTTCCAATTTTTTCATTTGTACTATTGATTTTCTGTTCGTTAGATTTGGCACCATCATGTACATGCACCCACAACCTTTTCATTTAACCTTCGAAGTTTGACACCTTTCTTTCTAGTAAAGCCAAGTTTTTCAGTCTCTTGTCAATCTCCATTATTTTTGAATTCATACTTTTTAGAAACTCTAAGTTGTCGGTGTTAGTCGGGTTGGTACTAGGGCTGGCCTTACTCTCCTTGACCACATAGTAAGGGGTCGGTTCGCCTGCCGTTGTAGCGAATTTGTTATTTCCTGTGGAATTTGCCGCCTTCATCTATCCACAAGGTTGGCTACCGCTACTCAGCTCGAACACGGATATATCCAAACTATCCACTTCCGGTACTGTTTCACCAAAGAGCACTAGGTTCGCATCTCTTAAAGCGTCACTTACACTGTCATTTACACTACTTACGCTATATTCAGTGGAACCGCCTGAGCTACCAGAACACCCATACTCTTCATAATAAAGTGTGATTATTGAATGGATTTAGTCCAAAATTTGATGAATGTGCTATTATAATAAAATAATATAAATACATTAAAAGATTTAGTCAGGAAAATGTATTTGTATATGAGCTTTATTCAATCATTTATGCTTTCAAACACAAACAGTACCAATGATACATTTGCCTACCGATTATTCAATTTCTCATTGGCTCTTAAGACAAGTCATAATACTGAAACAGGAGCTCTAACGTCTAACATCCTCTTTTAGTCTTGAAAGTGAATTCATTCACACTGCCTGTATATCATCCGACTGTTCTAATGTAAGTTTAAAAACAAAAGCAAATACGTAAGTGGACAAAATGATTGGTCCGCAACTGATTACGAAGACTATTGTGTTGGTTCTGTATGTCACCTTAATCTCAAATTGGTTCATGTAGACTAAATATAATGTTAACTATGGAAACAACTGTTATGTGAATGAATGCATATACTTCGCACATTATATGGAATACGAAGAAAAACCTTCTGTGTATATTCAACGTGATTTAACGTGTAACGGCATCCGGATTAAGTTTGCAAATCCGGAATGTTTGCAAACTTATTTCTTTTATTTTTCACCCAATGTTTTTTATTTTTGTATTTTTAAAATGTATTAGGTAATACTAATAAAAGATATTTTAAATCATCTTTGTAAAATTATCATATCTTAATTGCCATGACAGTCTCTCTCCTTTCGCTTTTCAAAATCAAACATGGGGGAAATAAATGATTTTAGATATTTCGTGGCTAGAAGAGAAGATTGATAATTTGAACATCAAAACACAATTTAAAGAAAAAAAGAAAAAGATCCAAATCTCAAAGATACAGGCGACTTTCAAGTTTTTTTTCCAGTTGTTTTGGCCAAGGAAGGTGTACTTTATTTGTGAAGGATAGGGAAATGTCATGTAACCGAAATATGTCCATTTCAGACATCGTTTACTAACTTAAAGTTAAAATATAAATTTCAGTCCATGTTAAAATCCACTTTATATTTATCAACCAATTTTGTCCTTAATGTAAAGAAGTGTAACATTGTGTTCAGACCCTTGTTTCCCATTTCATACACATGGACTTATAAATTAAAATTCTGTGTGTATTTGTTTATAAACTGTACATGTAAGCGCTACCAATAAATCAGAAGATGTGCTGTTCAGCATGTGTGTGTGTTTGAAATACAATGGAGTGCAGAGGAAGGCAACCCTTCTATCTTTCAACAGGAATAACACGGGCAAAACTGGCAAATCTAAAGTGCGAAGACGGTTTATCGTCGGCCACATTCCATAATGAAACATGGAGTAAGATTGTTAAACTTGATACTTCATGGCAAGGTTCAGAGGACGAATCAAACAATTTGGTTATCAGCAACGCATTATTTGGGACAATGAAAAATTTGCAAGATCTTGGTTTTCATGTTCTACGTTGCTTTGTATTATACGACAAAGAAATTGAAGGCGGTGCTTTCAAATGCTTGGATAATCTTGTTAAACAAATTGTGTCCTACAATCAGAGACTTTCATTTGATATACTATATACAAAATACTTCAAACAAGTACTTCATTTCCAAGGTTACGTGTTTTTCAAATGAATGGTTTCGGAAATATTCAAATAAATCTAAATACGAGTGTTTTGGCTGCTCTTGGAAGGCGCAACTTAACCCATCTAGAACAAAATGAATATATTATAAATGTACTTGACGTGGAAAAGATGTCATTAAGAAATGTGCAAGTATATTCAATTACTTATGGAAACGAGACAGACGGAAGGGTTTACGGGTCACTGTAAATGCTTGATATTTCATCAAGTCGTATTCCGTTTTCAACAGTTAACGGACACCGCATATGCAACGATCATATATATGCATTGAAGTTGATACTGAAACGTTTACAGTGTTTGGAAACATTAATCGCGAATGATATTTTTAGCGAACTAAGGGTAGCACAACTTTTTAATTGTACGTTAATTATCCCTTCATCAAGATTTACAGTTTCCCTGAAAAAAATAACTATTCATGATAATAAATTAAGAAAGTTTTATTTTGAGATCAAAACCAATATAACATTCCTACTTGAATATTTGGATCTTAGGTACAGTGACATGGACTATTTCGATTCTGCACATTTATTGAACTATATGCTTTCTACTCTTTTACTTGACCACAACAACCTGTATATTATGCTTGAAACCAATCCGGATCAGTTTACTGAAATGTTCAAATATTTACGCAATCTACAAGTGGTGGATATTTTGTACAATAAGTTGCCATGCATTCCAAAGGCATTATTTAAATATAACTACGCGAGATTTACTTAAGTTATAATTATTTGAAGCAGTTTTATCAAACAGTTGTAATTCCTTGCAGAGTAATTGACCTTGTAAAGAATGACATTGACGTGTTAAACGATAAGAGCATTTGTTGGTTGAGAGAATCACCGTCAAAAGTAACGGGTCACTGCAGTTACACATTGAGTTCAATCCGTTAAAATGTAGATGTAGCAGTCGCAATTTTGTCCACTGGTTGCTGACTTCAGAATGTGTTGTTCATCAGAACTTAAATTGTCAGTTGGACGGGGAACAAATGCCAATAAACAAAGATACCTATGCGAAGCTTCAAAACGACTGCAGCGTTAACATCAACTTTATGTGTAGCTTTTATGTTTGCCAAATTGGGAAAACGATTGATCGATAGACACAAGACTAAAACGAAAGCTAAAAGTATTCTCAAACAGCTCAAGAACGGTTGTTTCAAGATGAATTTTTGTCGTTTCTTATCTACAGCGATGGTGACTCGGGGATAGTGCTGGAACACCTCTGTCATTTATTAACGAATACTTTTAAAACGAAGGTAGGAGATGTTAAGAGCGCAGGTTTGAAGTTTGTCGGAATTGGTGATAGACACTTTCGTCCTGGATACGGTATAATGGACGAAGTGAATAGATGCTTCAATGACACAGCAGTCATTTTGGCGGTTGTATCGAATGCTTTCTGTGAAAGTGTATTTTGCAAAAATGAGCTTGATTATGCGATAATATTAAACACTGCTGTATTGCTCTTTATTGAGACACTTTCGGAAGAGTCCACGCCTGCTTCCGTACGACAACTGTTCAACAAGAATGTTCGGGTGAAGATGGAATGAAATGTGCCGAAATAAAAGTTACGCCTCACGTGGATGATGTGTGCTCTGCCATTGTCAGTTTAGCATATTGAGTTGAAGGTTAAGTGTTGCATTTTGTTGGCAAATAGCGATCAGAAAAGCTTCAAAGTTGTATTGAAGTGATAAATGTCATTTGTATCACGTTTTTTTCATAACATGTAATCAACCATAATTAAAACTTAACGTAGCCTGCTGTTCTCGATATTGCATATGAAACAGTTTGAGAGGAAAATGCGCGACTTTCATCCATTTATATAATAAAGGTTTTTATTATATTACTAGTTGGTCATTTATGAAAGTTATCATTGTATCATGCTTTTGTATGCCTATGTGATGATGATTTTAGAATTTTATTAATATGAAGATTTAATTTATATTTTATAGGTGTTGTTAAACATTTATATTTTATGTTATTGTGTTATATTGCATGAACCTTTACATTAGTATTATTGAATTGAAAGTATTCTTGCTAGTAACATTTTTCATGAGTTCATGGTTTACACAATTCTAAACAATATTGTTTGCGCTCTACGAATTAAACAGTAAGAATCACTCCTTATACAGTTAAATATCGATAACGTATTCATGTTAAAAATCGTCTCAATTTAATGACGTCATGAATTAATCATTTTTATGACGTAGATCTCTTGAAAAGAAACAGGAGCTAGCTTTGTTTCCCATAATCACGACAAAAGACAATAACAGTAAGCAAATATTTTCTCACGTTTTTCTTCTCTAAATTACTCATTAATATACTATACTTTACGACCAATACAAAATAGCAATGTAATTTAAATCTAAAATATGACTATGAAAACAACAGTGATGAGATCAGTATTAAAATATGCAAAATATAAACCCTGAATACTTATAAAGGCTAATAATGAATAAAGAATTGAATGTGTTATAAGAAAGTGTTAAGCCTGCACTTTCACAGATTGGCTGTTTTGACAACTTTTTATTTTGTGTGTGAATGACCCCTATGTTTTGTTAAGGTCTATAGCCAGTGATATAAGGCTGCTGACAAAAGATCAGATCGCAGTGTTTCATACATACGTTCGAAAATCGATGTTTTGTGGCTAAATGCGTTATTAAGGCTTTAAGAAAAAAATATTTTCGTTAGTTTTCAAATTCATTGAGATGTGTCTTTGTGAGTTTTCTTAATATATGAACGAATTGAATATATTAATGCCAAATTAAGCCTATTCTGAAACAAAAGATAAAATAAAAGTAAAAACTGTCTATCTTTGAGAGTGAAACTATAAAGACAAATATATGACAGCTAATAAAGTTTGACAAAAAGGATCACTTTTTACCTATTCAACTTGAGCGAGTATCATTTAGTTATCATAACAAGTTTTGAAACTCGAACTGTGGTTTCAAAAGGGTTATCCCCTGCATTAGTAAATTTAAGGTAAACACTGTGCTTCATATAGATAATATTGCAAAATAGGTGTCGAATATCAATGACAAACGATTTCCTATATGCTTACGGGTGTAAGATGAAATGTGAAAACACCTCCGGTACATAGAGTTTCATTTTCCTTGTCACTGTATATCGTTTACTCCAAACACACGTTATGTGGTGGTTCCTGGTACTGCTAGGTAGGAAGAAAAAAATGGTTTACTTTGGAAAGGTATTGTAAATCGTTATATTGTTTAAAGACTTTCTGACTTTAAAATTGTCAAATTGTAACTCACAACAAGTAAACTGTGTAACATTGTATAAATATTAGTGCCACCAGTTGAATATTTAGAAAAAAAGAGTTACAAATATATGATATGGACTTAAAAATATATTCGGCCGGGTAACAAAAACCAGTTCATTAATTTTGTTTGACCTTAATAAAATAATGTGGAAGCATACAATGGACACAACAGGGAAAATCCCATCGTACAAACGTACCCTTTAAAGTTGTAAAGACACCACTTAATACATTTCAGGAGCGGATGCAGTGTTTAATATAAGAGGGGCGTAAGAAGTGAGATACGTTTATTTGTATCTACTGTATGCATTTATTTCGGTTTTTGTATATATGCATTTGTATTACTTCTATTGGTTGTAATTTATATCACCACTCCGCTTATGTGCTTATACTCTGACTAGAAAACGTATGCTTTATAAAGACATATTTAAGCAATTCAAACATCGTTTTCGTTTTGATTTTATAACAAATATTCATGTGATTAAACATTGATATTTCTATCGTATCATTGGAAAAACTATCACGTTTCCTCTATATTCATCCAAACGAAAACAACGTAAAATTATATGGTCATCAGTTCTTGAACATTTGACGGTACGATCTACAAGAAAATCAATTACATTTATATATGGCTGCCTGTGCTGCTATTCTTACTGAATTTGATGTCAAATTAATTCTAGTAACACTATTGAAAATATATTTTTTATCTAAACTATCCCGGTTAAATCCCATTACATTTTTGCAATACAATATATAGCTCGGCTTCGTCGAAACCAACGCTTTATCATTACGCGAACTTCACCCTCTAGTATATTGTGGTGCTATGCATAGTGTCAAGAAACATTTAGATATTTGTTTTCGCTATTTTGGGCAGAGGTGTTGGATTTTTTCTCTTTCACCCATTCGTGTCTGCGTACGTCCATGTCGGTATCAAAAAGACCAAAGAGCGAAGTACGTACCTTGAAATGAGAAAAAAAAATGTAACAGTGTCCGGAAACAATTGAGAATTTCTATGTCCACTAATAGAGGTTTGTGTGAAGAGACTCGAAATAACGTTGAAATGATGTCCATATTTGCCATTGACCTGATCTTAGCTCACTGTGTGCTGTGTTAAATGTGCATACCTTGTCTTCAAGCCCCAGTGAACTGTATCGCTGACCGTGCAAGGCAATATACCCTAACATTTATTAATGACGCTACTTTGACCATCGTTGGCCTGTCTGTGTTGTGTCTCTCTAGTTTAGTGTCTTTCCCATCCTTACGTCCTTCGACAGAATATTCGTTAGAATTTTGGCTACTGGGCTTTTCTCGGGAATATTTTCGCGTGTACACTTAATACGTTTAAGTAAAACGCAATAAACTCCGAAAGTGTCCGTCAAGAGGGTCTTAGATTGACTGAGGTAAAGAGAGTATGTGTCTGGATGCAATGTCTTTGGTCGTTATGAGACACCTGTGCTAATCATCACTCCACTGGTCGGCTCTTGCATTTACTAACTTCTAACTATCATTAACTTGACACTTCAAACGAAATGCTAGTACCAGTAGTTAAATAGTCACACTCCGATGAAAAATCACGTACTTTCATGAATATTTCCTACTTCAGGGCAAATTTGTTGAAATAAATGTAAAGGGTAAATAGGCCTTTGGAAAACCCCTAACGGAGTTTTAAATGTCTGCTTTATATGACTTTAAGTTTTACTTACTGATAAGTGTTTTTTTTTTAATTCACATACAGCAAAAACATAAAGGTTTAAAATGCAAGTTGATTAAAGTGTGTAAATATTATGTGACCACAGATGTATTTGTATGAATTACAGAACATTCATTATAACATTCATTATAACCTTCATGTAACACGCACGCACGCACGCACGCAGGCACATACACACACACACACACGCGCGCAGAGACGCACACAAACACAATATATATACATATATATTGACTATAACAAACCTCACACACTTTTATTAACTTGGTATATGGTAGTAAAATTCAGGAACAGTTTCACTATTGTTTTTTGGGGGATTTCGTCATACTAATGTGAATCACATCATACGGGTCACTTCCTTGTCTCTGTAAATAAACCGATTCATGTGTCATTGATATTCTCTTCAACAAAAACATATGCATTTAATACCTGCATGGCCAACAAATGGGTTTCAATCTTTCAATCATTCATAAACGCATTGGCTATATCAAACTTAAATCATCATGAAATTAATTGTGTATAAGCTCCTGTTAAAAAGTCATCAATCAGAGAAATGAATGCGTTTTTCAAACAATTATATATGTATTTCTATACCACTTTTCTTAAAACATTACATTTCCTTCTGTCATGGGTTCGTTTATATGCTCAGTATTATTGGTTAAAAGTAGCTAAAATACAAAATAAAGTGTTTCTCATTAATTTGCGTGTCACGTGTTTCAATGTTTACATACACTATTGGGCCCACACAACTAATGGCTAGAACTCTGACGTTTATTTTCTTAAGAAACGTGTTATCACAGATTTACGTGATACATATAAAACCCAAAGCATAAGAAGTCAAGGTATGTGCCTATCTTAAATAGGAAAACTTACACAACACTGGGAAATGCAAGTGGTGAAATCAATGCACATGAGACGCACGTGAAGATGACATATCAATGACATAAACACACGGTGAATATTCACATTTCTCCTTGAGGGAAAAAACATGAAACCGTGGCGTAAGGGATCATGTGACTTAAAGTTAGTCACATGACTCATGAAGGGATAAGCCACGGAAGCATGGCACGTGGGAGGATGACGCATGGGAATATGTTACTAAGCAACATGATGCATGACCGCGTGATGCACGAAGACAAGGCTTGTTTCAAGGATTGGCTTTTTTAAACTTATCTATTCCTACCTGAAGATTTATTTAAATATTGAGGTTATCATCTTTTTTGCCAAGCTTCAAATATTTTAATAAGGTCACAAGATTAGATGCATAGAACATTTAAACGGTTCTGAACTCTCAACCATGATCGCGCACCACTAATCAACCGTTCTGCTTGAATCATCATTAACATCGTATATCGTTTAAGATTGTTTAAGAATTTGAGTGTGTTTTTTTATTATACTCTATGTAACGAAATGGAAGATAATGTTTTGATAGCAAATTAAAGATGTGTCTTTAATGTTAACAGTTTAAGCGCTTCATACCAGAGCGATTTCTTTTAAAAGAAATGGGAATATATCTACAGTTGGCGGAAAGTTGCTTTGGGAGTTTATGATATTCACTTTTATTAAAGACGAGCTGTACAATGTAAAATCAGTTACTTTAATAAGTCATGTAAAATGGTTATATGAGTAAATAAAAACTCATTTAATAGTTTCAAAGTAAAAAAAAAAACAACGTATCTCTAGAACATTGTCGTTTAGAGCCCTTTTCATGTGCCTCTAAACAAGTTTATTTATGAATTTTCGAGAACTGATCTTTTTTGTCCCTGTAGTGTTAAATGTATAATTGAAAAAGAAGGTTTGGCTGTTTGTTCTGCCGTGCCTTAAGCAGGGATCGGTTATCAACACCAATATGTCATGTCAATAAACGTGTAGCTGTTGTTTTTTTTCTGGCGAGCTTTGTGCTGTAATCGGTTATATACACCAATTACCCGGTTGTTGGAACATTCGCTAAATCATAACGAATCGTTAAAATAACAATCGCTATATTACCTACTTACCGTTACCTGACGAGTCGTTAAATTTTCGGTTGTTGAAATCAATTTAGCGATTTTCGCTACATAACGAAAATGTTAAGAAATGTAGCGAAATCGCTAAACTTAACGATCAATAAACTATTGGGTCGACCCATAATGCTCTTGACTCACTTCCTCCAAGATGGCCGACGTTAGCAACACATCTGAAAAGAAAAAGATAAAAAGTTTTAATTTCACTGCTACTGAAATAAGTGTTCTTGTGGAACAGTATGAAAAGAATAAAGAAACATTAAAGGTAGTGAAGAAGCCAGAAAAAGGCTTGAAGTTTGGCAACAAATTGCCAAAGAAGTAAGTAATGTTGGTGTTACAATAAGGACAGCATCACAGATAAGAAACAAATGGGATAGTTTGCAAAGAGAAGTAAAAAAAAGATGAGGTTGTTAGGAAAAGGTCGATTGCTGCAACAGGAGGTGGACCCCCAGAAAAAAAATGTGGAGAACTGCACAACAAAGTTGTCGAGTTATGTAAGGATCAGGCTGCTTTCAGTGGGATCCCTGGTGGACTGGGGACAGTCATTGATCTTGGTATGAGCACAATTTCTGATGTTATTATTAATGAGTTTATTTGTGCTAAATTTTATTCCTCTGTAGATTAAAAAAGCAATACGCTTGCTCATTTTTTACCTGAGTCTAAAAATAGAAACGCTACTGTACACAATCTAAAATTAAAAGTGGAATCCCAAGACTGTCATAAATGATCATCGAAGACATCGTTAATTTAATAACAAATACTACAAAATTAGTCTTACCTATTTAAAGTCGATGATCTTTTCCGATGTAGTTGAGATATTCTAGCATGGTTTAAACATCCGTGATAGTATTATGATCCAATCCATTTTTATCGTCGGACATGCTTTCACCTATGAGTAGCAGCCAGTAATTAAGGAACTTAGCAGCCAAAAAATACTTTTACCACGAAACAAGAAATGTTAAAGTAATCTAGCAGCCAATAAGTAGAAAATCAATAGAAGTGTATTCTGCTAAACAACATGAATGTCACAATAAAACAGTATCGTGAATGTACTCATAAACAAAAATATAACAATATAAAAATTAATCACACTGTATGTAAACAGTATATAAAAGTTTACCCTGGTTAGAAGTTATAAACAGAAATGTGCGATATTTTAAAGGGAACCTTTTTAACATTTAGACATTTTTAAACCCCAAAACATCAAACAGACTGTGAAGCGGCTGTTTATATTGACTAGCATTAATACCAGAGAATAGTTTGATAACACGTTCATTTAAAATATAACATAAGCTTTAAAAAAATATTGTTACTGGTACAGTTATACAAATAAAAACAACAGTAACAACTGTGTTATATAATATTTGGTCATTGATTTTTGTCCATACGCAATCGTAAGATTTGATATAAATGTATTATAGCACAAATTTGAGTGTCACTTTTGGCAAGAAGATCTTGTGCCCCAGATGCTGGAGTGAGTTTTGGTCAAGTTGACCCGCAGATAGAAGTTATTAGGCGGTACTCGTTTAAATCTCTGTTTAATACGATTACGCTACTTTTCTATGAAACTGGAGTACATTATTCCTTATTTTGTATTCATTTTTTCTTATTTGCTGCTATGTTATAAAATGTATTTGGTTGCTTTCTCTATTTCGTTGTTTCTATTTAAGTATAAACACTTATTGGCTGTATCTATTGGCTGCTAGCTTCTCATTAGCCATGGCAAACTTTTGACAACACGTCCAAAAGTGAACGGTATTAAAACTGGGTCGTGTTAGAGTGCTGACCAATTAGCTGACGATATGGAAATAAATGAGATTTGCTGACCATATAGATAAAGAAGCGAAAACCCCCACAAACCAGCCCACACTCATGCACGCGTGCACACGCAGGCATGTATGCGGACACGCTCACTCGCACGCACGCACGCACGCACGCACGCACGCACGCACGCACGCACACACACACACACACACTTAAACATCGAAAAAAAACAACGTCAACCTAAGTGTTCGTCCTCTGTCTCTAAAGACGAAGCCTAACCTGAAATAGATAAAAATGCTGAAAAATTGCGACGCATGAACGTTCATCATCAAGCTGTGTGAACGACCCACAACGTCGATGACTGTAGCATTCTTTTAAGGACAATAAATGAATGACATTTACTGAAAAGGATGTTTTAAATGAGTGTTAATCAAAAACAAACTTTTCTTCAAGATAAATCCTTTGTGTACCTAACGACGAAAATGAAAATTATCCTTTTCATTACATTCCAAAGACACTCTTACGTAAATGAACATTCCACAAGCCTAATTTCTGTTGTTGTTTTTTTGTTCGAAACAATAAAAGTCTTGTTGTTCATGGTTTAAAGTATAAAATGAACTCGTACATTTTTGTTGAAAGGTATGTACAGTATGCAAAAAATAACAAAATCACGCCACCCTAGAGCTATTTGTCATAGTTGTTATCGATTGTAGAGTCACCGCATTTTTGCACGATTACCGCCCTCTGTTATAAATTGGCCATTGTCTGGCGATGTTTTTCAAAGGTTAGTTTTATATTTCAGGCTTATTTATTTCATACAAATATTTTATAAGCGACAATGATAATACAAGGAGTCATGCAAAACATTATTGATTAATCAGGAGTTGTTTTTATAAAGTAAAAATAGCTGTCTCCCTTCAAGTTTTCGCAAAGTGGAATTTACCCGTTTTACACATATTCATAATGAACTCGTCCGCCCGGGGAGTATATAAGCGCGTCGCTCAGCTGAATTAGTATTTTTTGTTTTACCGCCGTCTAGGCAACTTCAAGCAGTAAACCGGAAATCGTCGTTTGAAGTCAATAAATTAGATTCTTGACCGTCTGGCTGTTTATTATTGAACACAGAGCATTTGGATATGTTGGATAAAAAGGCACCAGGAACCTGACATCTATAGGATTATCTAGCGGTCAAGTTCAAGTAGCTAGATACATCTGCGATCTAATGAACAGAGCTGATGGCTAGTTACTCTAGTAAGCCTCATACCTGGCATCTGCGTTTACCACAGGGCATTGCGATCTGTGTGCTGGCAAAAGTTCAGGTATTTTGCAATGCTAATAAACAAGCTACCGTTAGAGAAGGCAATTTATTATTAAAATATTTGAGCTTAATATCAACCATTTGTATGATTATGTTTTAACTTAACCAATCATTTTTTTTTAAATCATTTGTTCAAGCATAAAGCAAAGCAGCCTGAGGAAATTTTTATATAAGGGCGATTCATATAAGCTCTATGACATCGATTGTACATACAGCAGGCACGTTTCGTTGATTATCATGTTACTTTCCTTTAGTGTGTTCACTTTTGCCTCTTTAAAATTTTAAGCATAGTGTTTCAAAAGATCAATTCAAAGCTATAATGAAGTTAATATTGCGACAAATATTTTGCTTGTAGCCATTTTGATTTAAAAACCTAATATGAATTCACGTCCGAATATTACGAAGACGAACCTTGAAATATAACTGTAATCATCCGGGGCCACAAAACGCATGAACCATGCAAACATCGCAACAATCTTGCGTAATTATGTTGCTATAAATAATCACATAATGTATGAATTGCACAAACATAATTATCAATGTAATCCTCCTACAAAAAAGCTTATGGGGTGACTATTTTGTTTTATATTGCCCAAGACAAGATAATTTAATATACAACCCAAGTGACTGATGCATTCAAGATTGAAGCAATGCGAGTTTAACAAACAATATGTTTCACGTCTCTCGTTTTAAAGAACAATGACCAATGAACATAATAATAATTAAAATGAACGCAAGAAAAAATATTCCTTTACAGTAATTTTGCCCACGCTCTTAGTTAAAATATACCTAATGCAAATATCATAGTATACCGCAAACAAAGCTTAATTTGGTTTGGCTGTAGCACGAAGTTTTAAGTTTTAGAGATGTTATGTTTACCGTACACATGCAAAGCCATTAGACAGGTGATTGAAAATAGGTTAAACATGAAAATCATCAACATTTGAAACTTGTCATGTGCTGTTTCAAACGACAAGGCTGTGATTTTTGCTTTTAAATGAAAGGTATAACAAAAAGTGTTTATGGTCATGGATGTTTCCATTAAAACAACATCCGCTATAAGTTTGCCATTCCGGTTTATTTGCAAACTTATTTTTTATTATTTTAGTTATCATCTTTAAAAGGGGGTGGGGGGGGGGTCAGAGTAAGTTTGTATGATTTTTAAACTTTACGAAATCATTCTAGGGAAGTCCTGTAAATATTTTCCAAAACGTTTGGCAAAAGTTATATCATCATCAAAGTTTATATCATCAGGGAGGGAACCTTTCAACACAGAATTTATAACTTTGGACTTCGTATCATCAGATGATTCGTGCTCCTCGTCTCCTAGTCCGAACATTCTTAAATTACCTTTACGCGTCTCGCGCTCTATTGAGTTCATTTGCTTCATAATAATGCCAATATGGTATCGATTAGTTTTAATCACTGATTGCCAAATGGCCTAAGTCAGCTTCAAAAGCACTAGAAGAATATTCAATGTCGTCAACTTTGGATTTAATAGTTTTAAGATCATTGACAGGTATAGACATGTCCAAATCTACAGAAATCAACAAAACTGTTGTGCTTGGCTTTAAAGCATTATTAAACTGGTTGTCAAGTAGATAGCCCATGGGCAAAGGCAGGGTTTTAACAAAACTATTTTAATAATTTGGCTTGTAAACTTCAAATAACAAACATCTAAATCGAGGAGTTTCTTAATTTTTTAGTCAAGTTATTAAAGCATTTTAAGAACTTATAAGTAATATCTGAGAATTTTTCGTTTAATATTACAGTTGTAATGTACTGAGTACAGATGTTTTAACGCAGACACTGTATAGAGTATAGCCTTTCTATGTAGTGGGGATAGTTTTGGCATTGTTTTGCGCTCTACAACTATTCGAATCACAATGTAGATATTTAGCATTCTAAGTTAAAGATTACAAGTTACAGATATATGTACCACATGTTGTGGTTTTACTTTTGATTTTACTCTATTAAGAATGCTTTGTGATTACTCTGTTCCGTAATTCAGTCATTAGCAAAAAAGTATTGTGACACAATCATCACGCTGAGGATCTGGACTTGATAGTCCTGCATATGCTCTACGTCTGAAATAGGAAAACGGCTTCACTTTACTGGCAATGTATAAAGTTCTCGGCAACATTCGCCCTGATTGGATATTGCGTGATAAATATAATCTCCATGAAAAATTATTTAAAAAAGAGAGAATTTTAGACAAATGAACTGGTTACGGAGACCATGTAGATCATATATGAACTGACAATGCCTCTAAATGACCAGAGCTGTCGATAGAGCGTTAAAACCCAACAAATCCAAACTGAAAGGGTTGTAAGGCTGTAGGCGCTAAAAGAGTGATACAGACAATGAAAGTCGAATAAAAAAAAATAGTTTGAGTGGCCCCATACGGTTCGGTTACAACCGGAAAGTGCCTGTCATTACCTGAGAAAAGGTGATGTAAATTATTTATTTTTTTAATATCTTAGTGATTAACCCATGTACTAGGACAAAATGAAGCCCGATACTGGATGAGGATTGTTTTCTATTCATAGTACGTAAAAAGGCAGCGTCTTTTAGTCAACACATTTCCAATTTTTGCGTAAAGTTAAATAAGAAAAAAATACATCTTCCCCTCGGTTCTTCACCAATTATTATCTAAGATTATTGGGCTTGCTTTCAAATTCACATTCACGTTGCAATGTTATAAACGTATATACATAAAGAAGTATTTTAATTTGCACTGCATTACACCATAGTTGCCATTTTAAACACCGGCGCAATAATCACTTTCAGAGGTAATGTCAACAAGAAGATCTGATAGCTGGTTTCGATTTGAGGTACTTAAGTGTGTAGACTAACAACCTAAACACAACAAAGCATATGTGGTATAAAATACTTGATATTAAAATAAATTATATATAACACGTTTCGTTAAATAATATATATTTTTTATAGACCTCTAGTTACTTAAATTAGGTTATAGTTTAATGTTTTTATGTTTTTACAAATGACTTTGGCACAACCAATATATTTAAGTGTCCAGAGTACACTGTGTTCTAGAGTACGACTATACCCAGTCCACAAAAATACTGTACGCAGTCCATGTAATGTGAACAAGACTGTATCTAAATAAGGAGCAATTTTTCACAGACAAAGTTTGGCATATAACTAATTATTGCGAAAATGAAAAATGCGTACAGTTTATAAATTTATGTAACGTTTCAAAAACGTTTTGTACTGCTTACAAACAACTCTGAAGCGTTTACTGGTTGGATTAAATATTTGTTATTATTCAGAATTCACAGATAGCTGAAATATCATGTGAAATTATACCTATTGTACACATAAATATTGCCACATTGCGTTGTTTACGTGTCGCTAGGGCCACTATATACCAGGTGTACGGTTATCCACCGTGAACCAGGTAGTATTTCTTAAGCAAGATTTGCCCATTTGTATACAATTCAATTAAATTCATTTCTTATCTAAAATGATATGAACAAGAACCAATAATGCAGTATTGATTAAAACTTGTTGTTTTTGTTTAAGATAAAAGATGTTTATATTTGTATAAATGCAAAAGGAATTTTATTAAATCTCTGATAAAATATTTAAATTGTTGGCCTTTCCCATCCACTGAAGGCTCTCATCAGTATTTTTTTTTTGTATATATTAATACCTTTTACAAAAGTGAGAAATCAAATAAACAGACAAAGGACATGAATAAGTGTGCAAATGAGCTTCAATATGGGATTTTTTTGTAAGATTCATAAGATGTTGTTTCAGTACATATATCCTAATTGAGTTTTAAGCGTGTATGGGAATATTATTTTATAAAGCGACATATAGAAGTAATAGAACAAGTAAATGCATGTATATACAGTAAGGTTTAATTCATATCTAGAAAATAATACGTGTGAAAAAATGTACATATAAACAAGTTTATCCGTCAGCTTTATTCTTAGCTTATTCTGCCAAGTACGTCTCCATTGTCTGATTCTTTTGGATTAGGCCATGCAAGGTTTAACCTTTTTAATCGTATGGCTCGTTCTTTATCACAGAATTGTTCAATTTGTTTAAATCTTCGTCTAAAAAAACATGCTTGCGCGAGTTTTTGAGTAGTTTTGCCCTCCTCCAGACTTTTAACCTCTCTGCACACGAATTTGACAATTATGGGGCGGTTTTACTTCTCATCGTATTTTCCTAGTCCATTGCAATGTCTATGTCCATTCTTGTTCTAAGAAATTCTTGAACTTTTGTGCTGTTTCATGTGAGATCTGACCGCTGGAGTCCTTGATATCGCCCGTTATGCGTTTATTATTACGTTGGCTTTATTGTTCAGGGTCATTGATCTCCTCAAAAAACTTTTCGTTTTGTTTTAGTAATTTTTGATTGCTTTTTAATGTCATCAAGATGTTAGCAAAGTGTCCTTTATTTCATCTAAAGTATCCATGATTATGTTTTGAATGAAGAAGCGGTCATTTTTTGTAAGCATGTTGTTCAATTTTGGGTTTATTTCATCTAATTTATTTTCTATTTGTGTGTATGAAATACATGCGTCTATTTCTTCTTCGATTATGATTTTTGTTTTTTTCTTGGGTTGTTTGTCTTTCTTTTTTGCACTACCTTTATTTTCAATGTTTTTGACTAAAGTATCAACCTCCGCCATTTCAACCTCGGATAATTCACTTCCCGTGGATGATCTTATTCGTGAACTGAATCTCTTATATATATTACAATTCCCCCACTAAAGCATTTTAGCCCGCCTGTGTTGAAACTTTCGAAAATATTTCAACATATATACATATATAACCCTCTAAATCATAATTAGAATCTACGTTACCCCCTTATTCATACAAAAATATAATGTCATAATTAAAAAATATAGGTCCATCAATTTATCACATGTAAAAACACTCCATATTCCAGCGACTATATTATCAAGTTTGGAGGATAAGACTTTTTACCCTCGCAATCGAGTGAAATCCATACTTCGGGCAAGGTTCAATTCACATGTACCTTCTTTTTGTACAAACGGTACCTGCTAAAATACCTGCATTTATCGGTAAGCCGCGTCGCGGCGAAATGCCGCGTGAATCTGTTCGAAAGTCATACGCGGCTGCAGCAGATAAACGCGAGGTAATTCCGAGGTAATGCAATTTCGCCCGCGTCGATAACGTGTTGATTTTTGGCAAAAAAAACGCGTGGTTTGAAGTGTAAGCAGCAATAGTAGTTGCAACACTGTCATCGTCCCCAATCGTTGAACTGTACATCGGGCGAAATAGTAATTGCGACACTTTCAACGCCCTCTATTGTTCTTCGTCTGTTGCAATTGTCTACAACTTGAGCGCCAAATACTTGCAACCTTATCAACGTTCCATATAGTTGGACTATAGTGTTGGTAAATTTTGAACTCAAAATTGATTCATTGAACGAACGCTTCATATTTGTGACCCTTTCCATTGCAACAACATGTATATATCCAGGTGTATTTCGAAAATATATGTAAAAAACTTTAACGATTTAGTTGAAAATTATCCCAACGCTATAATTTATTTGAGCAAGCTCTATCGTGGCCCATAGTTTATTTAACGCAATCACTTTCCTAAATCGTAGTTTAACGTTTATGGTGACTAAATACTGTATAAAGGCTTCTCATTTTAGAATGAATATATATCGTTATATAATTACACAATAAATATATAGCTTGTTTACTTCTGAATATGTATTAAGTTAAGCTAGAGGAACCATTATAACTATTAAATTATTGAAGAAACATATTGATATTTAACTACAATTATATTTGATTAAGCCAAAGTAGCCTGTAAAAGGGAGAATTGTCTTAAACGTCACAATAATTCAATTATTCAAGAAAATTGGGTTGAATGTGCACTAAATCAGAGTCAATAAATATCTGATTTAATAATTATTATTTACGAATAATTACCCTGCTTTGTGTAGCATCTACAAATATTTGAACCTATCTCTTATTAAAAACAATCAAATTCATTTCTGTTATAAATGTCCTGCCTGAACTTTGTGTCAGCTCAACTGATTATTATTAAAATGATTATTTGTGAAACATTTAGACAGGGTGAAACTATCTGCAAACTTCAATCTTATCAATGAGGAAGCTTTTAACATGTGTGTTAAGTGTCTTCCACTTTCGCTGTGCTCGTTTAGATCGACATCTGATTGACGAAAAGATGAAGTCAAACATGGAATTTCTCTTTTTATTCATGTTGTTAATTGGAAAGGTATTCTGTACATGGAATTTTCAAGGTAAACAATTTTAACTTAATCTTAGATAAGAAGAAAAAGAAAGAACATGAGTGGATATCATCTATACGAAATCTATTCATTAAGTTTCCTCATACGGATGAAAAATAGCATTAGCGAGATTTTATCATTTATTTAAGTAGTGTAATAAGCACTGTTTGGATTTTCCACGAATGCTATAGTCTATTCACATCAAAAATACTGATTTGATGATTTACAGCGCTATATACATATACGTCACTTTAAAGCGTGCACATTTATATAGCTATGTATTATTGCGTCAAGTATAATACTAGTGTTAAACGTCTCATACGCTTTAAAACAGGCAGTAAACACAAAAAGTACTATGTAGAAGTAAAAAATGTAAAAGTATAATACAAGATTAATGACAAATTAAATCTAGGTAATAACCATAAACATTTGACGTCAAAGACAATTATCTTTATACACGTTTAGCTTCAAGTCGAATTCATTAATAATGGTGTTGTTATATATAGGACATTTACCACAACTATTTATGTTTAAACCAAATGCGAGAAAAGAATTGCAAAACTTCACAGGTCAAAATATCGCACCATATGGCCAGGCGGATCAGTATCCAAAGACATACCGAGATAATGAATTTAATGCAAGAAAAGCCATTGATGAAGATAAGGATACGGATGTTGCACATGGAAAATGTTCACACACGGACCTTCCACAAAATGGAGAAACTGCTTGGTGGGAAATTCAATTCAACAATTCATACAGCATCACTGGTATTGTGATTGTAAACAGAAAATTCATAAGTAAGTATCACATACATATTTGACCTGTCTAAGCAAAATCGATGTCAATGAAAATTATTTTCCATTTAAAAACTTTTAAGGCCCTTTGAGTCGTTTTGCCCTTTTGTAAAGGGGAAGATGATAGTTACGTAGTATTCTTTACATGTTGTATAAAAATATATTGCTTGTGTTGCATTTATATTTTGTTTTGGTAGATAACTTCCTAAAGAAATTACCAATTCATAACAACTGCATTTAAAACTGTCTCTTATAATATGTCACATGCGTGATGTTGTGCACTTATTTCTTTCTTACATCACTTTTTTAGCTGACCGAAACAAACTGTTCGGAATGTTTATATATGGGAACACTTCCGGCACCGATTATACTGTACTATTTCATGATAATTCAACCACAAGGAGTTGTCAAACAAACAGTACTGCACAAGTGTGTAATGACAATATTATAATTCCTATTAGTGGAACGAAAAGGCTGTTGCAAGGACTAAGGATAGTAACACAAAACTATCTCACCCTATGTGAAGTGGAAATTTTTGCAAGTAATTGTGCAATATTTACTTAAACATTCTGACTTACTTTATTTTTTGATTAGTTTTAAGTATGAACACGAGAACAATCTTAAACTTCAAGCACTCTAGTTCACTAGATGTATTTTAGAGAATTGCCAATAGCTTTATATGAGGGTCATTTTTGTTTCTACTTACACTCTCTTTCAATTCATTTATGTTTCGTATACTCTCATTATAATGTCAATCTATAGAACGACATTTTAAATCATACATTATTGTCCTTCAGTTGCCTGCAAACCTACTGACATATCAAATGGGAACACACTTCCGTTGTCACCACCGTCAGATTTGCGCGTGAACTGTCCGAACGGTTATCATCCGCAACCTGAGTCAGTTCAATGTCATCACAACGGTAGCTGGTCCAGTTCGCCACAATGTATTCGGGGTTGTCCATGGCAAATTGAAAATGGCTATCTTACAGATATATATGAACATTCCACACCATTCAACAGACCTATCCAAGTAAATGAAAACTTTAGCATCATATGCAATGCTGCATATGAGCTAAATGTTACCAATAACAGATTTTATTGTCGTAATGGGAGATGGAACGAGGGTGTAAAATGCGAACCGATCGAATGCTCTTGTCCAGCAGAGACAAACATCGCCATTTACATTGTATTTGCTACAAAAAAAAACAGTGTAACTGGAGTGAATTGTATGGAACTAGGTTGCAAGTTCAATGCAAACCTGGGTATATATTATCCACTGCAGTCAATACAACATGCCAAAGAGACAAACTTTGGAGCCTTCATTCATTGAAATGTGAACAAGTTACTTGTAATAACGAGCCTCCAGAAATTCGAAATGGGTTTTATGCCCATTCTGAACAAAGTCCATATCATGTTAATGCCTTTGTGACACCACAATGTAATAATGGATATAAACTAAAAGGAAATGGCAATTCACTGACATGCTCTTCTGTCGGTAATTGGTCAGGGGTTTATTCTAGTTGTGAATTAGTTACATGTTCTGGGCCACCAGTTCTTGTGCATGGAACATATGAACCAGCGCATATTGAAAAATACTTTTATAACACGACATTAAATATAATATGTAACATTGGATATACAATTTACACCGGACCTTCTATGCGTATATGCACAGCGGACGGAAACTGGAGTGGTTTAAATCAGTGTGAACAAGTGACATGTTCAATCAACATTTCCGAGACCAACCATGTATTTTATAGTCCCACTGTAAACTACACTGGCAATTCATTTCTGATTGATTACAATACTACATTATATGCAGTTTGTAAGGATGGATTTACTTCTAAATTCGAACACATTCCAAGAAAGTGCAAGCTAGACGGACATCTGAGTGGCCATGAACCAATTTGCACAAGAAAGGCATGCGTCGCAGTTAATTATTTAGAGGTCAACATATCGGGATATACAGTACAAGTCAATGGACCGCTCCTCTACGAAGAAACGAAAATGGTTGAATATAACCATTCATTATTTTATCATTTTAACGGTTCATTAATTGTTTACTGTTCTGTCGATGGGACACTTCAATGGCAACAAGGCAACCCACCTGACCTACGTATGTATTTTTATTTCATTTTACATTACTATGAATGTTAACTTAGTGTTTATCGTTAAGCTTATACGCATGAATATAATTGAAGTCACATACAATTCCATAAAAAAGTAGATCTGTTATTAATTTACGTGATTAACACTAAATTAATTTCAAATGATATTTTGTAATCATATTACAACAATTTGACATTAAGACACATTTCTATTTAAGGAAAAATATGCATCTTACCAAAAACGATTCCAAACGGGATGGTGAATCATTCCTGTATAGCTGACGATAAATGCGAACAGGGGACAACTTTGCGAATTGAATGTGATGACGATTTCTCAACATTGAACATTCTTGTCGAATGTCTTCCTTCACACACGTGGAATGCAGATATGATTTGTGAAAGTAAGAATATGTTATCATTTTTTTGTATCTACAGTAGACTGAAATAATTTAAGGGTGTTAAGGGTGTTAGAATATATGCAAAACTAAAATAATCAGAATGGCATTCGATGATAACGCGTTCTCCTTGGAGGTTGTAAAAGGTGCCCAAAAAGAACGTTTGCATCTTCACCTTGGCGCTGTCACATGACAGTAGCTCCCTCGAACATTTTCTTCTCCCATTTAAAAGAATTAATTATTATTTCAGAATTGTCTACCTACGAAACCCGAACAGTTGCAATTGCTAGCGCGGCTAGTGTGTGCACTCTGCTTTTTATTGCGTGTGCTATATTATTTGCGGTTTTTCTGCATCGAAAGCAAGTATCATAACGTTTTGTCGCATACCTTTTAAATTATGTAATTATGGTGAGTCTTACATCATTTTTATGATAAACTGGATTATACTAAACACAACAACCACATTTTCAATAATTAGACCGACATGTATTGCTTTGGAAATAATTGTAATTCTAAAACCTAACACACACATACACACGCACACACGCACACACACACAAACACACAAGCACGCACGCACGCACTCGCATACGCGCGAACACACACGCACACACACATGTAAATATTGTTCTCCACTATCGATGTTTATTATAATGACCACTATAAACATATGGATATAAGTTCAATCATTCTATGGTTGTTTCAATTTAAGTCTGGACAGCTCAAAGAATATATTTCGGCGCACTATATCAGAATGTGGTTTTTGTATGACTGCATCATACCTTTAAGGATTTATTACTGCTGCTACATTTACTTGTCAGCCATGTTTGTTCCAGGTCGATAAGTACTCGAAGTGAATTTTTAAGTTGGTATGCCTGTTCTTACTCTTTAATTTTATTCAATTAGTCTGGCTCCTTAAGGGCATGTTTTACTTTGCTTAACGTGTGAGGTTACGTGATCCCCCGACCCAATGATCTGTTTTTGCTGGCCGTTCCAAGGCGGCATCTCGAAAAACTAGTTCTTGATCGCGATGATAATGATATTCATTCTATTATTTGAAAGTTCTTCATTTGAAGGAACCGCCAGGAGCACCCAGAAAACTTATATACACTGCCTACACCCATGGATGAATTAAACTTGTATTCTGAAATTGACACAATTGGAAAGGTAGTTGAAACAAAAGGTGACAAATGTTTGTTTTTTTCTATTAAAATTATTTTTGAAATTGCGGTAGTAGTCATTGACTGATTTAGTTTGGTTTATATTTGGCATCTGTGACTTAAGATAACACTGATTATTCGTTTGCGACAAATACAGACCACATCGAAGGAACACCGGATGAAGAGACCGGCTTTGAGAAGGCATATTACAACTTTGCCGATCGTGTGAAACTCCCAGAAAATGCCATAAAAGTAGAAGATTTGTATGATATACTGTTCTCACCCGAATCCAAGGAAACTATGAAAAATCAGTTTAAGGTATAAGTATCATTTTATTTTGGATGAGATGTATTTGGCCACCTGATCTTTTATAATAATAATAATAATAATAATAATAATCGTCATACATTGGAAAGGAATCAATATTTCTGTGTGGAGCCATTAAGTGGGAAAAACGAATATTATGTTTATAATATGATAAATTATTTTGAAGACCTTTCCCAAAGGACTGACAGAAGAATATCAGGTAGCCATGAAACTTCAAAACGGACCAAAACAGAGATACAAAAATATTTATCCATGTAAGTATTGCGCAACAGTAGTGAACGCTTGAAGTTTAAAAAGTGTTATGTTAGTGTACACGCAATATTAATTGAGTCCAGATATCTGTAGTCTTTAAGGAAGAGACACTGCAAACCATGCGGTACTTTGGCTTCTTCATTACCAGTGGACTGTGTCATGTATAGGAAAGTGTTTGGCAAAATCAACTTTATACATTAAACAATGGTTGTATAATTTAATGCTACTTGCCTTGTTCGTTTTCTGTACAGTACGGTGTGATCTTTTGGTCAGAACACCACTGATAACGTTTCGTTTATATCACGTCCAAAGCTATCCGCATTAAAGCCAAAGTAAAACAAAGGAGACTCATGTATAAGCCAAGTTACCAAACCTTATCAGAGAAATGATAACTCTAAATATTATTTCAACAAGATAATCACATCAGAGCTCAAAAATGACTTTTGCTTATTTGTCTTACACGACTACTGCTTATTTTCCAGATGATAAAACAAGAGTAGTTTTGCAGAATTATGGGAACCATATTAACGATTACATCAACGCAAACTACATACACGTAAATATAATAGACTTTCCTTATTGTTATATGTATTTTAAACATTATCGAACCAAATTTATGTTGCAGTCCAATGTTCTTGCTTTAATGCATTACATGTGTTAGATGTCAACATATTGGGATATAATCTTTACAATTTAAATTTATTTAATCTACTTAAAAAAATACTATGTTTATAGCTAAATGTTGTGTCTGTAATCATTGTATTAAGCATTCGAATGACAGGAATTAAACATAACAAGTTCTTGTTTCATGTGATAAAAGTATCCGAAACACAAACATGTGAAGTTTGAATTCCACGTCCGATTTCAGTTCATATACAGAACAAAATATATTAACTACAATGGAGCAGTTTACCAGGCATCCACATTTAGCATTATGGTTAAGGGTGCTTTCCGAGAATTCGCTTGTATGTGGGTCAAAAACAAATGCTTGAATATACGACTTATTTCACTGACCGGCCGATCGATTTCAAAGAATTATAATTATTTGGTTGTTAAGATTCATAGTTTTCCAAATACATTTTTACGGAGTGTTTGAATGCAACAAAATGGATAAGTAAATTAGTGGAGTTTTCTAATGAAATTGCAAAACGGTATCTAATTATTAATGGTTTGTATTTATCAGAAAAGTACTTTACCAAACAAAATCCATATATAATGCTTATTTGGTCAACACATACCCGATCCAGAGCAGCAATATGGTCTACTGTTTTAATAGATATTGATAGTTTAGGTAAGTAGAGTTTTGTCAGGCAAACAAAGCAAGAGACGTAAAATTATTCATAGTAAATAGTTACGATTTGTCCTTAGATCTTCAAATTTTTATTTTGCCTTTCCTAGAGCACGGATACGTAGACTTGGGCTTCTGAAATATTGAGTTGTTGGCGCATCAACACCGTTATATCTTGCCCAGAAAAAAACATTAGAATGAGTACTTCATGATATATGCACTCTTTTAGAAATAGCTGTGTTCTGTTTGCAGGGGTATAATCAAATGAGAGCGTATATTGCATCTCAAGGTAAATAAATGTTGACAAAACTATGGAAATTACGAAATGAAATAATAACAAACTAACAATAACTTTTTCTTTATATTATTACTATCAAAACATACACTGTAGAAGAAATATATTTCCGTGTACAGTTTGGCAAATCACAAAGAACACGGCGGGGAATCCACGTGACCAAATGGTAGGTTTCAGTACAAGATGGCGTCACCAAAACGCTCGACTCGAGCCGAAAATCAAGGCAATACATACAATTATTAAATTTTCTTTATTTTTTAACATAGCCTATCATATGCCCACCTACCTATTGTGTATTAGCATATCCATGTTTTCCTTGAAACTTTAACCGTTCTCGAGAACACTTCTGCAATGATTCCAAAATGTACGAAATCCGACTGGTAGGTTACAGTTCCATTTATCATTTTGGCTCGGATTTAGCAGAAAATGAGGTTGTAATTTGGGAAAATCGCAAAAAAACACTTAAGTTTTGTTTAAACATAACAGGCATATGCATTTGGCAACGAATATTTTAATGATTTTAAAAGATATGAGCACGAAAAGAAAATGATAGGTTGCAGCTCCGATTTTTGAAGAGATAGGTTGCAGTTCCATATAAAGGTTGTCGTCTGGACTGCAAATTATGTAATGTGATTGTATCACTGATATTGTATACAAGCATGGAGGAATTGAAATGTGACAAACTGTTTTTATTTTTATGAATTAAATATATATTATGATTATTGAATAATATCACGTTTAATATATAAATAAATGTTAAACATCCTGATATTATATACACGTCGTGTATATAATATCAGGATATTTAACATTTTTATTTATTTACTGCCGATATATTATTATGTGAAGTATTATGGATACAACTTTTCTACCACCTCAGATAAGTACATCCAATAATTTAACCATGCTAGATATTCTTATCTTGCCCACGGGCAAAGATAAAATGCCCGTATGGAACTCCTTTTTAATGGTCACCACATTGTAATTACCTCCCTTGTTGAAGACTGTCGTCTGTAGCATCATGGAAACCTTGTCTTGTGGCAATATTTAGAATGCTAGTTAATTATTTCTCGCTTCAAATGTCACCATAAAACAATTTTCACGCACCATTCAAGAAGTAATGGTTCACTCTCCTTAGAACTATTTAAAGACCGATTTTACTATTGATTTAATCTGAATCACTGCGCGCATATCCATGAAAACCACGAATTATCTCATATTCATACGCAATTATTTTCACTATGCACAAAAGAGGTCCAGCAAAAAACTCATTTTTACTTAATTATTTTTAACTGAGGTGGGAGAAAAAACATCTACCATATCCACTCGCGGATGAAAGGGTAAACCTCGTTTCCACAAAACACCCTACGCTCGGGTCGGAATGAACCTATCTTACACTCTCGGCCATGGAAGAAACTTATAATCTTTATCCTGATCAAGTGTTAAAGATCTCTTTAGTTGAAGTTACCTTTAGGTTAACACAAGGTTTAATAAATAAAAAATACCAATCACTTGGTTGGTATTTGTTCATTTAAACAAAGGTGGTCTCAATTGGTCCGAAGTTGTTCAACACGGCGCATTAATCGAAAGCGAACTCTTCAATATCTTACATCATATTTTTTCTAGTTCTGATATTAAGTCAGGTAATGCATGTTCATGACACGGAAGGATTATAACAGCGACGAATGTAGTTTTATAATTAAGCAATGGAGGAATAAGCTAGGTTTGAACCACATCATCCTGCGATTAAACAATATTTTTACATATAAAACGCATGTTGACATTGAAAACCAGTCGAGTTTAATTCGTTGATCTTGTTCAAACGCAAGCAACAAAGTTAAACGTTATACTTAACTAAAATGACAAACATTGCCTTTCATGAGTTCTGCTTACATGAACTGGTGACCAAATATGTATTACATGTAATATGTAAGGAGTGATTTAAAAGTTCAAACGTAAATGGGTAATGAATATATATAGCTTTATTTCCCCCATTTTCTGGAGATGTACATGGTATATGGTAATGCATACATAAGCATGAATATTTACAAACACAATACAAATTTGATAGTACATAGTAATGAAAGAAAGTCATATTAACATAAATTGCGACAAGTTTGTTTTATACGCATTAAGTTGGTCTCGTTTATAATTTATAATCTGCATACAAGTCTGATCTTACAAACGATTAAGAACAATGATAATGCATGGGCTAAAATCAATAGACTGTTTCCTATTAATTTAAGCAATATTTCTTCGAAAGCGAAATAGAAATAGCTGTTTAAGGATTCGCTCATTTTGTCGAGTGGCATTGTCATTGGTGAAGTGCTCGCATCTAAATGCGTCTTAGTTTAACACATCATTGTATAATTTAGCACAGTTCATAAGGAAGTCCGGGTATGATTGTACATCGAGTACCTTTATCAAATGTTCGTCGATTTTGCCAAGTGTGTATATAATGAAGGACTGTCTCGATATCGTACTAAGTAAGTCATACATCGGTCCACTCAAACTTTTAATCGCCACAAGGAATAAAAGTCGCGAATAGCTATTGTTATTTGAGCAACACTCTAACATCAAGTGCTCGAGCTCATGGCTGCATTGTCGATAGCATAAACGGCAATCAATCGGCTGGTCTGGGGGACGCTGGCAGCAAAGACATGCTAGCAGCTTCATGAGGGAGAGGCTCCCGGGACGACGGACCACACACTTGATAGGCACAGATGCGGATGGATCTGTTTAAACAGATCAAAGTCAGAGCTTGTGTCCATTCTCGCTTTCCATCCATTCACTTCGTGGTTGTAGACAGCTGTTTTGCAGACACGTTTCCAGATGTACTTGTTTGGGAATGACACTTTGACTAGGTTCAATATATAATATTATAACACACACACACACACACACACACACACACACATAAATATATATATATATATATATATATATATATTAAAGCTAAAATATCAAATGTAAGAACGGCTTCAGCATAACATGAACTTTTTATTATGATATTTACAGTGAAAATGGATATATTTGTCGTGTTTTTTTTGTTATGAGAATGGCACTTGAGTCTTTTCCGATGATCTTTGTTGGAAGCTGTTTCGACAAATTTCATCTAGCCTTTCCCAACGTACACCTAAAGTTTCCCTTTGTATTGCATTTCTGTCTGTGGGTGTTGTCGCTTTCTTTCTGCGTGAGGCCAGTCTTGACCTCACCTTGTGATCAAACGAATGCTCACTGAACACTTCTTTTGTTTTGTTGTATCGCTGCCATTTTTTTTTAGTTGGCTGTTTAGATATCCTGCATTAATTTCGTTTAGGTTGATGAAGGAAAAGACTCTCTTATTCGTGTCATTGGTCTAAAAGATAAAAATGCATTCCATATGATATATCGAAAATTGCAAAACATCGATTGACACGTCATACAATAAAAGTATACTGGTGTGCAGATTTTATCACAGATAATGGTTTAACAATTCAACTCTAAACGTGTAATATATCAATTTGTCACAGAAAACAAATCATTAATGATGGTAACCTTATAAATTTGTAAGAAGAAAAATCGAAAGTATAAAAACAGCAGTCTCGATGTGATTTTCAATGATTTTATTATTTTAGATGATGTTATAACTATGTAAAAAGAACATGGTATAGAAAAATATTAGTTGAGTTTTATGGGAACCTATATGTTTGGCTTGAACACTAACACTAAGTCAAAGAATCTGCAGTCCAGACGGCAACCAAAATATGGAACTGCAACCTATCTCTTCAAAAATCGGAGCTGCAACATTTTCTTTTCGTGCTCATATCTTTTAAAATCATTAAAATATTCGTTCCCAAATGCATGTGCCTGTTATGTTTAAACAAAACTTAAGTGTTTTATGCGATTTTCCCAAATTATAACCTCATTTTCTGCTAAATCCGAGCCAAAATGATAAATGGAACTGTAACCTACCAGTCGGATTTCGTACATTTTGGAAACATTGCCGAAGTGTTCTCGAGAACGGTTAAAGTTTCAAGGAAAAGATGGATATGCTAATACAATCTAGGTAGGTGGGCATATGATAGGCTATGTTAAAAATTAAAGAAACCATTATAATTATATGTATTACCTTGATTTACGGCTCGAGTCGAGCGTTTTGGTGACGCCATCTTGCACTGAAACCTACCATTTGGTCACGTGGATTCCCCGACGTGAAGAAATCAAACGACAGCATGTTAAAATTTAACAATATTTGTATGTTCATGTATTACACACAATATAATTGTATCCAAATTTCAAGGGCCTACGAAAGATATACTGGTGGATTTCTGGAGAATGGTTTGGCAACTAAGAGTTGGCAAGGTGGTTATGTTGACTAATCTTGTGGAGGATGAAAAGGTTGGTAGACATTCTTTACCTGGCAAATTGTAAACTCAGATATACGAGCATGTTTATTTAAGATAAGTCATAATAATTGAAAAGGGCACCTACATATCAAGCGTATCATAAAATTAACTGACAGGTACTTTTCCAATACCACACATACTTCAATCACTTTTCGGGGTTATTCATAATTAAATATGCAAATTGAAACACTGTGTCGATAATGAAGATCTAACTATGATTTGTTTTAGATGAAGTGCATGCAGTATTGGCCAGATGCAGGGAGTGTTTATTTCGATGATTACAAAGTAACCATTCTAGCGACTGAGTATTTTTCAGCCTTTATCATAAGAACATTAGCTGTTAAGAAGGTAAATATGAAATATTCTAATAAAAATCATTTCAGTAAGATAGTAATCCTTCTTAATAGTGAATATTTTGAGATATATTGTAGTCATATTTTTTTAATAATATTTTTTGTTTCAATTGTACGAAGAAGAACTGTTCGCTAAAAGAAGTTCTGCAACATATAGATTTCCACAACTAAATAAGGGAACCACACTATGATGATACAACTTTGTAAAGTGTTAAAATGTTTATTAACTGCTAGATTGATGCAAATGGTATGACTCAATAGGCAGGAGAGAAAAAAAGACAGCTGGTCCATTTTCATTTTACTGCCTGGCCGGATAAACGTGTCCCTAAGTATGCTTCGTCGCTTGTTCATTTTCGACATAAAGTGGAAACCACTGCTGTGAAAGAGAATGGACCCGTTATTGTTCATTGCAGGTGTGTATGGCTGTATTTAAACTTTGTGTTAGATGTTAATGGACCTAATAGTATAGCATAAGTAATAATAGATGATACAATATGATGATACAATATATGCCTACAATATTAATCATCAATCTAGTTTGGGAAGCTTTACTACCATTGTGTATGTTTATGAGTTGACGAGTAGCGAGCCCGTTTGCTCCAAATGAACAACATCATTCCCCTTTGTTAATCAGAAGAACATCATATACATTTTCTTTGCTTATTTCGTTTTGTCATTTAAACACAATAAGACCTGATATATAAACAGTATTAAATCATATCTGAATTTGCAGCCATTTAACACCAGAACGTTTTAACAGTAAAATACAACGTTACTGAATCATGTCTTATATAGATTAGTCGCTGATTCATGGTAGTACCTTATGTTGGATGCTGCTTATTTATTGAATTTGAATCAAAACTTATTAAGAAACAATAAAGCCGTCTTATTTTGCCTATATTGAAGAACAAATACTGACTGTGAATCACTAATGACGTCATATCAGGGGTGCAAATTCCGTGAAATGCCATGCAAACGCTAAATGGTATGTCTACTTTAAACATTATAAACATTGCATTAAGATATGGAATATCGAAGGAGGCATATGATATAAAATATCAAGATTGATGGAGAACACTTTTCTGAAAACCTGTATCACGTATTGTTTGTTATATAAACATGCATCCGTCTCGATAGGTGTGCGGTCTATAAGAATACGTATTACATCACCGAGCTCAACGTGATACAGGACGTCAGAAAAGCGCACTACCATATCCTGTAAATATTGAAGTACTAGAGCTATAAAGGTTCAAAACAAGCGTATAAATGACACCACTTTTTCAGCATTTAAAATAGAACAATACTATGTTTGATAATGTTTAGTACCGGTGTGGGGAGGACGGGGACATTCATTGCTCTGAATGTCCTGACAGAGCAAGCCTTATCGATGGGATATGTGGATCCTGTGGGCTGTGTGAATACACTGAGAAGACAGAGAGTCGACATGATTCAAACACCGGTGTGAATATCACATACTTTAAGAAAGTTGCATAGAGCAGAGAAGCCACACTGAAAATGTACAATCTACGAGTAATCTTTATCTAAGAAGACAAACCTGAATATTTTCTTTGGCTTGCTTCTTAATTTAGTTAAATCGTAGAGGCCTGATTAAGGGTGACGATTGTTGACATTAAAAACGGTCTTGATTACGTTAATGGTTTATATAGAAGAAAACTTTTATATTTCACATGTGCTTTAAGGATAAGACTTTACATTTACATACGTTATATTTTCATTGAACTACGAAAGGGAACACCCCTGTTTTTGTTGTTTCTAACAATACGACACTATCAAAAACGCCTTTAAGACATACTAAATGTAATGTTTCTTAGAATATCTTAATTTTGTTTTCGTATATTCGAAACTAACAATTTAAATTCGCAATATAATTTCGTTAAGGATCAGTATATATTTCTGCACATGGCACTTCTGGAGACATTGATGCAATCTACATCGGCTCTATCTGCGTCGCAGTTTCTGGCAGCTTACAAAGAACTTATGGCCTTCGATAATGACCTTAGGAGACGGCAGATTGATGTTGAGTTCTCTGTGAGTAAAACATGTCAATTTGTTCTACGGATATTCGTAAGTATAATATAAATATTATGAAATGTAATACTTAACTACTTATGTTTTCTTTCTTGTTTACTTTACAAAAGCATTGATAATAGTACAGCATTATATTGCATTGCACTTTATCAGAGGATGGAGAAAATGTCTCCCGTGGCTGATGAATGTAAATACGTGAGTGCAAAAGAAGTGAGGAACAGGAACAAGAATCGGTATACAAACATTCTCCCAGGTAATTATGTACATATGTGATGTGTTCTGCTTAATTTACTGAAAAAATATATGAAATGTGTTACACCTAAATTTCTTAATTCAAAAGCTTATTCACGTTTACTTAAAATTAATTGATTTATAGTCGCGGACCACATGCCGTACCTGACTCCCTCTGGAAAGAGGTCTGAACCTGATTACATCAACGCTGTATTCTTACCGGTACGCTGCATTGCTTTTAACAAAAAACCAAAGAAATTTTATGTGATCACATAATTCTTTCGCCTTGTTGGTTGGAAACATGCGTACACTCAAACACAAGTGTTTTGATGCGTTTTGTGAGTTAATAGAAAATCTTGTTCCTTGAATTCGTGCTTTTTCAACATTTGTATTGTTTGAAACAACTTTAAACGGATGTTAAATTACGATTTTCTTATACATGCTATTATATTTCACATTCAATGAGAAGATTTTATCAGACGTTGTTAAAAGTAAAGCTAATAAAGCTATTTATTTCAGAATTACAATAAGAAGGGGGCGTTCATCATCACCCAGACACCTCTCAAAGTGACTAAAAACGACTTCATGAGGATGGTGGTTGAACACGATGTCCATACCATCGTCATGATGAACAACATGAGTGAAATGAAGGTGAGGTCAATAGGCTTAAGTCAAACAATATTCATTTAGCCAGTACCACTGTACACACGCATTAGGATTGAAGATGTAGATGTGACTTACAAACATATCTGACTTACCTTACGAAAAGTGCATTGATGGCTTTTGATTTTAGTTAATCTAAAGCAAGATCGCAGTATTAACAATTGAGATTGTTAACATTTTACGTACACACCCCTAACTTAATTCGATTTCAATTATTTACTGTCGAATGTAGGAAGACGAAATATACTGGCCTGAAAATGAAGACCACACGGTTAATCAGAACATGACGATTGGCAAGACAGGCGAGGAATGTGAAGGAGGATTAAGAAAGATAACGCTTGACTTGAATCGGTTTGGAAAGGTGATTTGTTTTTAAATGATTATTTGCTTTTTTTATGTAAACCTCCTCCTCCTCCTCCTCCTCCTCATCATCATCATCATCGGCCTCGACATCAGCATCGGAAACAGCATTATTTATACAACTTAAATATCCAATGAAATACAAATATCAAAACTAAATAGATAACGAATAAAGTGGAGAAAAGAAAGGAGATTGTGATGAAGAAAAACAAACACGAATACAATAAGGAAAATAATTACTTATTTCAGACACGGAAACTTCAGCTTATACAATTTGAAGGATGGCCTGATGATTCAGCGTTGCCATCTTCTCCTAAAGATATTATAAACCTCTTCGATGCAGTGCAGTATTGGCAACACCAATCAGGAAACAACCCTGTTCTCGTGCATTGCATGTAAGTGAAAGCACTTCTTTACTCTTAAGTCTAACTTCCAACAAGTTGAAACTCATTATCTATAAGGAGGTCCAAAAATATTTGTTTTTTATGACCATATAAGCAGGAAGTTTTTTTTCCCACCTCAGATAAGTAGATCCAATAATTTAACCATGCTAGATATTCTTATCTTGCCCAGGGCGAAGATAAAATGCCCGTATGAAACTCCTTTTACCACATTGTAATTACCTCCCTTGTTGAAGACTGTCGTCAGTAGCATCAAGGAAATCTTGTCTTATGGTAATATTTAGAACGCTAATTAATTATTTCTCGCTTCAAAGGTCACCATAAAACAGTTTTCAGGCACCATTCAAGAAATAATGCTTCATTCTCCTTACAACTATTTAAAAAGACCGATTTGACTATTAACATCAACTGGATCACTGCGCGTATATCCATGACAACCACGTGCTATCGCATATCCATACGCAATTATTTTCACTAAGCAAAAAAGAGTTCCAGCAAAAAATACATTTTTACTTAATTTTGTTTAACTGAGGTGGGGAAAAAAGCATCTACCATAGCCGCTCGTATAAGATAGGTTCATCCCAACCCTCGCGCAGGGTGTTTTGGGGAAACTCGGTAAACCTCGTTTCCGCAAAACACCCTACGCTCGGGTCGGAATGAACCTATCTTACACTCTCGGCCATGGAAGATACTTATAATCGCGGTTTATCAGAAAACGTAAATATTTTAACCGATTAATTATGTAACAAGTGGCATTGAAAACTTCCTTTTCAAATATGTAATTTAAAAGCGTTAAAAGTTTTTGTTCGAATACTAAGGTTTTTGACAAGTACCACCTTTATCGACTATATTTTACAAGGAAATTATCGGATCGAATAATAAATCAGAAAACATTATTCTAATAACATGTTGTAGTTTTTTTTATCATACGTATTATTGAACATGTTATGATAATGTTTAATCACATCTGTTCCCGGTGGTTATTCAGAATGAACGCAGGAAAGCAACGTTGCAAATTTCCAAAAGAAGTACTGTTGGAGATAAGGTTTGAAAGGTGTCGTGTAAGCGGGTTTAGAAACAAAATACATTCAGACTAGTTCGTTATTTCGACGCTTAATTATTTTTAAACATCACGAACGTAGCTGAAGGAGCGGCTATTTTAATGTTGCATCAGCAGTCTTGGAGAGGATGCAGTATGGACAAGACACATACTTACATTGTATAGATAATTAATCCTTACTTTGTCACAATTTCAGGAACGGAGCAGACAAAAGTGGCTTGTTTTGTGTTGTGTCAGCAGTCTTGGAGAGGATGAAGATCGAGCAAGACGTTGCTATTACCCAGGTCATCAAAGAGATCAGGAACTACAGGGAACAGATTGTCCCTTCTCTGGTACGCATACATAAACATCAAGCATTGCACTGTGTTAAATAATTGATGTAATTCATCAAAAAGGTTTTATGAATAGTTTCAAGCTGTGCTTTTGACGTTTCCCTTGAATAAAACACAGAAATTAAAAGAGCATACATGTCGGTATGAAAATACAGTGTGATATACTTTAAAGACAATAAAGCCAACTATTAAAAATGGTACCATTTTTTTCAGGAACAGTTTCAGTTTGTACATGAAGTAATCAAAGAATACATTCTACAAAATGAAACATATTCAAATTTCACCGGCTGAGGTCTACGGGCTATGGAGAAATGTGATATTTATATGGCAACCATTGGTTCTTATACGTGTATATTGATTATCTTTATGTATCGATAAATGTTTACCATATGTAAATGTGCTTTTATATAATTATTTCAAACTCGATTGCTTTTATTAAAATGTCAAGTTGATGTACATATGTATTATATTCTCAAACAGTGATGAATGAAGCTAAAGCGTTAAGTATGTTTCTTCGCCAAACCGTACTCTTTTGATTGTCGTTGTCATAGAAATGCGTTTTTATTCAATATACGTATATGAAAGTGCCAACGTGTTTCCAAAGCGGGAAATACTCTCAAGTACCGGAACACCTGTGACTGTTGTTACAAATAATGGCTAAGAGCGTACTTGTATAGTTATTATTCAAAACTATGCCTCGAAGAGTCTGCATCAGAGTTTTTTTAGTTTACAACAATGATTTACCAATGTTAAAAACTCCTTGATATGACCTTAACCATTTTGGTTTGTTAAGTAAATTTCTCTTCTTGCATAAAGTGGTGTTCCTCAGAAGCAGGCAATCGTGGCTTTTAAAATGAGTTTGAAAATTCTTGCTTAATGATACATACACATACTTATTCATAAATTTAATCTTTTGTTTGTGATAACATGACTGCCTCTACTGGACATTTTCGCTATAAAGGTCTCAAATGTGTGTATACTGTGAAGGTCTTAATTGGTGTAAATCTGATACGAGTGTATCAATCGTTTATTAAAATATTATTGAATAAATATTATCCTTCAATATCGTTTCGTTGTTATGCCACCCAAGTTAGGCATATGTCAAACTTATGTCTTTCCGTCCCTGAATAGTATGCCTCAGCAATGACATTGGATATATTTATTCATATCAATACGTATGATAATTATTTTCGTAGGTTTAGGACGTCACATGTGTAAAACATAGAGGTTATTGGATATATAAACGAATTATGGAGCGGAGTTGTATTACCCGATGCCAGGAGATGATTGCATCTATGTTTGCACATTTCTAGAAAGACATGGTAACATTAAAAAAATGACATTTCAAATAAAGCGATATTTTTTTCAAAGGTAATTATCGTGAATATAATAATTAAAGGATTAACTTCACTTCCGATAATTGTTGAAAACGACGTCATTTTGCGCGTTTATTGAAGTTTGACAGAATTGTCCAACACGTTCCGAACACCAGCAAAACCTTACAGACTCTATGTCTACCGTTTTAACTCAATCGGTGAATACACGAAAACAATAAGCAATTGTGTTTGCGTTTGAAATAAAGATCTTAAAATAATCAATTCCTCTATAGAACCATATTTTTTACGACTCAAAGTTTCATGAGTTACTTTGATATTTACGAGGTTAAATGATTATGTTATTGAATGACCTCGAATGTGATATTAAACTTATAACAAACTGGTGATTTATAACTCTAAAACATAAAAGTCGCCATACTGTGAGCACTTTAAGACCATAAGTTTCCTAAATCATATTCCTCACAATCTGTAACTGTGATGATTGTGGTTGGCGAAAGATGGGAGAACCAAGAGAATTATACTTTTCACTGTGATAGTTATGATGATGATGATGATGATGATGATGATGATGATGATGATGATGATGATGATGATGATGATGATGATGATGATGATGATGATGATTATGATGACGACGATGACGATGATGCTGATGATGTTTCTGAGCTATATTAGAAGTAACCAATTAAAATACAGTGGTTCTTGGAGATTTTGGTAAAATCGTAGTTTGTGAGGTGAATGTTCGAAAAAAACTATACACGTAATAGGTTAAGGGGTTTAATGAGAAAGTCTTAGAGGGGTTATGCGTAGGTACCGCAACCCTATCCTCACATTCACACTACCAACTACTTGAACCATTAAAATTGTATAAAATCTTTACAAGCATTTCCATTATAAGGACAAAACATTATGTATTTCTTAAGTTGAAGGAAGTTACAACGTGTATTACAACGGCCACACTACGATCTTTCAGCACTAACAACATTGCCGACAACTACCACCACTGCGGTACGACGCATTAATACAACCATGCTCACAACATCACGTATTTCATAAACATAGAAATACCGCTTGTATGATTACAAAACAAAGCAATTGAGCAGGCCATACCAAGCACACGCCAAAAACTAAAATCGATAAGAATCACAACTTTATATGCTACCAATTCTTGTAACCTTACAACAAGGGAAAAATAACAATACTATGTTTTTTCATAACAAAGCCTAAACAATACAACATCATTATCGACAATAACATCAGCATTGATATTTATTAAAATATATTTTTGATCACATGTGTGTACAATGACTCTAAAAAATGAGTTATTTTCAAACAACTTTAAGACTTTTAGACAGTTTTCAATTGATATAAATACCCATACGTAAAAAGTATGATTATGATGCATGTTGATCATCGCAAATGTGAAAGGACCTGTGCAATATGTGTTTTAAATGTGGGACAAATAAGGTACTAATTTTCCCACCTGTGGAGATTGTGATAATATGTCTCTCACCTTTGTAAATTGTGATCTGAATATTATGGTCCCAGTTAATTACAACTCGTTTTTCTGTTAAAAATATAATTATTTGTTAATTAACATTCTTTTGATTGATTAACAGTTGATAAAAAGGTTTCCAAGTTTGCTCCATGGCATTAATCCCTCCCACTGTCAGAGATCAGTCTGATTCGCTTGTAAACGGTTCGTTTTCTATCTGAAGATGGAGGCCCAAGCGTCGTTGTTGATAACATAATAGAAAAAATAATAACAAATTTATGTTAGAAAACGTTTTAAAAATAGGATAAACATTTCCCATAGAAAAATGTAAGTTATTTCCAAAAAATATACTTATTTATAGTCACAGTATGTTTAAGTGAAGTGAATATGTGTATACAAATGACCTCTCTTAAAAAAATTCAAAACACCAAAAGTATATTCATTCTAAATTTAGCGCACATAACGTCATAACTTTGTTAGCATATCACGTGACTTTCTTAATACGAATGTGTGTTTGTTTATGTCAGTTTGCAAAGGTCTGCTCATGCCAATTGACTGCATTATGGCTTCACCCCACCGTGGCGCCATCACGTTTGTGACCGTTTCAAATATTGGTGTTTTTGCAGTCATTTGCATTGATTCTCAAAATTGTGTTTGAATGCCATAGATGACTTCAGATAGGAGTGCCAGCAATTGCATCCAGACATTGGAAGATTTGAAGAAATAGAGCAAGATACAAGATTCAGGTGCAATAACCTAGCCCTTTGCGAAGAGACCTTTAACGTGCTCGGTGTAGACCACAATACACGGAATACAGGTTTCCTGGGTTAAATCAGTAGTTAATGATAAAAACTATATGTAGTTTTATATTAATGATATCAAATATTAAACTGAAGTATTTGCTTAGTATTCTATTTAAAGTAATGATACTGTTTTTTTCATAATAATAATAATAATAATAATAATAATAATAAACTTTTATACGTAAACAGCGTTACTTTATTCAGATTATTGCTCGTATGTTTGTTCTAATAGTCATTTTGGTTTTCTGAAGCCGCTTTTGTCTGTTTCAATTATGCACGGGCGATAAACAAATTTTGGGACGTGACCACAAATGCAAATGCAGAGGGCATATTTGACATGAATCACTCCGATGCAGGTATGTTTTTATCGATTTTGTCGTTATACTCAACAGTAATGAGTCTGTAACAGAAACATAGTTCAGAAAAGAATGCATTAATTTGTTTTCGATCGGTATGTATGTCTCCATGTACACAATCATGGTTTCTGAGATCACTTCGAATAATATTGTCCTGTGATGCAAACGTACGCAGCCAATGTTAAAATGTACCAGATTAAGGTAATGTGCCATCAATATCTTGCACATATGCCGTTCGATTGTTTAGTTGTGTATATAATGTGCTGAAGGAATGTTTTATGTAACGTGATATGTTTAAAATAAACATAAACATGCTGTAAGAAACAGTTTTACACTCAGGTGAGCATGACACGGCATATGTAAGTTTATTTCTTTGTTATAAATTATTTAAGAAATATTTTATAGTATTTAGGCAAATATCTACCAGCCACAAGCTTAGGCGTACTCATTAAAAGTTAACAAATTTATTTCAGTTACAAGCATATTAAATTCAAATACAAATACATATATATAATGGTATATATGTATTCATACAAGTGCACCTCACATGAATCCGATAAGTAGTTTCTGTGCCCGAAATTATTGCCTGAATTCGCCACACAGACGGACCTGAATAGGCATCGGCAAGAAGAAGAGGGCACATCTAGTTACACGTGCGACATGTGTGGGGTTTCAGTAAAAAAGAAAAATGACACGAAGGCCAATATGGACGGCAATCCTGGCTAAAAATCATACCCGTACGATGAATGTGGGAACTGCTATCGTCATAGAAGTTGCTTGGGCAAGCACAAGGCATTAAAACACACCCTCTAAACACCACAATTTAGAGAGTAGAATCTCAAGCCAATCATAAAATTAGTTGTTAATTTATCTGATTGCTTATCTGTGATTTTATCTGATTATCTGTCATGATGGTTCAATGTATAGCTGCCTCAAGCAGACATATGTCTTCTAGTTACTATAACGTCACGACATACTTGTATAATTTCCATGATTTGGTGTTTTGAAACTTATATGTATGCATGTACATGCCTTTTTGTGCATTTGGTTTTTCTGTGTAAAACTGAATGATTACAAAATAACTATAAGACATATGTATGTGTTGCTGCTCTTATTGCTATTTTTCATTGGTCATGATATATCTGTGATTTATGGAAGCGTCCAGGTGCCAAAGTGAAAAATATTTTCCCGTATTCTATCTCCTAATTAGGAGATACTAACTCATAATTATGACTTAATAAGACCTAATTACGAGATACTCTCTCATAATTAGGAGATACTATCTCCTAATTACGACTTACTTAGTCCTAATTAGGAGATACTAACTCATAATTATGACTTACTAAGTCCTAATTGCAAGATAATTTCTCAATATTAGGAGATACTATCTCCTAATTACGACTTACTTATTAATAATTAGGAGATACTTACTCATAATTAGGACTTACTAAATGCTAATTATGAGATACTATCTCCTAATTACGACTTACTTTCTACTAATTAGGAGATACAAACTCATAATT
Organism: Mya arenaria; assembly: GCF_026914265.1. Taxonomy (NCBI): domain Eukaryota; kingdom Metazoa; phylum Mollusca; class Bivalvia; order Myida; family Myidae; genus Mya; species Mya arenaria. The sequence goes on along the minus strand of NC_069134.1, from coordinate 56,222,627 downwards.
ATGACTTACTAAGTCCTAGTTATGAGATACTATCTCCTAATTATGACTTACTATCTTTTAATTAGGAGATACTAACTCAAAATTATGACTTACTAAGTGCTAATTACGAGATACTAACTCGCGATTATTACATCGGTTACATCCCTTTGTGTTACCACGCCAAAATGGCGGAGAAGTTAGGCCCAGACGATTCATCATTCACTAATTTTCTAAAAAGTAGGGGCATACCGGAAAGGGACATCAATCGATTGATCGAGGAAAAGGTGAGCCTTTTAGAGTTTAAATCATAATAACTCGTAAGGAAACGTTACATTTTCACGTTAAGCTTTCACAACAGAGCTTTCAAAACAGTAAAAACACAATCATTTGCAATAGAATATTGTACAGGATAATTTCGGTATGGTGCCTGAAAAAAGTGATGTGAGCTACACCTGTCTAGCTCATCCAGACGAATATATGACTGTGATCAGAAGATGTAAATGATTGGGACTGGCATCATGGGATTACTTCCCCATAATAAAAGGTCTTACTTTTTCTACGTATTACTTCCGAGGTATATTTTCACAGAAATAGCCGAGCATGGTCCCATTTACTGTCAGGCTTATACAATATTTAAGCCTGTTTCTAATGATTAGCCAAGAATATAAGAATACTGGGCACTATGCACACATGCAGGGGCAATAATTATGTCACCCCCATTAATTGATCAGAAGGTCCAAGGTCAAGGTCGCAGTAGATTTGTTCTATTTAATACGGCTGAATAAACCAAACTTCACTCATTTTTGTTCGTCTCCAGTCCAAAATTACAAATTTCATGTCCATCAGTTTTTTATTCTCAGATACGACCACACAATAGGGGAGACAAGCGCTTTTTCAAAAAAGCAATCCCTAGTTTAAGTGTTGCTTTGGGCTTATACTTGATTATCAAAATTAAAACATCATTTATATAAATCTTTAATATAAGTTAGAGATTCAATATAATAAGTCAGTAAATCAAATCCTATTGAAAAGATAATCATTTCAATACTATATATTCATTTATATACTATTAAAAATATCATTTATATACATATTTTATATAAGTTAGAGATTCAATATAATAATGCACATACATAAAATCATGATGAAAAGATACTCATTTCAATAATAAATAATTATTTATATATTAATTCATAAATGCAAAAGTTCTTAAAATTGATGAATACTATATAAATCATAAAAAAAATATTCAATATTAAGCAATATTTCATAATGCAAAATAAATCACAAATATATTTAGATTGTTCCTCTATTAACTGGCATCTGATCAATTTTTAACAGATAACAATTTTTGATTCAATCAGACTGTTCCTGCATCCATAGGAGAATTAATAGCATTCATGTCCGGGGCGAGTACTTTGATAAGTACTTTCATAAGCCTTTGATATCCATTTCTACACACATGAAGATGGAATGACCCGTCTTCAATCTGTATCGACATGTTCTTTTGAGATGTGGCTGCCGAGGGGACAAGGGCCAGAAACACTATCTGCCCTTCTCATGCGATGTTTGCAGGAGTCACAGTTTTTAAAAAAAATATGAGTAATGAGCTGACAAGCTGCAGAAGCTATTACCTTATGAAAGGGCAAAAACTATGCTAATTTAGTGTTTCTTGAGTAAATAAAAATGTATGTGTTTAAGTTTAAGCTCGTCTGTTGGTGTTTTTTTTAAAGATGGGCTTATGTCATAGCATGATCGACGTCGGCACAATCTAACGGTTAAGTTTTATGGAAATGAAGCCAACGTCAGAAGATTACCATTTATTTTCTACCTGCTCCATGACATTGAGCCTTCCTAGAGGAAAACAGCCAGAGGAACTGATGAGTTGATGATGAGTCTGAAAGACTCCTGTGGTTTTGATAAGGTTTAACTAATTTGGAAGGAAAGGTGCATGGGCATGCAACAAAACAAGTAAATTACAAACATGATATGGAAGTTCATGTATTATAAACAAGCAACCAATCTTTTCATAATGTGATGTTTTCTTAAGTTTAAACTGATTCAATATGGAACTTGTCTGCTATATAATTACATTAAAAATTGACATTTCATTCAATAACATGTATGTATCTCACACATGTTGTTTAGAAATATTTGGTATTATTATAATTAACTGTATTATCACAGTATTAGAGTGGTATTCTGGTGGTAAATTTGGGTGGTATTATTTCACTGGATTACCATGTTATCGTACCGCCGGAATCCCAGTGGTATTTCATTGCTTTTTTTACTGGGGAAAGCATTACCCTGTGCAAGTAAGTTGAAAGGAAGAGGGGTGTATTGGTTTGAGGCTGCCCGAGAGAAAGAGTTTAAATAATCTTTATTTACAAGAGACATTATTTTTCTTTGTGTCACCCACATTTTTCTTCTACACGCATTAGAAAGGAATCAAAGTGTTGTGTACCTTTGGAATTGACATAGAAAAGAGATGTAGGGGAGACATATGTTTTCTTTTTAATAAAACCTCGTTTAAAATAATAACAGTGCTAGATCAGTTGTTAAACTATTTTGAAAGTGTACTTTATAATTGTCTCACTTTGGAAGAAATTTCTCAGGTATTTGTGGATGTTTAATTTGAAGATTTCTAGTACACTGTTGATGGTAGTATTCATATCTAGTTATCATTGATTTCAGCTAAAATTAAAAACAATATTTATTGCAAAGAAACATACTTCACAAATAACGTTTTGTTTTATTTGATATGATCATTTTCCCATTGGCATTTTGTACATGCATATTTTAGGATGTAAGACTGTTGATAGTCTGAATAGCATGAACACCATGCACCTTGAAAAATAAAAAAAAATATATATCTGGATTTATTAGGTAAGTGTATTTTTAAAAGGTATTTATACATTTTGTTAGACAGTCCTTTTCTGAGTTACAGTTAAAATTAATGTAATTTAAATGATTGTCTGAATCTTTATTTCGTTCAATTAATTTTTAGAGTCAGTATAAGGTGAACATGTCACAATAAATTCTGCATAAAACAATGCTTCATAATGACTTTGTTGTATACCATAGTAATGTATGTTTATGCTTTTCTATGTAAGCAATGGCTGTAGTGCTTGTAAAGTTTCCTCAAAATTATTATGTTAAAGACACACCCTTTTTCTTGAATATAGTTCATTTTTAAACTTCTGTCTGGACTTACATACATGTAATATCAAATTTAAGGTTACTAAATGACCTTTATAATTTTAAAAGAATCATTTGCAACTAAAACGTTAAGTTTCAAAAGTATTCCATTTTGATTTTTTCGATATGGTCAACTTTACTAAATTTCAAACACATGTCACCATGTGTTGATGTTCAAACAAGGTTTCTAGATTTGTTAATTCCATTTTTTATGTTGGGCATCACGTGTGTTTTTAATACTCTCATGCTTCAGATACACAAAATAGAAAGTCTTTCAAATTTATTTAATAATATGCAGAATGAAAACTGTTTTCTTTTTAAATTCTCTAGTGCCCACTTTGATCAGAAATTGTTTTGCATCATGTAGTATGGTTCTAAAACGGTAAATATAAATCAATTATGTGGTCCTTAGATATTTTGTCTCCATATTCTGCATGTAGTGCAGGATTTTACACCTTTGAAAATTCTTTAGTGATTTCTGTCAAAAGATAAGTAAACATAAACAAAATTTCACAAATCAATTTCAAGTCTTAAGTAAAGCAAACTTAAAGGATTTCATTCAATGGATCGGTCACATATGTTTACTGTCCAATTTGTTTGATTTTCATGATTAAGTCAATAAATGACCCATGGTATGTACACCCTTATGCTCAACGTTATTTTACCAACTGCAAGTATATATACGATAGTAATGTAGAAAATATATATTTCCTGCTTAAAACTTGTTTAAAATGCCTAAAACATTTTGAGGGCAACTTGTTAGTTATATGTGGTTGAGATGTTTACCTATTGTAAGCATGATTGCTTTGAAGCGTTGTGTGTAGAATGTTATAAAAAGAAACATGTTCTATTGCAAGTTTTCTTTTTATCTTTCATACTGCCATAGGCATATTTCATCGTATTGTATTTTACTTGTGTTTTGTTCAGTATGTTTTTCAATTTTGTGGGAGGCATATAAATTTTGTTTGTCCCTACATACTGTTTGTCTGTCCATCGCTATGCATATTATGAGGAGATGGTGTGTTGTGCTTAAAAGGTCCATCTCTCAAAATAATTGATTAAATTCGCCCGATGGCATAACTTCATCATTTGTTGGAATGTTTTTAAATAAATTGGTTAAAGTAATGTTAAGACAATGTGTTGCACTCACGATAATTTTGTCTTATTTGTGTTCATCAACCATTTCAAAGATAGATATTCAATAGACACAGTACATTAGCCAGTGTGCATGACAAAAACATACTGTTACAGTATTAATCTGTATTACACACTTACATGGCTGATTTTCTTTGTATCTTGTGCTTGTGTTTATTTACCATCAGCTTTGTTTATATTGCCTTTTATTGTTATATTGTATTGCTCACCTGTTTTAGCTCACATGCATACCAAGTGCTGCAGATGAGCTACATGTATTGTAATCGCCCAGTCTTTAAGAGATTTAGTTGAAAGGTTCTTCTAAATAAGTCGAGAGTCCTAACTTGGTTTTGTTGGTTCTATAACTACAGCAATGGGTCCAATCATCAGTAACAATCATTGTTTATGCATTAGAGCCCACATTTTTAGCTCGACTATTCGAAGATTATGGAGAGCTATACTACTCACCCAAGCGTCGGCGTCGGCGTTGGCGTCACACCTTGGTTAAGGTTTTGCATGCAAGCACACATGGGTTAATATCTCAGCAACTACTTGAGGTATTGCATTGAGACTTTATACAATGGTACTCAACCATCCAACCAACTTAATTAACCAAGTTAGATAACTCTAGTTTGCATTTAATGCAAATAATTTCCCTTTATTATTCGACTTAGAAATTCTGGTTAAAGTTTTGCGTGCAAGCACACAAAGGTTAATATCTCAGCAAATACTAGAGGTATTGCATTGAGACTTTATACAATGGTACTCATCTATCCAACCTACTTAATTTACCAAGTTAGAAAACTCTAGTTTGCATTAAATGCAAATAATAGGCCTTTATTATTCGACTTAGAAATTCTGGTTAATGTTTTGCGTGCAAGCACACATAGGTTAATATCTCGGCAACTACTAGAGGTATTGCATTGAGACTTGAAACAATGGTACTCAACCATCAAACCGACTTAATTAACCAAGTTAGATAACTCTAGTTTGCATTTAATGCAAATGATGTCCCTTTATTATTCAACTTAGAAATTCTGGTTAAGGTTTTGTGTGCAAGCACACATAGGTTAATATCTCAGCAACTACTTGAGGTATTGCATTGAGACTTTATACAATGGTACTCATCCATCCAATCTACTTAATTAACCAAGTTAGAAAACTCTAGTTCGCATTAAATGCAAATAATAGGCCTTTATTATTCGACTTAGAAATTCTGGTTAAGGTTTTGCGTGCAAGCACACATAGGTAAATATCTCAGCAACTACTTGAGGTATTGCATTGAGACTTGATACAATGGTACTCAACCATCCAACCTACTTAATTAACCAAGTTAGATAACTCTAATTTGCATTAAATTCAAATAATGACCCCCTTTTAGACATAGAAATTCTGGTTAAGGTTTTGCATGTAACCACTTTTAAGTCAATACCTCAGCGAATACATCATATATTGCATTGAAACTTTACACAGGCTCCCAACCATTTAACCTTCTTTAATCAAGTAAGATAACTCTATATTTCATATTGTATAATTTTTGTCCCTTTATTATGAGACTTAGAAATTCTGGTTAAGGTCTTGCATGTTAGCACACATAGGATAATATCTCAGCAACTACTTTATGTATTGCGTTGAGACTTTATACAATGGTATTCAAGTATTCAACCACCCAACGTAATTGAATAACCAAGTTAGATAACTGTATTTTGCAAATAATGGCCCTTTATTATTAGACTTAAAATTGTGGTTAAAATTTTGCATGTAGCCACATTAATGTTAATATCTCAGCACATCATGTATTGCATTGAAATCTAACCTAACAGTGATCCATGCATGTTTCGCCAAAACTTTTCAATCCTTACATTGAAAAGCGGCGGAATAGTCGAGCGCGCTGTCTTTGTGACAGTTTTGTTTAGTTTGGGTTTATAGCCGCAAACTCAAGTGAGGGACTATGAGCAATTATGACACGTTTTTGCTTATTAATTGTTATTTTTAATTTTTGTGATAATTGTTCTGCAAAATCCAGAATAGTGTTACCTAATATGCGGCATTGTCTATTGATTCTGTATAAATCATGATCATACAAATCATATTAAAAACATAGACAATGTCATATACAACAATTCATTAAATGTGACATTTCTTTGACAGGAAAACTCCGACAATTCATTAATGTTTATTTTGTAAACTACGACAATTTGTAGCAAATGTAAAATGTGGTCAAGGGAACAACTTACAAGTAATCATGTTTTCTTGCTGGTAAGACAAGCACGATGTTTGTATGCATAAATTTAATTATTAATCAGTCCTAATGTTTTGGAACCTATTGGAAGACTGTAAGGAAGACAAAGCAATGCTTAAATTTTATCATTGATGCCACCATATCACTGACGAATACTAGTATACAATGTTACGATGTTAAAAGCAATCACAATTGATGAGTTATATTTATAAGTATTACTTAGATAATTTGAAGAATTGTGGTACATGGCAAAATGGTCATGTTGACCAATTGTCCTAATTGACTTTGTGTCTTATTCGACAAACTGGATTTAGACAAACTATCGTAGACCCAGCAACATTTAGCAACATTGATAACTGACCTGACTTTGTCAGGGGTTACTGCACTGTTTTCTTTTGAGGGACAAATAGCCATTTTCAAATGTACAGTTTGTTTTGTTTAAAACTTGACATCAATGTAAGGGTAACTTTTTAAATTAAAATATGTTACAAAAACACTGATTACTTTGTTATAATTACACCCCATTAAAGTCTGCCAGATATTATTTGGGCATTGTCTATCCGACTATTCGAAGAATAAGGAGGGCTATACTACTCGCCCCGGCGTCGGCGTCTGGTAAAAGTTAAAGGGCAAGTTGGGATTTTCACTCATAAGTCCAATACCCTTCATTCAATTGACTTAATACTTCACACAGTTGTTCAGGGCCATCACATAATGAGGTTAGATAACTCCATAGTATCTTTTATACAAATTATGGCCCCTGATTGACTCTGGAACTTAGGTTAAAGTTTTAGGGCAGGTTGGGATATTTATTGATGACTTCTATACCCTTCATTCAATTGACCTAATATTTCACACAATTGTTCAGGACCATCACCCAATGAGGTAACATAACTCCATATTATACTTTATACAAATTATGGCCCCTGATTGACTAAGGTTAAAGTTTTAGGGCAGGTTAAAGTTTTAGGGCAGGTTGGGAGTTTCACTTATAAGTCCAATACCCTTCATTCAATTGACTTATTACTTCACACAGTTGTTCAGGGCCATCACATAATGAGGTTAGATAACTCCGCATTATCCTTTATGCAAATTATGGCCCCTGATTGACTCTGGAACTAAGGTTAAAGTTTTAGGGCAGGTTGGGATATTTATTGATAACTTGTATATCCTTCATTCAATTGACGTAATACTTCACACAATTGTTCAGGACCATAACACAATAAGGTAACATAACTCCATATTATCCTTTATACAAGTTATAGCCCCTGATTGACTTAGGTTTGGGCAAGTTGGACTTTAATAAAAAAAATATATTTCCATCATTCAATGCGCTTAATACTTCGCACAATTAATAATGACCAATGTACAATAAGGTCGCATAACTCTTTTTCATCCAAAAATACTTTTTTTTTTTTTTTTTAAATTTTAAATTTTACTTTTAATTTCTTTTGACAGGCACATTTTTTTTTATTCTAAGCCAAATTTTCATAAAGGGAAAACAAGTTATTTGAATGACTGGCATCATTGTTCGGGCGGGCTGATGAGAGGGCAGCATCAAAGTCACCTTATGTATAGTATAACTTTAGCTAGGTTTGACATAAAGAGACCAAACTTGGTAGTTACTTAAGAGTTAATGAAGGACTTTTATAGGAATGCATTTGAGACCCCTTGGATCAAGGTCAAGGTTACTTTTAATAGAATAAGGGTTGGTATTGAATAACTTAAGTAAGGGTCTACATATTGTGACCAAACTTGGTATATAGGAAGAGTTAATAGAGACCTTTTCTGAGATTGTGTTTTGGTCCCCGAGAGTTGTAACTAGATATATAGGAAGAGTTTATGGAGGACTTTCATGTGATTGTGTTTTGGGGCCCTTAGGATCCAGGTCACTGTTACAAAAAATAGAAGAAAGCAGTTGAAACTGAATCTCTTCTGCCAATCATTAAAAATCAGATTGTTGTTCACTTTTTAATTTGACTGTGTTATTGCTTTTGACAGGCACATATCACATCATTATTGTATTCACTTCTAAGTCAAAGCGGCGTAGTCGAGCGCGCTGTCTGACGACAGCTCTTGTGACAGTTTTGGAGTAAATCAAAACATTCACAGTTGTTCAATTTACATTAGTGTATTAATGTTACATTCACATTACCATTGTAAGTTTTTGCCATGCTGATTAGGCACTGTGTACAGAGACGCATGTCATTGACCTCAATGTGACCGGGCCTCAGTAGCTGAAGAGTCTGTGAAGGCTCAATATGGTGCCAAAGGAAAGCACCGGTTTGAATCCAAGTGGATTCTTTGAGACTAACAACGTCATTAAAATGGGGAAAAAACGAAGACGGTGGGGGTGTTAACCCAACAAAACTAAACCAAACCTAAGGAGTCGTAACTAAACAATGGAAAGTCCAACAAGTAGAGTAACTACTATTTATATATTTACCCGCGTACTTCCTTAGTGGGTGCAGTGTTTATAACAGGACATACAATATGAGCTATTTTGTCCAAGTGTCATAAAGGGACTCGCTCATGTTTTTGTAAAATGCACTTTTTTGTATGACGAAGTAAAGTGTAGCAAATCATTGGGAGTGTTATAAGTCCTTGTGTTCGTGTGATTTTGTTGTCAGTTTTCTATTTTTCCCTTGACGAATCCGGCGTTGGTTCGCTCCCCACTAAATCCAAAATACGTTTTAACACTTTATTTGTATATTTTTCTGCAATTTCGGTATCAAAGAGTAAAATAGTTATACTGTTATTGTTTTCAGATGCATTGCCATGAAAAAATAATGAACGAGTCCCTTTAAATGCCGCGTCGCATATCCACACCAAGCAACATATCCATGTCTTTCGTCAATACAGAGGTTTGTTTGGTTGCACCATACTTTCTCTATACATTTTTGATGTAGAATTATATCCAAATATATTTAGTCAAACACAGTATAGCCGGACAGGGCTGGAGTTTGAACCAACGATCCCCAGGTAAACAGTCGCGAATGCTACTAAGTGCGCTTCCAGGGCCGCCTTATTTATTAGCTGTGTTTTACGAAACCTTTTACAACTGTTTATGATGAATATAGCTAGAGGTGACAAAAACGGTTCTTAAAGGTTGAGGTCAAAGTCCCAGGTCAATGAAGTCTTATGTTTGCTTCATATCTACTGAATAATTCAAGGAATTTCCATGTTACATCAGAATACTTGTCTAAATGGTGCGGAGAATCCACATGTGAGCCACACTAATTCAAGGAAGCAGTTACATAAAACAGACGTAGGGTCGAGCATTTTTTTCAAACTCAAGTCTCAAATTTCAGTTTCAACTTTTTAGTTGACAATTAAGCTTTTAAGGTCAAATTTATAGGCATGCCTAAATGCAGAAGAACTATTGAAATGATTTAGATGCACATTTTGAGATATTTAAATTTACTCTTTGCTCTATGAAGGAGTAATAGTTCAAAGTCTCAGTCTTAAACTCAGACTTAAAACGTTAGTGAAGACGGGTCCAGGATACAAAACATGACGGTTTAAACATCAACAGTCATAAAATGATTGTAGATATAAAATAGATTGCGCTGAAATCGATTTATTGAATAAAGAAAGGCATATTTTACATTTATGCATTAATTGATCAGTGCTTATTCATGTGCTTACATTTAAAGTGAAAATCTTATTCAAAATCAATACATACACGTGTATAACAAAAATAAATTTCGACTGATAAACCTTAAACTACTTACTAAATAATGCATATATGGAAAATATACTGATAACAAGATTGTAACCGTGAATTTATTAGCAAAAAGTGATAAAAAATTAAATGGTGAATGCATAAAGATTTACTGTGGTCTACTATAGTCTCAAAAGATAGAAATACTGTGTTTTATTTCTTTCAAATTAAACTAGATATTCTTCGTAAGAACCATTGTTTTTGACATTTATTCATCTCTTTTGGAATAATAAAACAATATTATTAATTGATGTAAATATTATTTGGGAATAAGAGTACATCTTTAACCTTGAAAATACAAAGCAACCACATATGCAGTACACATGGCGCTATGCATAATGCATGTGTATTAACCGGATAGAAATACATGTACATGTTGTATATATATCAAACAAACATGTTTTTGTAGAACAGATACTATACATATAAATGTATGATAATATATAAAATGTATTTTGATCAAACATTTAAATAACACATACCATAATAAAAAGTTAATTTTCTGAATTTTAAATCGGTCTGTATTTGGAAAACATTCTCTTCATGTGCGACTAATTTCACTGAGAATTTCACGTCGGAGTGTTTGGTAGAGAATAACTGTCGAATCACCACAATCCGGCCCCTGGAGGTCATGGTCGTCCATAATCATGGTGCAAATTTCAAAAACAGTTGCGTCACATGTAATGTTGCTTTTAAGCACACACTCTTCCAAACATGAATCAACATTAGCTCGAGGTACTGCGCACAGGTAATCTTGAGCGCCGTATAATTCTGGACAAGTGTACATTGTAACCGGGCGGCCACTTGGACTGATGTTGTTGCGAACAGGTCTTATGCGATGACAATTCCAGAGGAACTTCATCAAGTTCTTCCTGGAAATAGACAAACCGTCATGTTAAACTCACAGAACATGTTATCACAGGTGCATAATGCACTTTGTCTTCTTGAGCCCTTTTACTGATATTAAAGGTACTGAACACCACATGAAGAAATGTAAAAAAAACCACAAGAAAAATGTAAAAAATCCAATAATCATGCTCATCGGTATATTCTAAAGACCTAAAACTCTAATTCACCATATACTTTATTCATTTTCATTCGCCAAGGTTTACACCGTTTACCGAAGTTGTGTCTATTTATGCTCTCAATAAACGGTCTTCTTCATCAATTAATGTCAACTTACGCTAAAAGTTAAGTGAGGCACACTAGCTCAGTGGTAACCGCGTCCGTTTCTTAAGGGGGTTAACGCACTTATGAACTCCTTTTAGGCCATTTCGGCTTCCTAGTTGCGATAACCAGTGCTTTCCTTGGATCTTCTCCAGCGAACCACAGCTTCCCATTTGCATCAGAAATGGGAGGCAAGTGACCTCAGGACATGCCTCTGATCAACACATCGCAAAGTCCGTTCCCGCCAGTCTTGGCGTTCGAACCCACGACGTTCGGACTGGGAGTCTAGTGCGCTTACCAACTGCGCTTACCGGGCCGGCGTAAACGTGTCGGACAGCGTTTTATCTCACCGTGAAGTGTTTGTGGGTTAGATTCCCGCCGGAAACAAAACTCTTTCATTATTAAAATTAAAACCTGAAACATCGTCATATTGCCCATACGAAGGGTAAAAAAGGAACCTGAAATGGTCTAAAGTCACCCAAAGTTCTGTTTATATAGCTTCTAGTGCTATTGACACATTGAGAACAATTCTACTTGTACATGATCGATCTGGATATATAAACACGAAGGGTTTAAATGCATAACGATGTACGCAGAAATTGTATTCGCTATATATAATTAATCGATGCAAATTTAACAAATACTCATATCATATTAACTATTATGTCTGCGTAAATATGAAATTAGACGCCTACGACAACAGCATTCCATCCCATAGTCACTGGGTATGAACATGTATTTGTAATGAATTTAGTCCGAAATAACATTGAGACATTACCTGTATAACATCCATGAAGCAGAACTGCAGCAGTGCTATGTCTAAAAGGTCCCCCGTGTTACTTCCAGTGCTCTCTAACAGCTTGAAAAAGTCCATCCAGTACTGGACATTCTGCGTTCGTAGTATGCCCAACCATCTTTCTATTCTTTGGTTCCTATTGCTAGAACCGACCAGATAGCAATTTTGTACATCATGATCTTCTGTAAAACTTCTCAGATACATGTGTATGTCTCTCACATAGCAGTTTTCTGTACCCAAGTCGGCACTTACTCTTAATGGGCAACCGTCCATCATATTTATCGTCTCTGTGTAGTATCCAGATATCAGCTTCGGATCGTTGTTGATTTTATAGGCTTCCAATCACAAAACATATCTCGAAAAACCATCAATCGCACCATGTATGCAAATACCGAATGGTTTAAGTTATCATACCAATCAATATGCCACAGGTAATTTGGACCTAATTACTAATATACTCTTCTCTGCAGACGACGTTCTTGTCGATATTTAAAGCCATTAGTATCAAAAATGTGCAAGAGTTCTCTGATTGTCTCTTGCGTGACACAGTAACCATTTTGAATGCACATTATGTGCATCATTTTGTATTCGTGTTGCTTGCCAGAATGTTCAAGTTCATATATTAAAAATAATTCCACATCAGTAATATTACTGTAATTTTTCTTGCGAAACAATCCAAAACGATTCGAAAATCGTTTTAATGTCCTGAGGCTTATATTTATCTCATGTTTCTTAGATAAACACATAATTAGGAGATAGTATCTCATTATTAGCACTTAGTAAGTCATATTTATGAGTTAGTATCTCCTAATAAGGACTTAGTAAGTCGTTATTAAAAGATAGTATCTCCTAATTATGAGATAGTATCTCGTAATTAGGACTTAATAAGTCATAATTATGAGTTAGTATCTCCTAATTATGACTTAGTAAGTCGTAATTAGGAGATAGTATCTCCTAATTATGAGAAAGTATCTCGTTATTAGGACTTAGTAATTGATAATTATGAGCTAGTTATCTCCTAATTAAGACTTAGTAAGTCGTACTTAGGAGAAAGTATCTCCTAATTATGAGAAAGTATCTCGTAATTAGGACTTAGTAAGACATAATTATGAGTTAGTATCTCCTAATTAGGAGATAGTATACGGGAAAACATTTTTCACTTTGGCACATGGACGCTTCCATAGTGATTCCTTTGTGATTTAAAGTTTTTGTACTTTTTGTAAGAATATGTGGGAGACGAACTCAACAAGGCCTGACTTGGTATAACAAGATAACCCATTATTCAAAAAATGTGACATTCCATATAATTATAAAACAAATAATTTAGAATCAGTCTTCGACTTCTATTGCATCAGTAAACATTTAAATCATATTGGTGTGGTTTAGATATATCAGAAAATGTCTCGTTTGTCTCTTATTTTAAGATTCGGTCATGTTACTTGTGTCCTTTTTGCAGTTATTTAATGAATTTCAGTTTTGCTGAATTGCAACGGGAAAAGGCGCTTCCATTAAACCGTTTATAAACATTGTTTTAAGATTCGAAGATGTAACTATTTAGACACATCAACTTGAATAGTATTTTGTTTCTGAAACAATAAAATAATATATCTTTACCAAATTCGCCGAGTAAATAATCCATATATAACAGTATATGTTTGAATAACCTGTAATATTTGTGCAACTCAATACCCATTTCTGCTCAATTTGATCAACTGATATTTTATTCCTTTTCAAAAACATTGACAAAAAAGCAATTGACAAAATAGAACCAATATTTTGCTGAATTAATTCTGCTGAAACTTGACAATTAAAGAAACAAGATACTAAACATAAAGTTTTTTAGTGAACGGATGCTGAATGAAACTCTCCCATTACTATAATTACACAAACAAATCCATTTACTATTGCCATAACACTGCTATTTGTTTAACTCAAGCTTAGGATTAGCTCCGATTAGGATTTATTACAATAAGTTAAATTAGTTACTACGGCAATTGTATATTACCACAAATATAATTTATCTTTCCATTATAAATGTATTATTGTTGCTCATTTGAAGTGAGTTGCCATGTTATTTAGAGTTATATTCGTTAACCATTACTATTTAGGTGGACCACATCTGCTTGCTGAGTGAATCAGCTATGAAAATATCATGGAAATAGATTACTTTAACACGTTTTTATAACCCTTTAAATACACCAATATTTTGTAATAATTGATTCGCAGCACTAAATTTATAAACCTTATTAATGAAGTAGATACGCAATCATTAGCTGCATTTTTCCGAAACAGACGTAAATTATACTTTAAAGTATACTTTAAAAGAGACAAAAATAGAATTTATATGAATCGAATATTTTGTTGAATACATGGCATCGCTCTATGATAACCGTACACTTCAAACTTCACACAATTTGCCGTATAAGTACTTAAGGCTTACCAATTAGGAAGTTTTGACTCGAGGCGGAAATTTTAAGTTATTGTGTCATGATATTTTGCTTAAACATCTGTATCGCTGGTATTTGTTATGAAAACGGATAAAGTGAACATGGAATTAAAATTCCTTCTGCTTTTGCTGTCTGGCATAGCTCTCGGTGATTGGACAGACTGGCATTTTACAGGTACGTCCAATTGTTGATTTAACCATTTTATCAGCACAATTTTATGTTATCACTCATCTTTAACGATACAGTATATAGCGTGCAGGGTTACTGATTTTAACACACCGTAATATTTTTTTCCCGATGATAGTACTTAAGATTGGTATCATATTAATGGAAACAGAATGGCCTTTTGTAACTTTTTATTTCTCAAAACTTAAATTTCAGGATATTTTCTTAATTGAAATTTACAAAATGGCAGAAGTTAAAATGTACTGCTTTAAACGTTATTTATCCTTCCATTAAAAAATCTCATTTTTTCATAAAATACTCTGGAGGAATTTTTTTTTTTTACTTTTTCCTATTCAAATTTACAATTCACGTCTGTAACGCCATTTGTTTCCAATATAGCTTATTCGTTTGTTAACTGATAAGAACAAAAAATATAAATATTTTTAAGAACAAGTTTCAAAACGCTTCCAGGTCAAATTTTATATGAGTAAGTTGGTAACTTATGGACTGCGTTTTTGTTTCCTGAAAATCCTTTTCTTTCCAAAATTTACCAGAAGAGTGGTCGTTCACTGCCCATTTAACTTAGTTCACACCTTATTTTAATGTTTGCTAATGAGATAAACCTATCCAGTGATTCCGACTTGGATTGAACTTATTGCATAATATTTAGACCTCAACTTCCCTTTATTAAATGACTGGCAATTACGATTATCATCCGATGAATGCTACATCTTCGGATATGGTCGGATCGCGTATAAATGTGCTTGTACATTGTTTATCCTGTTAATGTTTTAACTGTGTCAGCAGGCCATGAAATTAAACCTAAATCAGCATGTTTATGATTTATTTTATTTCTTTCACTAGCGTTTACATTTTACATTAAAAGTCGTTAAGAAGGTGTGTATATTTTCCCGCGCTGTTATGATGTCATATGGCAAACTGTTTCTCGTTACTGTCGGTTCGTTCTATTTACGTTATTTAAGTTATTAAACGTGATTGTGGTTGAGTTATTTTACTTAACGAGATAATAAATGAAAACTATATTTAAGTGCCAAATAGCTTACAATAATTGATTACTTACTAAATGTGTTGTGAACTTAAAGACGTCACCCGGTAGAATTACTACGGACCTATTGCAAAAACAATATCAACGTGCTAAGAATTATCGTGCAATTGATTGTGCAAGAATAAACATTATAAACTTGTACCGCATACGACAACCATTTCTTAGCTATTCTACGAAATGTCCAAAAGTATCCGACCCGGAAGGAAACAATATAACAAATGCGGGTCTCGTAGAATTTTATGGGCTTGTTTAACGATCAATATAAGAAAATAACTTCGTTTTCTTACCTGTAAAAAACAGTAATAATAACTATGACACATTCACAAACTTCAAAAATAATACCACTCCATTTAGATAGAAGAAATAGTTTTGACAAGTTCGTAGCCATAAACGACCTAAAGCAGACCTACGCCACTTATCATTATTAGGAAATGTTCAGTTGTATTTGAGAGTACTTGTATTCGATTCACTTTTACATTCATTAAGTGTAAATGTCTTTTAGAAACAATTAAACATTGATGTCTCAATTATGTCTTAATAATGTATATTTTAATAAAATTATAATAAACAATAACAGATCGTTTAATGCTTTAGATATATTGACTATTCTCAACAAAACCACTAACTAAACGATGCATTTGCAGACTATAAAGGGCAATTAAGTGATTTGGCGTATACACACTCGAGAGAGTCACCGTACCCAAAACTTTGTATTAGTACACTTAGCGATGTTAGCCATTTGAACTGGGATACATGGTTAAATATGCGATTTTGAAGATAACAATAGGCATAAAACATATAAAAAAAATATCTTTCAAAGCATGTACTTTATCCAAGTTAAAGTAAGTTGGAGAAGATTAATGCAAACTGAAGTCGAGGCCAGTCATATGACAAGGTCAATACTCATACGTCGATTTCCATAGCTGAATGAGATAATTTGACTTAAACAAAGTGCTAAATCAAGCTGAGATTAACTTAAAATTAACATTAATTATCAACATCAATATGCAAGCTGAATAGACTCCCAAAATACATACCAAAAGATCGGCATCCTTAGAATGTAGAGTACATATGACTTGATTTATCAGTACGTGCATTGTAACTTTCATAAACGCATATCACAATGAGCACAAATCCCAGAGAAAATAGAAACCATGAATGAAAAATGGATATAAACCTTAATAAGGAAAAGCAGATATTTGAATGTTTTTAAACGAACTTGTTTCTGCACACATAGAATCATTAAAAGATGTGTTAAATTAATTCCAAGTACGCCATATAATTGTAAAAAGAATTTCTTTACAAGACAGAGTGAAAATTATCAATCATTCACCTATATTTTCCACATTTTCACTCATAGGCATAAAAAATTACGATCGTCCTGTAGAACGTATATAAGGAAGAAAATAATTTTGTTTTTAATTTTAATGCTTCTATTAGAAAATTTATAGCTAACTTCGCATTATCAAACACTTAGCGCATACCGGGGAGAGCCATACAAAATAAGCGATCAACACTGTGTTCACATACATTGTAAGGACCTCTCGATGCATTTAAAACTCTCCGTGTACGTCACCTCAGCCGTTTTCCTAAGTCTATTGGCCATTTCACCAGGGGAATTTAAAATGGTGTATGTAAATTGAAGGTTCAGTTTGTCACAGATAGGCTCATCATAGCTCTATCGCCCATGTTCTTGAACGGAATTGAGGTATGGCCAAGCTTAACGGTTTCGCATGAGGACGACGCCAACAACATTACCAAGGATGCGTGTGTTCACAAGTTTGTTTACATCGCAAGGATACTATTAAAATATGACAAAATTTATTTGAATATGTTTTGAGTTAAACATTAAAAGTTAACGTTATCACAACAACATACATTTATAGTTTGCACTCATTATTTAAGCAACACTTACTGTATGATACACACTTAAAACTTCTGAACATTTGCCGCATCTTTAAGGATCACCAATAAGGAAGTTGTGACTTGATGTGGGTTTGATAAGGTCTCTAGTTTTTGAGAGTCGGAAACATCGGGCCAAGCATATGCATAGCTGGTATTTTATTTCATAATAATGGATAAAGTGAACATGAAACTGACCTTGCTGCTGCTTTTGCTGTCTTGTACAGCATTCGGTAATTGGTCAGACTGGCATTATACAGGTAGGTGAAACTGTTGATTTAAGTATCTAATTAAAAATGTAGTAGGTAAATATGTTTAGGTTTTTACTTCTCTCGATGGTACAAGAACACCGCTATAACTCCACTTGTCCGACTTTGTGGCCATCAAGTTAATACACAAACGCCAAGCATGGAGTGGAACCTGCGACGCCTTGGTAAGATGCGAGTGCGCTAACTAATCTGACAACGTATGTGTCTGAAACATATCGTGTATTCTTTGTGCCTCTAAACATGCTTTATATTTGATATTGTTTTACTACGCTTATCTTCATTTAACTATCTACACGTAATACGTAAATTCACTTTGATGAAGTTATCTTTTAGCATAAAGTGTGCTTATTAAAACTGTTTAATTTTAATTAATTGATTCGTTTCTTTGTGCCATAGTTTGGTATATACTTGAGAGGTATTATCTTTACATTAAATTACACAATATTGATTTATTTTGTTTGCGTTTATGCATAATTTCTCATATCAGATAAACGTAAGATGCGCAATATGTGATGAATAGCGTGTTGGTAAATAACAAAGATAAACATAGCAGCCAAGCAACTCAGTACGTGGTGAGCTTGACACAGGTTTTTTACGCAGTCTTCGTGCTGGAAAGTATATATAAATTGCACTTTGGGATATTTTTTGATAATTTCAATGAATCGGGTTGTGAATACGGTTGATATGTATTACTAATCCAGCATTTGAAAAATGAATACAATAGTTTTAACAATCTGTACACTATATAAATTAAAGTAGGTTTGTGGTTGAAACGCTACAACTTTTGCGTTATGTCCTAAGTCAAGTTATAGAACTATATGTGCACGATGGTAGAGACAATCTTCGTTGTTTGGGACCATCCCGCGAATTATGGTATTTTCTGGTCCTTCTCAATCACTGAATAAGACATTTATTCATCAAATAGAATACGGAGCTTTTGTAGGCGTCCAAACACATCTCCAAATGGGATTGCTATGTCCGTAGACTGTGTTTTTTTCATAAAGCACAATGATCTCCCCTCAAAACTGTATAAGAACAAAACAACATTGAGATTAAAATTGATCTATGATTATATTGTATGCTACTTAGGTAGAAAGCATCAAAAGCTCGGATGTCAAATATTGTGCGCATAAAATGTGTCACATAATAAAGCATTCTGGGAAGTTACCATTGACAAAAGCTATCATTTGAAAGGTTTAGTAATTTTCAACAGAAATGCAGAAGGTTTGTTTTTAAGTGCATTTGAAAACTTTTTAACAGAAAGCATACATGAAATTAGTTGTGAGATTTGAACAGAAACATAATTCAGTCTGTTGCTGGGACTCTACATGCATATCACATGCTGCTTACAATTATACTGACATTATAAAGTGCATAACAGACGATTGCAGAAGAGCTTACCGAATACAACATAGTATATCACTGGAAAATGAGCATTTATATGAAGTAAATGATATAAAATTGACTTACAATGGGCAAAATAAATGTGTGTTTTTAAAAATATCACTTGTTTAGCTTAACTTTCGGTTCAACACGCACTTGTCACCCGATTACGTCAAAAATTATACCTGACGTCACGATAAATGTTTTTTGACGACACGTTTTAACATTGGTTACTGCAACAAAACAAAGTGCGCCGTAGGGGGTAGGGTTGAGAATGTGGCAACAGAAATATAACTAAGTTTAATTCATAATTGTGTTTTGGCTTAACTTAAAGTGTAGATTTTAAAAGATGAATGGGACAATTTTTAAGATGAACACTTCCATATTCCTCTCATATTTTATCTTGTGCAGGGACTTTACGAACAGCCCTCGCATTGACTGAAAAAAG
Organism: Mya arenaria; assembly: GCF_026914265.1. Taxonomy (NCBI): domain Eukaryota; kingdom Metazoa; phylum Mollusca; class Bivalvia; order Myida; family Myidae; genus Mya; species Mya arenaria. Next base: position 56,202,707 of record NC_069134.1, on the reverse strand, counting down.
GTCACCATTATAAACTGGAATATGCCTGTAAGTGAATGAAGTGAATGAATGAATGATTTGATTTTAGGATAAGAAATTATTTAAAAATAAGGACGTTTATTTAAAGTAGCTCTCATATATCGTATACATTACGACACGAGCAAAGCTCAGAACTATTGTTTTTGTTTACATATATATCAAATTTTATATATGCTGATATTGTATGATGTATATTGACCGGGAACCGAATTTGTAAATATTGTAATTAATGAAGAGATTTAATGACAAGTATGTCGTGATACCTGCAATAAAATGATATTTACTGATGATGTTTGTGGCAAACATATTCCAAGCAGAGGTAAATATGAAGTAAATTGGGTAAGGCAAATTTGAGGTGAAATTATTTGTGAATAATTAAAATGTAAAAACTAATATTTTTTCTAATATTACTGAATGTTTATTAATTTACACTTGACTTACACAAGAAATGACTTGGACAAAAATGCTCGAGTACGTCTCGGGCGGGCCATTAGGAGAAACTCGGGTCAATAATCACGACAAGGCAAGGCGTTGTCGAATTTTAACCTCTCAGTATGTACATGATGGTTGTTAACATGTATACTATTTCAGATCATCCAACGTATTACGTGTTATCCAACCAAAAGCATTAGTCTCAGATCTAAATTTATAAATTAACACAATTTAATCTGGGCTCCGTTATTCTGCTTGTTTAAAACATTTTAAAGATAATTCAACTTAACAAATACAAGTTACTTTAATGTCATATTAATATGAGAGGAGACAAAAGTCATTCAAGTTTGAAGTTGACTGAAGAGTGTTTGATTTTATGTCTTTATGACATTGGATGCATATGGCTAAAATCAAACACAATCGGATCGATAGAAAGTTGAATTGTTATTTTTTGGACATTTCATAAAATAGCTAAGAAAAGGTTGTCGTATGCGGTACAAGTTTTATAATGATTATTCTTGCACAAGAAATTGCACGAAAATTCTGAGCACGTTGATATTGTTGTTTTGCAATAGGACCGTAGGAAATCGACTGGGTGATGTCTTTAAGTTCACATAACATTTAGAAGTAACAATTATTGTAAGCTATTTGGCATAAAATAATGATTACATACACAACAAATGAGGTCCAACATCGTGCCGTTTTCATTTCTTATCGTGTTTTCTTTCTTGGGCGATTCGTGTCACAGCTAATTATTCATTTATTTGAGTAACTGGCTTATTTGTTGTAATTACAAGTTGTAGTACATACATTGTGCACAATTTGCTATTGTATAATTGAATGCTGAATGAGCGAATACATATTTGTATTATACACATGCCGGTAATTTCTACAATTTCACTTCTGGTAAAAACATATTTTTTTTTATTCTTTGCGTTCAGAACTTTATTATTGAATTATCATACAACTACGTAATGATTATTTACGAATGTGAATGCAAGTAATTGTCACGTCATAAACTATAACGTATAACATGTCGGTTAACCGCAACTTATTTTGTTCGCAGGACAGAACATTGCGCTATCGAGGACAGCAATACAATCTCCCGGAAGGTATGGAAACAGATATGCGTCTCTTGCTGTGGACGGCAACAACAGCTCAGAACCCATATATTGTTCGCATACAGATGAGTCGCAAAATGAAGCATACTGGGAAGTTACATTTGAGCAAAGTTATCTTTTGAAAGGTGTAGTAATTGTAAACAGCAATTCAGAAGGTATGTATTTCAAGCGCATGTATTTCAGTAAAATCGAAAATTATCATAAGACTACCCGATTGTAATGATTGTGTTTGTTTATGCTATATGTATGTAAGTACTTGGACGCATATTGTAATAAATAGAAAAATGAGTAAATATGTAAGACAAATATCATATGAGTTTGTATTACCAATTATGTTACGTCCCACCTGTTTTAGGCAACATTTATAGTATTGTTTTGTTTGTTTCCGATATTTTATTTCAAAGCAAATCACAAATGGATCGATCGCATAAAGCAGATTTTTATATCTACAAAAAAGGCGATCGCTCGAGGTCGCCGGGGACCGAGCCTAAACCTCGAGGGAACCGAGATTTCGAACGACCCGATTTTCAATTCTCCAATCTGTTATGAAATATCTTTCAGTGTATTTTAAGTTTGAAGTTGTCTGTTTACTAAAACACCGATTATGTGTTGCGTTGTGGAAATCGCTCATATGTTCAAAGGCTGTCGTATACACTATGTATATTAAATATAAAATGTAAATTCAAAATAATTTATACAAAAATAGATATTTTTCAGTTCATCGACTTCGGCTAAGAAAGTTTCATATGTATGGCGACAACGACATGCTACTGTACAAAAGCAATGACGAATCTACAACCTGCAGTATATGGAGTTTTTTCAAAAATGAAGTTTGTGCTCCTCTAGTTTTCATACCACTTTCTCCAGGGATTGATATGGGAACAAAACGTTTGAAAATATCAGTATATGCAAGTGATAACCCTATTCCAAACGAACACGATAAGGCATATCTTACGCTTTGCGAGGTGTTTGTATTTGCAGGTACACCATGATTACCTCTATTCCTTATAACGTTAAAGTTAAACGGACAATAGTTTTATTTTATCAGCATCAATCATGTAAATTAAAAGAAAAGTCGTTATACAGTTTACAAGACAAACTCATTTTTATGATTATATATAATAATGTTAGCTCTTTTCAGAGGTTACATGCCCATTGATGCCGATTGAAAACGGTCAACCATTACCAAAATCATTTATTATCACCACCGTGACGGTTGAATGTGATACTTCTGGATACAAAGCAAGTACTGACAGAGTGACCTGTTTAAATACTGGCAAATGGAATGAAATACCAAAATGCAATCCATACTGTGTATGGCATGTCGACAATGGATATATCGTTGACTATTATAACAACAACGAACGTATAAACTCCCCTTTACTTGGATGGATCAAAGTAAGATGTAATGCGGGATATTGGTTTACGGCCACGGATACATATGAATGTACTTTTAATCGAGGATGGTATACACCAATACCATCATGTGTACCTGTTACATGCCAATGTCCGTCTCTTGAGTTCGGTGTTTATGAGGTAAAAACAAATAATAGGGAATGCGATGGTAATGAAAATTATGACACCGTAATTGTTCCGAAATGCTGGGATGGTTACAACTTAGAATCCAATACTGAACGAAAGTGTACAGATGGACCGCGATGGAGTGGAAACACACCAAGTTGTGTCCGTATGAAATGCAATAATCCAGGTAACATACCAAATGGTTATTATCATCCAAACTCAAATGTATACCAATATAATGATATAATTAACGCAGCTTGTCACACCGGCTATAAGTTAAAAGGCAGTATCAGAGTGCGCAAATGCTCTGAACATGGCAGATGGAGCGGGATGAGCCCTGTGTGTGAAATAGTCATATGTCGTAAACCATCCCGACTCATCGATGGGTATTACATGCTTCCAAATCAAACACAGACACTTTCAAAAGAAGAGTTTAAGTTCAATACAACAGTGGTTCCTCATTGCAATTCAGGTTATTACGTTAGAAACTTCTCAGTTCGTGCATGTGATTCGACCGGAAACTGGGATGGCATTGAACCAACATGTGAGAAAATACATTGTCCTGTAATGCAAACCTCTGACCATGTCTTTAAATATTCGGCAAACCATACAATTGTAGATCAAAACATAATTTATATTAACACTAGTGTGTATCTAGAATGCAAAGCCGGTTTTTATTCGACATCTTCACGAACTTTGCAAATGTGTCTTTTAAACGGACGTTTAAGTGGAATGGAACCAAGATGCAACAAAGTGGCATGTGTGCCATCTGCTGGACAAATTAAAAGAGTGATAACAGGAATACCGGTTACTGTCGTAGGTCCGATTAAGTACAACGAAAATCGAAACGTCAGTGTAAATGATTCCTTGTTTCTTCACGAAGACGGTGACCTCATTGTGTATTGTGCTGCCAATGGGTCGTTGGTTTGGAGCATCACTGGTCCTCCGACTTTACGTAAGCATACTTTTAGTTACATACACTTTCGTATACACATCACAGTTTGCTGAAAAACCTCCTCAGTGGACCCACTAACCTTAGAAAAAAATTGAAAACAAATACGGTTTGGCGTTAAAGTCGTTTTGGAAATCAAGCAGCAGTGTCACTAGCATGTAAAATGTCCGTGCTAAACAAACTACTTCCTTTTTAAAGTATCACATTGTGTTGAATTAAATATCATAATGACAATAGTATGCATCCCAGATGGTTTTATATGTATTCATATCCTGTACATGATGAGCATCCATATAAAATTATGTTGTAGGACCAGTTTGTCCCCTTATAACCCTTACCCATGGTTGGACAAATCATACCTGTACTAGCGAAAACTGGTGTGAAGCTGGAAAATCGGTCAATATCACCTGCAAAAGGGGATATGCAGCTGCTCATGGTACTGCGACATGTACGTCGAACCACACATGGAGTAATAGAATATATTGTCAAGGTAACGTTCAACAACTTAAATATTGAACAATTTTTTATCAGCGATGATATTACTTGTTCTCTTTAGGTAAAAATGTATTGCTTAAATATAGTTTTAAAACATTTACATGTATGTGTAATATGATTTGTACCAGACCTGTCGTTTCATTTATTTATAACTAAGATGTCCTGCTTATTTCTTCAGTTTACACTTCTGATGTAGTTTTGCATTTAATGTGATGCATCTTTTGTCAGCAAACGAAAGCAGTGTTTCTGACAGTCAGGTGGCGGTAGTTGGTGGGGCAGCCGGAGGAGCTGGTGTACTTCTTATTGCTTTGCTGGCCGCTGCCGGATTTGTAATTTATCGAAGGTGCTATCATTGTCTCTCACATACATATCCCAAGGTCAAATGTCTTGCACTAAACGTTCCCAAAGGCAACTTTCTTTCATCAAACGATGATGTTAAATATGTAACCGAAATCCCATCTATATTAGAATAAAATAAAAAAAACAACTAAATTGAAATAAATTAAATGTATTGTCATATGCAGTTTATAATACCTTAAACGATGTTTTTTTTGTATTTCGCCAAAGGTATAAAGAGACTAAGAAGAAGACTGACCGTTACGAAGGGAGCTCATCTCAAAATCGGGATCAACCAAATGAGTATTCAGAAATAGGAGCTACCGAGTCAGCATTTGTATCGAAAGGTAAATGTCTTTTCTGACTTCCGACTTAGATGTACGGTCTGTTGACATTTGATTTTTAAAACAGGTCTTCTTATTCTTCAGGTGATTCAGAATATGTTTATGCGTCAAACTCAACAAAGACAGCGTGTTTGAACAACGATTTCGAGGAAATAGATACAACTCTGGTTGACACAACTTACTATGATTTCGATATGCAGGAAAGGATGCCTACCTCTGCTATTAAGATTGATAATCTTTACGATGCCATTCTTTCGCCCACACACTTAGAGGAAATGAAAATCCAATTCAAGGTATATATTTATCACTTTATTGTCATTACATTTCAATATCAAATACATTTCAAACAATCTTGTTTAAACGATCCCGAGGCTAATGAGTGAAATTCTTTGAACCTTTAGTCAAAATTATAAGTTATGATAGCAACAAATCGTTGCTTTCAGGAATAATCACTAATTATTTTACCAAATAAATACTCATCAATGAATACAAAATGAACAGTTTTAAGTTAAACTAAAAATTTTGGAACGTTTATATTCAATTTGGCACTTTTTATATACCTTATGTTCCTGTAAGAAATCATGTTGAAGCGATTTAAATTCAATGATAGATGAGACCGTCCTGAAATTCGGTATAACGGCGTTTGATCTGTATTATTTTATCTCATTTCAGGAATTTCCAAAAGGTTTAACTGATAACTATTATGAGGCTCTGAAAAATCAGAACAGACCAAAAAACAGATACAAAAATATATACCCATGTACGTCAGTTGGTACCATTTATGAATATTGTTTTTGAAACGTTTATCTTATACTTTTCGAGAAATAAACATTTTAATAAATGGTGCGTTTTAAGTGCCCAATGTATGAAATATATTTTCCCATCATTTCATATACGTATTTTATTTCTTTTTCAGATGACGCAACGAGAGTAATTCTTCAGAAGGATGAACAACACTGTACAGATTACATAAATGCCAGCCTTATTCACGTAAGTTTATAATTATATTTATTGATGTATTTATTTGTTAACGGTTTATGTTTTTTTCATGACGTGACTTTCAGCATTGTTGTCGTTTTTTGAAAAAGTCAAAGCCAAAATCATTTCTCAAAGTACTTGTTTCAGGGTTACACTCAATCAGGAGAATTTGTTGCAGCGCAAGGTAATCTTATTATATACGTACAGATAGTTACATAGAATAGTAACTCATAACTGAACTTTTGTTATGAATTTGACTTTAAGGCAATGTCAAAGTAATACATGGCAGCATTAGGAATTGGTTGAGTATGTAAAATATATTAGTTTTTTCGTCGAATGTATACTATTTTGTACAACATTTATGAAAAAAGTGATAAACACTGATTTTTGATATCAAGGTCCAACAAAGGAAATACTGGTTGACTTCTGGCGGATGGTTTGGCAACTGCGGATTGGAAAAATTGTTATGTTGACCAAACTTAAGGAGGATAAAAAGGTTGTTTGGCCTTGTGTCTCTACATATAGATTTTGCTTCATTGTTAGACTGCTGTCTCCCTTTGGTTTTCATTGTATATTTTGTATTTATATGTAATGCTTATTTTGACTCAGTTGTATTATCCGACAGGGACTATATTGTGGTTAGACCTACTAAAATCGCAATAGTTTTATTATTACGTCAAAATGTGTAGATCGTATTGCCTTTGAACAGCCCGAATTAAAACATCCTTTCAATAAAAAAATGGAGTTAGATATAGAGTTATATTTTTCATATGTCATAACAAAACATCGAACACTTATCTGCTATCTCTAGTATTCAATCCGTGTTTTCTTCTAGATCAAGTGCGAACAGTATTGGCCAGATGAAGGAAGTATACAATACGACAAATTCAAAATAACACATCGAAGAACAGAACTATTTTCAGACTTTGTCATACGAAAGTTAGCTCTGCAAAAGGTAAAGACTTGTACAATAACATATTGTGTGTCCATACCTTGTCTAGATCACAAAAGCTTAAGAATTGCTCTAAATATTTATAATGCATAAATTGATATGCTGTTTTTTTTTATCGAAATCAGCCTAAGTTGAGTTGAATTAAGTTATTTTAAAAGCTGCTTTTCTGTTACAAATTTTAACTTCATTTAACAGGACGGAAAAGAAGAGAGAATGGTTTATCATTTCCATTTTACTTCATGGCCAGATAAGAGTGTGCCTCAATATGCTTCATCACTTGTCCACTTCCGCCAAAAGATTGTCAACGCTGTTGTAAAAAATAAAGGCCCTGATATTGTGCACTGCAGGTTTGAGCGACTGTTTTGTTAAAATGAAAAAGAATATGTTCTAAAACTGGTTATCGTTTCCTTGGTGTATGGTTGTACATATTTCAACACCATTTATTTAGTAAGAACCACTACGACTTGTGAAGTATTTGATTAAATTATTCCAAAACAACAACTAGTATTATATATTAAAAACACACAGCTTATTATACCTTAAGATTTAAAGTATCTTATCAATGACAATTCTTAGCGCCGGTGTTGGGCGGACGGGTACATTCATTGCACTGAATATACTGACAGAACAAGCCTCCACTGTGGGGTATGTGGATCCAGTGGGCTGTGTGAATACATTGAGAAGGCAGAGGGTCGACATGGTTCAAACACCGGTATGAGATGACCATTCACTTAGCACATATTTCAACTGATCACTTTTCAGATTGCAATATATTTGCAATTTTTTATTCTTATGAGTTTTACAATATCATCATGAAATGTCAGAAATATGTTGTACAAGTTTTACTTATACAAACATTTCTTCTGTTTTTGTTGTGAACTTATATAGCAGCAATGATCGATCTTTATCTAAGAAAGTTTTCATTCACTGGTTAAAGAACAGCAGAATGATATTACTGCGGCCTGATAAAGGAAAACAACTTTTTTGCATTGAATATTGTTTTGATTACGAAAATGGTAACGCTATATAATTAGTCGGAAAATGGCAATTCTATTCATCATTCCGCTTTATTCATTTTTAATGTTCTACCAAAGAATGAATACCTCCCTTCATATTTCCTAAGAAGGCGCGAAATGCAGAAACGCTTTTTAAAACATACCAAAAGTAACAAACTTAAGAACATCTAAATATGTTAAGTTTGTTTATTCCAAGTAAACTGTCACTGTGTTTTCGTTTAGGATCAGTATATATTTCTACACATGGCGCTTCTTGAGACTCTGATGTTATCAACGTCAGCTCTACCTGCATCAGAGTTCCTGACAGCGTATAAAGATCTTTTGTCCTTCGACAAGGACCGACGGAAACTTGATGTTCTGTTCTCTGTAAGTCAAAGTTATCGATTTGATATAAAGACAAACATTTAATTGGTTTCAAAAATAGATTTGCTAGATAATACGATTCAATTCTTTCCTTTTCTGCGTTTAAATTACATGAATAATATTGCAACAACACTAATTTGCATATGTATAATCAACAAGAGCTGTCACAGTATGTGACGAATGCCCCCGAATGTGACATTGACCTACGAACAAGGTCAGTACATGAAAAGTTGATCTTGCCTTTACGTGTCAAATACATATGGCAAGTTATTTTAAATTGCCTCTGAACATAAAAAATACCACCCATACTTGACAACCTACACTGTTATGTCCTTATATTCAGAATTCCCTTGTGAATAAACACTTAGTGTATCTTTCACCTAAGAGGTAGGGACATGAGTCTTGCACACGACACGTCATCTTCGTATGTGGAACACATGTAGCAAGTGATTTTTAAAATCTGTCCATACAAGGGAAAGTTACAGCCCGGACACGACAACCTATACTCTATGTCGTTATATGCAGCACGTCATTGTAAATAAACTCTACGTGTGACCTTGACCTTTGAGGTAGGGACACGGGTTTTGCACGCGACACGTCGTCTTGGTATGTGGAACACATTTGGCAAGTTATTTTAAAATCTGTCCATACAAGGGAAAGTTACAGCCCCGACACGACAACCTATACTCTATGTCCTTATATGCAGCACTCCATTGTGAATAAACACTATGTGTGACCTTGACCTTTGAGGCAGGGACACGGGTCTTGCACACGACACGTCGTCTTGGTATGTGGAACACATGTGGCAAGTTATTTTAAAATCTGTCCATACAAGAGAAAGTTACAGCCCGGACACGACAACCTATACTCTATGTCCTTATATGCAGCACTCCATTGTGAATAAACACTAAGTGTGACCTTGACCTTTGAGGTAGGGACACGGGTCTTGCAGGCGACACGTCGTCTTGGTATGTGGAACACATGTGGTAAGTTATTTTAAAATCTGTCCATACAAGGGAAAGTTACAGCACGGACACGACAACCTATATTCTATGTCGCTATATGCAGCACTCCATTGTAAATAAACTCTAAGTGTGACCTTGACCTTTGAGGTAGGGACACGGGTTTTGCACGCGACACGTCGTCTTGGTATGTGGAACACATTTGGCAAGTTATTTTAAAATATGTCCATACAAGGGAAAGTTACAGCACGGACACGACAACCTATACTCTATGTCCTTATATGCAGCACTCCATTGTAAATAAACACTAAGTGTGACCTTGACCTTTGAGGTAGGGACACGGGTTTTGCACGCGACACGTTGTCTTGGTATGTGGAACACATTTGGCAAGTTATTTTAAAATCTGTCCATACAAGGGAAAGTTACAGCCCGGACACGACAACCTATACTCTATGTCCTTATATGCAGCACTCCATTGTAAATAAACACTAAGTGTGACCTTGACCTTTGAGGTAGGGACACGGGTCTTGCACGCGACACGTCGTCTTGGTATGTGGAACACATGTGGCAAGTTATTTTAAAATCTGTCCATACAAGAGAAAGTTACAGCCCGGAAACGACAACCTATACTCTATGTCCTTATATGCAGCACTCCATTGTGAATAAACACTAAGTGTGACCTTGACCTTTGAGGTAGGGACACGGGTCTTGCACACGACACGTCGTCTTGGTATGTGGAACACATGTGGCAAGTTATTTTAAAATCTGTCCATACAAGGGAAAGTTACAGCCCGGACACGACAACCTGTACTCTATGTCCTTATATGCAGCACTCCATTGTGAATAAACTCTAAGTGTGACCTTGACCTTTGAGGTAGGGACACGGGTCTTGCAGGCGACACGTCGTCTTGGTATGTGGAACACATGTGGTAAGTTATTTTAAAATCTGTCCATACAAGGGAAAGTTACAGCCCGGACACGACAACCTATACTCTATGTCCTTATATGCAGCACTCCATTGTAAACAAACACTAAGTGTGACCTTGACCTTTGAGGTAGGGACACGGGTTTTGCACGCGACACGTCGTCTTGGTATGTGGAACACATTTGGCAAGTTATTTTAAAATCTGTCCATACAAGGGAAAGTTACAGCACGGACACGACAACCTATACTCTATGTCCTTATATGCAGCACTCCATTGTAAATAAACACTAAGTGTGACCTTGACCTTTGAGGTAGGGACACGGGTCTTGCACACGACACGTCGTCTTGGTATGTGGAACACATGTGGCAAGTTATTTTAAAATCTGTCCATACAAGGGAAAGTTACAGCCCGGACACGACAACCTGTACTCTATGTCCTTATATGCAGCACTCCATTGTGAATAAACTCTAAGTGTGACCTTGACCTTTGAGGTAGGGACACGGGTCTTGCACGCGACACGTTGTCTTGGTATGTGGTACACATGTGGCAAGTTATTTTAAAATCTGTCCATACAAGAGAAAGTTACAGCCCGGACACGACAACCTATACTCTATGTCCTTATATGCAGCACTCCATTGTGAATAAACACTAAGTGTGACCTTGACCTTTGTGGTAGGGACACGAGTCTTGCACGCCACACGTCGTCTTGGTATGTGGAACACATGTGGCAAGTTATTTTAAAATCTGTCCATACAAGAGAAAGTTACAGAGCCGGACGGACGGACGGACGGACAGACGGACGGACGGTGCGATTTTAATATGCCCACCTTCGGGGGCATAAAAATACATGGATAGCTACAGATACAAGTTCAACAGTCAAACATTTCACGATGACCCTGATCAAAGTCCAACAGATCCCTAACGCAAAACACTCACAGGCATAATACATACAGACACACCAAATGTGCTTTTAACTATATTTCTTAGGAAATGAAAGGTTTCAACATCGGAATGCTTTATCAACGTATATCATGTGGTCTTTTTACAGAGAATGGAGAAAATGTCTCCCATGGCTGATGAATGTCAATACGTGAGTGCAAAAGATGTGAGGAACAGGAATAAGAATCGGTATTCAAACATTCTCCCAGGTAATGTTGTATATATGTCATATTTCATTTGACTGAAATTATTCCAAAAATGAATTATAATATATTCTTAGTTCTAAAGCTGATAAAAGTATTTTTGATGTGTTACAGTCGCAGATCACATGCCACACTTGACTCCTTCTGGACAGCGGTCTGAACCTGATTACATCAACGCTGTACTCTTACCGGTATGTTGCATTGAAACAAGGAATATATCTCATTAGATCATTAAAGCATCGTCATGCTGTTTGTTAATAGATATGCCCCAACATTGACAAAACTGTGTGGATATGTGGCGTAAAACAGGCTGTTTGCACATTCAATAGAAAATTTTGTATTTGAATATCGTCCTTCCAAATCTGTCAATTGTTTTCAAAATTTTAGGGCAATATAAGTGATATAGAATATGCATGTCTAAAATTACAGTTAACCCTTTCATTATAAGTAAATAAACTTTAATACAAAGTTAAATCGTTATGTTTTAAGGGCTACAAAAAGAAGGGAGCGTTCATCGTAACCCAGACACCACTAGAGGTGACCAAAACCGACTTCTGGAGACTGGTGGTAGAACACGATGTCCATACAATTGTCATGATGAACAATAGGAGTGAGATGAAGGTGGGGATAATTTTTATTTAGTGTAAGATAATTCATTAACCATATTTTAACACATTGATTTTACGATAGAAAGATAATCCTGTATTTAATATTAAGCGAGTTAACTATTTGCATGAAATTGATTTTGTTAAAAAAAATATGTAATGTTGTTTCTAAAATCATGTTAAAAAGGAACAAAGAGTTGTCTCTGAAAACAAAACTGCTTAAGGTGACTTAAAGTCGTATCTTAGGACGATTTTATTTAGGGTTACAATATCAATTTACCCAGGAACACTGTATATACATTATACAATACAGGATCAGATGTCGCTTACATAATCTTTTCATACGAAAGTTGGTTTTGGTTTTCTTGAAAAAGGTTATGATATGCATGTGCTTAAAATAATATCGAATGGGTGGCGAAAGAAACAAAAAGCTTTTGAGCTATAATATATATATATATATATATATATATATATATATATATATATATATATATATATATATATATATATATATATATATATATATATATATATATATATATATATATCAAAATAAATTCATTCACCAATTTCAATAATTTTGTAAAAATCACAAGAATTCATGCATTGTGGATGAAGCCTTCGGCTTGGACCTATGTATATATCACATCATGTAATACAATATATTCAGTTGAACATTATTTGTGAGTAATTGTATTTTGGCGTCAATCAAATAAAAAACTGTTTGTGCTCGGTAAGTTTATCCTATAAGCATTCAAGTTTATGGCTTTTGATTTAAGTCGCTCTAAACAGGCTTAAAGTGTTGACAACTGGTCTTTTCCGCATTATCACGTGGGAATTACATGCTTATTTCAATTTTCTATCATGAACTGTCGATTTTAGGAAGACGAGATATACTGGCCTGAGAACGAGGACTCGGAAACATATGACAACATGACAATTGCAAAGACATTTGAAGAATGCGAGGATTGTTTGAGGAAAATAACACTTGACTTGAATCGGTTTGGCAAGGTAAAGTGTTTGATTTAAAAATGATTAATACCTCCTTGCCCTGCTCATCATCATCATCATCCGCACTATTCTCATCAACATCCTCATTATCACCATCATCATCATTATCATCATCACTATCATCATCGACAACAAATCATCAGCAACAATTATCTTCATCAACAGTCATCATCATCGACATAAACAACAACATCATCATTATCATTAGCAGCAGCATTTGATTTGCCATTATCATCGGGAAAACAACATCATTTGCACGACAAAAGTCATCAATAAAAATATTTATATTACATATACTCAAACAATTTTGAAATATTGGATGAAGCGAAAGGGAAATTGTAGTGAAGAAAAAACAGAACAACATTCATTAAAATAATAACTTGTTTCAGACACGAAAACTTCAACAAATACAGTTTGAAGGCTGGCCGGATGATTCAGCGTTGCCCTCTTCTCCTAAGAGTGTTATAAACCTTCTTCATGCAGTGCAGTACTGGCAACATCAATCAGGAAACAAACCTGTCCTTGTGCATTGCATGTTAGTAAATGCACTATTTTCTTATAAGTCTGTTATCAAACAAGATGAAATTCATTGCATTAACGGAACGCTTATCATATTTTGTTATCGAAATGTTGTTATATAAGGAAGTTTTAAACGCGGTTACTCATATATTATAACACGTTTAACAGTAGTTATGTCGAAAGTGCAATTGAACTTTTCCTGTTCAAATATGAATTGTTCATTATTTGATCTAAGTATGTACTTAAATCATTTTAAGTACGTATTGTACGATGTGCTCACGCTTCCTAACAAGTGTTTCTTGGTTTTACTTGAGTTTTGATTCTTTTAATAAATAGCTATTTCCTTATTATTGTTGTGAAGCACATTGACATGAAAGTCATAATCGATAATTCCCAAACGAAACCACACTATTTGTCATCGAGATTGTTTCATAATAACATGTTTTACAATAAACAACTAACTGGAGCTAGTCAGAAATGGCAGTATCGTTCAGGGAGTGTTAACCAAGATCTCCAAGACCGTCTTCCCGCCTTCCCTAGCAATATATTTTTTAAATAGTAAAACCAAAACAAATAGGAAAAACCTGCATTTGTTTGCACAAACACTCACGCGCATAGGTTTAAAATAAGCGGTTTCCGAAAAATCCAACTTTTGATTCCCTTTTATAATGTTATTGTTTATAAAACTTCCAAAAAGGATTGTCGATTCTATTTCTGTTGATTAATCATACTATTTCACACTTTCAGGAACGGAGCAGACAGAAGTGGCTTGTTCTGTGTTGCGTCGGTAGTCTTGGAGAGGATGAAGATTGAACAAGACGTTGCAATTACACAGGTTATCAAAGAGATGAGGAACTACAGGGAACACATTATTCCCTCTCTGGTACGTACATTTACCACACGTGTACATACCGACGAATCTCAATTAATACACGCATCTTTACTATGTGTTGGTTGCTACAACTTGCAAAATATATGCATAAATATGTTTTGGGTAGTTTTAATGATTGTAGTTTAATTTCAGTGGTGACATCTAACATAAGTTAACATCAATTTTGCCTGTAATCATTGATGTCTTTAAAGAGTTTGTATGTTTATTGGGCTTATCCATGTGTTTTCCACTGCATTACTGTTGACCAGGTTAAACCAATTTGTTTAATACAAAAACTATCATTATTAGTATTTCAGTCCCATTCATTTTCGATAGAACAAAAGCAAATCTTTTTGCATCAAAATGAATTTGCTTTTATTTTTAGGAGCAGTTTCAGTTTGTTCATGAAATAGTCAAAGAATACATTCTGCAGAATGAAACCTACTCCAATTTCACCGACTGAGGCCGACGATCGGGCAAACCCTTTGACATCTCCTTTAGAAATAAAATTGTAGCATTGATCGTTTGTGAATAAGTCGTCCGTTTCAGAGAGAAAGAAGAAAGTGTATGCCCCTTTTATACCTTACTGGTAGAAAAACAATTACAATTTTTTTCTGACTTGAATTACGTTTGTTTATGTTTTTCCCCTGTGTAGGTAATTTGTTTTGTTTAAATGGACGTATGTGAGTGGACTGACTTCTTGTGTTTGTGTTTAACGAAGAATCATGCAAAATATCTGTATTGCTTTATTGATATAGACATGTATATTTGTACAAAGAACATTATATGCCCATTATTGAACATTATATGCCCATTATTGTATACTTAAATATGCTTAATTATAATATATATCAAACATTCCTTCGTCATATCCCCTAAGTGGACTCTATATGCAATAATATATGCCATTCCGTCTCCTTATAAAACGATGCAGTCATAAGTTTGGTATTTTTGTTGAAAAGGCTTAAACAGGATTCATTGACCCATTGCGTCAACTCATTGTTTTCCCGGCGACTCGAATTTTTACAAAGGCAGTGAGATCGGTTCTTCACGGATTATACTACGCCTGTACCATCTCTGACTGGTGTGTTTTGGCATTTCTGACTGTTTTAATGGTGGTTTCTATGTCCCAAACCCATTTATGACATTAAAGTGATAGTAATGGTGCAAGCTCCCTATCAAAAGAACGACATTTCATTGGCACCGATGGTGCACGTCCCATATCCCAGGTATGACGTGTTATTGGCACCGATGGTGCACGTCCCATATCCCAGGTATGACGTGTTATTGGCACCGATGGTGCACGTCCCATATCCCAGGTATGACGTGTTATTGGCACCGATGGTGCACGTCCCATATCCCAGGTATGACGTGTTATTGGCACCGATGGTGCACGTCCCATATCCCAGGTATGACGTGTTATTGGCACCGATGGTGCACGTCCCATATCCCAGGTATGACGTGTTATTGGCACCGATGGTGCACGTCCCATATCCCAGGTAT
This sequence comes from Mya arenaria, assembly GCF_026914265.1. Classification (NCBI taxonomy): domain Eukaryota; kingdom Metazoa; phylum Mollusca; class Bivalvia; order Myida; family Myidae; genus Mya; species Mya arenaria. The sequence continues at coordinate 56,186,640 of NC_069134.1, read as the reverse complement.
GACGTGTTATTGGCACCGATGGTGCACGTCCCATATCCCAGGTATGACGTGTTATTGGCACCGATGGTGCACGTCCAATATCCCAGGTATGACGTGTTATTGGCACCGATGGTGCACGTCCCATATCCCAGGTATGACGTGTTATTGGCACCGATGGTGCACGTCCCATATCCCAGGTATGACGTGTTATTGGCACCGATGGTGCACGTCCCATATCCAAGGTATGACGTGTTATTGGCACCGATGGTGCACGTCCCATATCCCAGGTATGACGTGTTATTGGCACCGATGGTGCACGTCCCATATCCCAGGTATGACGTGTTATTGGCACCGATGGTGCACGTCCCATATCCCAGGTATGACGTGTTATTGGCACCGATGGTGCACGTCCAATATCCCAGGTATGACGTGTTATTGGCACCGATGCTGCACGTCCCTTTTCCCAGGTATGACATGTTATTGGCAGCAGTGGTGCACGTCCACTATCACGGAGCAAAGTAATTCGCAGTTCTGACATTTCATTGGCAGCATTGGTATACATCCCCTCACACTGAACGCAATATGTCCAAGGTATGACATTTCATTGGCAGCAATGGTGAATGTCCCCTTTCACTGATCGAAATACATTCCAGGTATGACAGCAATTATAGTTAAAAATTTATTGAATGCAATTGAGTGCATCCCGTATCAATGAAAGAAATACATCCAATATATGTCATTTCATTGGCAGCAATGGTGTACGCACCTTATCGCAGAGCCAAATTAATCACAGGCGAAACAATTCATGGGCAGCAACTAGACATGTCCCATATCGCCTAAAAGAAACTCGTTTAAAGCCGTTGTCACACAAACATGGGCTATCCAACCAACGCTAGGACTTTTTTTATCCGTTTTAATTGTTTGTTTAATCAGATAACATAATAGGTGCTCTACGCATGTGTATGGCGTAAATAATGATTTAGGCATAATTAAGATCGGACCTTATGATTTGATGCATGTTGTATTTATCGTCAAAAATACTGTGCTTCATTGAAATCATTTCCTAAGCACTAGTCAACGATGCCTACATGGGTTGGACATCATAGGTTGTATTTCTATGGACATACTTTGAAGCCTTTTACATTTAAGCAGTATGCCCTTTTATCCAATTGAACACAATCTTTATCTGAATATCAATACATATTTTAATACTGTCTTTTATCTTATAATTCTGAGGTCGCTCAAAGGAGTAAACCAAACTGTTTAGATAAATATAATAACTGTTAAGACAATAGGCCATATATATTTTATCATAAATAATAACACTGACGTCATGGTAAGATTTGAAACCTTTTTCCGGCACCTTAATCACTTTTTTGCAACTGTACCAAGACCTTTATTTCGATTATTTTTAGTTTAAAAACAAGTAAGATGAGAGGTGATAATCACACCATGTATTGGAAATATGAAGCGTGTTTTATCTATGTGATGTTTGTGTGTTTGTATTGTTAATACATTTATGTCTGACATTTGGGCCCTAATTTGCTTCTCTAAACAGGTCTGATATTTGGTTCTTTGATGACACATGGTCTTTTCCCTGTAGTTTTCATTGTTTTACTGTAAAACCACTTTTGAATATGAACATTATCTAGTTTCAGTACCTAAGAGTTCTACATTGCTAAATTGAGAGAATATATATATGTTGACCCGTTGAGAATACACACAGGACAATACGAACGTAATAATATACCTCGTAATGGACGTTATTGTTCATATTGTTATAATAAGGACATACACATAAATTTCAAGTTTTAATAAACTACTGATTTCATAGGTAAGAAGGCATTTATGAACATTTGTTTATATATAAAAGTCACATGTGTATTGAGACAATGTACTTTTGGGTAAGATTGAATAAACTGTTCTGTCCTATTATATAGTATGTTGTTGACCTTCATCGGCAATTAGTTTCATTCCGCAGAAATCTGCTCGTACAGAAAAAGTCATGTGATTAAATTTAATGGTGTAATACTAGTTTTATAATCATAGACATATAAACGACGTACCATGGATAATACAATTTATGTTTTCAGTGCGATAAAGAACATTTTTGTATGCTTGTCCACGGTTTTTTTATATTCCTATCATAAATGGGTTTGAATATAAACACATAGCCAAATGATTACAGTCTTGTTCTAACCCTAACACAGAGCGAGGGAATGACGAATGTGCATAGGTTATAGAAATATAAATCATCCTGGATTAACAATTGAGTTTTATTAAAATAACATCAGTCGGCAGCCACTTAAACCTAAGTCGCCATATTCACCCAATCAGCAACTGAATCATATTCAGCAACCAATATATATCCAACAGCTACTTTTTATTTAGCAACCACTTAATTTTCAGATGTTTCCTTATAATAAGCAGCCTCATTATGTTCTTGAAAAACAAAAGCTCTATGAAAATAACGAAAAAAGACAAGGGATGGGAACTTATAAAAATAGTGTAATCGGTTAAAACTTATTTTGATATACTGTCTTGAGCAAAAAGAAAGCACATTTCTGGTAGGAATATTTTTGAAAAAAATGAAATATGCTAAAAACATATATAAATAAATTTGAATTATCTTTTAACATGCTAGCTTCGTTTGGTCTGTCCCTTTGTCTGTATGTGTGCCCATGAGGTTGTCTGAAAAGCTGTGGTTGGGAATGGTTCAGTGTTATTCAATTTGCTTTATAATTTGCGCTATAATGATATGTAGGCGTTTTGCTGACTAGAGACATTTCGCCCATTTGTGGCTGGATGCATAGAGGCGATTCAAACGTTTCATGGTTAAGGTAAGGGTAAGGCTCGGGGTATTTAAATCTTGACTTTCTTCTGCTTGAAGGAATAGGTTCAATATTTACAATTAGCTACATGTGCAGCACTCAAAAACTGTATTTTTTTTCTAACTGATCTGCCCAGCTCGTAAAGGCGCAGGGATCTACACTGCATCCCGTACATACAATTTTTCTTCGGCTGACAGATATTGTGGGCAACATCCAAGCTGTAAGAATGTCTAGAAAGGCATTGACAGTAAGGAGCCTGTGAATTTATGTGACAGCAAGGGGATGAAAATAACGCGTCAGGAACAACTGGTAATGAAGCTTCGACTTTACTAAGAACCTTAAATAAAATCCAACAGGGAGGTAATATGAACTACCCTGCAGAATTATGAGGTAACGCCTCGGTTGACGTTTACGCATTTATGACGTCTTTAAATTTTACGCATATACGCACATGTTAGCACAGGAATAAAAAATTACACACTAATAAAATCTTTATCAGTGAGAAAGTTTTCATGAATTTCTTTCTTTTCCAGTAAAAGTAACTTGCTAATTAGCACAAGTGTACCTAATGTTATTACCGTCGAGCCGAAGGTTTCGGGAGGAGGATATTGTTTCAGCGTTGTCCTTTCATCAAACGTATTCCTTTCCGGAATCATATTAGTAGGCGTTGGTCAAAATGTTACATTTAATTAAATCTTGACTCCTTGTCATAGTATTGCAAACTTAGTCACTAACAATATGTAAAATATTAAAAAATTACAATATCACTATTGCGGATTCGGCAACCAACAGGCTTTCAAAATGAAAAATAAGCGCAGGTTTCTACCCAGCCAATGAACCGATTTGCCAAAATGAAGTTTAAACAGTAACAGCTGTTGCATTTGCAAATCGTGAAAACTCAAAGAGACCTTAGCGCAATAATTTAAACTAGAATAAATCATCTCTTCACATAAGAAGTCGTATATGAACCTAATTAGAAGTCGAGTAAATGTATTAAGAACATTGTCTATCTGGCCAGCTGCACATAATATGTACTTATACACCACTTAATATGACAATTGCTCTATAACACAAAACATTTTGAGAATCCGAAGGCTATAATTAGTGTTGTGCTAGTGGGGGTAGATTTAGTTTGGATTGAAGGCACGTCCTTGAACATCCACGCACGCACGCACGCACGCACGCACGCACGCACCCACGCACGCACGCACGCGCACACGCACACGCACACGCACACACACACACACACACACACACACACGTTTTCGACATTCTGAAAAAATATCTTTGGTTGTCAGCAATTCCTGGGTGTCTGGTTTGCCAGGCCACTTCACGCTTGTACCCATATTCTGCCCCGGGGCTATTATCAATTTTGATGATTATGGTCCCGCCGCGCAGATAATGACTATTCTGACAACGTTAAAATGTATTAACATCTTAATATGCCCTTCGCTCCTGAGGTATAACCTCTGTTTGCATGTCATAACACAACACTCCTGCGCAAAATCATGAGAGTGACTTAGCATATACATTAAACTTTCTGCAAAGTTGTTGTACAATAAATATGTTTAATTAAGACATTGTCAAATATTTTCAACAAATAATGCATTTTCATGAAAATAACCCACTCTTTTGTTAAATACACATTTTTTTTTTACTTACGTACACATATTATTTCTGTTACCAATACTATTTTGGATACCAAAACACCAAGTGCCTACTTTACAGCTATATTCAATTCTCGAAATATAAAACTTACCTGAAGTAAAACTCTTCTCGATTTAGTTGCTACTGTCTTTGGTCGCTGTGCCAGGTTCTCAGTTGGAATCTTATTACGGTGAACAAAATTAGCCCAACACCATCAAGAAAGTGTTCCGAGCAGACTCGTTTATATGTTGTAGGTTTCAAGTTTTTACGCTTATCGCTAGAATCCATGCACGCCCTGCAGGCTGTCAACCAAGTTTTGGTGAAAAAATATAGGAAATTTTGTCCAAAAATATAGGAGGTTTAGGCAATTTCTGGACAAAATATAGGAATTTTAAGGTCGAAAAATCGACATTAAGAGGTATTTAAGTGAACATTTACTTACTTGTTTTTTTAGCTATTAACAGCATCCGGATTAAGTTTGCAAATCCGGAATTTTTGCAAACTTATTTTTTTTATTTTTCACCCAATGTTTTTTATTTTTGTATTTTTAAAATGTGTTAGGTAATACTAATAAGAGATATTTTTTGTTTCCTGAATTTTAATTTAGAAATATGTTTTTTTGGCATTTAAAGTCAACTTTTCCAATGGGAGTCCCATTGGAAAATGGCCTTCCCATTGGAAAATGGCTTTTTCAAGCTTTTCCAATTGGAAAACTGGCTCTATTAAAATTGTGGGAGAATTTGGAACATAATTTTTAAAATTGAAATTGACTGTTTAATTAAGAATATTTTACACTCACTACATGAAAAATAATATATTCATTAAAAATGAAGAACCGATAGATTCATTTAAGGCATTTGTTTGCGAATCCTTCCCATGAGTGAATCTTTCCAATTGGAGGATTCCCACATTCAAAGTGGGAAAGTATGAACATTGGAAAATTCCAATTGGAATATTTGGTTAATGGGAAAATTCCAATTGGAGAATAAAGTTCAGTTTTAAAATGGGAAATTTCCAATTGGAAGGACAGGTAAGATTTTGCAATGGGAACATGTAGGAAATGGGAATAAAGAAAAATATTGCCATATTTAAAGCAAAAATTAGCAAAATGACACTTCTTACAATGTCCTTACCTGTCAACTGTCGACTTATCCATATTCCTCATCGCTGTTATACTATACAATGGTTAGCATGACGTCTAACCATCGTATTGCTTCATTAACCCTGTATCAGATACTAGTACAAGTTTTTATCCGATTGAAAAAAAAGACAAACAAAACAAATCCATCTTTCATCAATGTCACAAAACGCTGTCGTTAAGCTTGATTACAAACATCTTGCCATTTAACCGATTATTTTCAAGGTTAAAGGCAACTAAAATTTGGTCAAGAATTAGCATTAATGAAGTTCTTTGAAGTCGAAGATATAAACTTTTTTACACTTCTATCTTTGTTAAAGACCACATGATTATGTTCATATATTTACATCTATTGTATGAAAAGGCTTAATTTATGGCATTTATGGGTAAAAATAGTGAAGGAACGACTCGCCATACTGTCATTATTTCATGTACATATATGAAATTATTCTCGTTCACCAGAGTGATGGTGCCATGCGTTACACATTTGATTTATCACTATCAAACCTCTTGTAAATGAGAATGTGTGAATATGGTGTTGATAAATCAATGAATGGTTTAGAAAATAAACATTTTGAATTTTGAAAAAAAGAAGCCTGAACTTGAAGAATACTGCCATGACTAATGAGATGCAATGTGCCAGGCCGCAAATGTTTTATCAGTGAACATATTAACAGACAATTAAGATATTACATTCAAACAGGGAAAAAGTAATATGAAAACCTATCGCTGTCGCTAAAGTAATGCACCAGTCAATGGTAAGCATCCCCCCACCCCAGGTCCGGGGGGACAGTCGGTGGTTTTGTGTTCGCGCCAAAATAGCGGGGAATTGGCCTTGGACCGACTGTGTAGCTCAAGGAATTTGGTCGAAGCGCTAGCGGTTTAAGCGCCCGGCGTGCGCCACCTAAAATAATCGAAGTTTACTGTTTTCATCAATATCGGAGAAACAAAGGTAATCAAATAAGCTCATAATGCACCATTTCCGACTACATACATGAGGGAGTAACCCCAAATTCCCGTAAAACAGTTTATGCCATATACTTTCGGTTCTGAGGGAGGAGCACATGTCAAAAGTTGCGCCCCTAAGTTACTACCCCTCTAACATCAATTCCTGGATCCGCACCTGCGATGTGCCATGTTTCTGCAACCTGGGAGATTTAATAAAAAAAGCTTCTGTTTCTGGGGCTGTGATTACGAAGTTCGTAATCACTGCTTCTGCTGTAATAAACCAAGATGATACTTGACTTCTACTACTACAAGTTACCTAGATTCACGTGCATTATTTAGCACGTTATTGCTATGTGTTTCACGAGATTTATACCCTGTGTACTGCTAATATTTAGCATTCTCAAACATTTATTGTTGAATAAGATTTTAGCTGATAGCTATTTTCTATTTGTCTGAAGATGATGAAAAACATAATCTTATATATTCAACCTCAAGTCAGTTTCCTAGTCTGAATTTTGAGAGGATACAAAAAGTATTCCTGGTGGGTACAACCTTTAAGGTAAAAGACAGACACAAATACATGCATGCCATACTTTTGAGAGGCTTTGCAGTGGATTTTAGTCTGAATTCCATGGAATATTGGTCTAAAGTCCAGCGGATTTTGGTCTTAACAATATCAACATTTATTATTTAAGACTAAATACAGAAATTTGAATGCATATTTACTTATATTTATTTAATGATCTAGAATACATACAATAAAAGAATAAATAATATATTATGAAATTATAATCAATTGTCAATGCATATGATAAATAAATAATACATAAAACAAGAGGGCCATGATGGCCCTAAATCGCTCACCTGAGTAAAAGAGTTTAACCTTTGTTATTAATATAGCTTGTTTCTCAAAGAATATTGAACAAGAGCTGTCAAAGTATGTGACAAATGCCCCCCAATGTGACATTGATCTATGAACAAGTACATAACAAGAGCACCGCGAAACGGAGCATTATACGCCCGAAGAAGATTCGGCTTGAGGTCCTTTTAATGTAGTGATGATTTGTATAAAGTTATTTGAAAATCGCTTTATTAGTTACCAAGTTATGGCCCGGACACAGAATTGCTAATGCCCCCCATGGTGATTCTAGTCTTTGAGGTATGGACCTGGAAATTGCGCGCAACACATCCTTTTAATGTAGTGATGATTTGTATAAAGTTATTTGAAAATCGCTTTATTAGTTACCAAGTTATGGCCCGGACACGGAATTGCTAACGGACGAGTTACAAAGATGTGGCCCGGACACAGAATTGCTAACGCCCCCCATGGTGATTCTAGTCTTTGAGTTATGGCCTGGACATGGAATTGCTAACGTCCCCCCCATGGTGATTCTAGACTTTGAGGTATGGACCTGGAAATTGCATGTGACACATCCTTTTAATGTAGTGATGATTTGTATAAAGTTATTTGAAAATCACTTTATTAGTAACAAAGATGTGGCCCAGACACAGAATTGCTAACGCCCCCCCATGGTGATTCTAGTCTTTGAGGTATGGACCTGGAAATTGCGCTCGACACATCCTTTTAATGTAGTGATGATTTGTATAAAGTTATTTGAAAATCGCTTTATTAGTTACCAAGTTATGGCCCGGACACGGAATTGCTAACGGACGAGTTACAAAGATGTGGCCCGGACACAGAATTGCTAACGCCCCCCATGGTGATTCTAGTCTTTGAGTTATGGCCTGGACATGGAATTGCTAACGTCCCCCCCCCATGGTGATTCTAGACTTTGAGGTATGGACCTGGAAATTGCATGTGACACATCCTTTAAATGTAGTGATGATTTGTATAAAGTTTTTTGAAAATCACTTTATTAGTAACAAAGATGTGGCCCAGACACAGAATTGCTAACGCCCCCCCCCCATGGTGATTCTAGTCTTTGAGGTATGGACCTGGAAATTGCGCTCGACACATCCTTTTAATGTAGTGATGATTTGTATAAAGTTATTTGAAAATCGCTTTATTAGTTACCAAGTTATGGCCCGGACACGGAATTGCTAATGGACGAGTAACAAAGATGTGGCCCGGAAACAGAATTGCTAACGCCCCCCATGGTGATTCTAGTCTTTGAGTTATGGCCTGGACATGGAATTGCTAACGTCCCCCCCCCCATGGTGATTCTAGACTTTGAGGTATGGACCTGGAAATTGCATGTGACACATCCTTTTAATGTAGTGATGATTTGTATAAAGTTATTTGAAAATCACTTTATTAGTAACAAAGATGTGGCCCAGACACAGAATTGCTAACGCCCCCCCCCCATGGTGATTCTAGTCTTTGAGGTATGGACCTGGAAATTGCGCTCGACACATCCTTTTAATGTAGTGATGATTTGTATAAAGTTATTTGAAAATCGCTTTATTAGTTACCAAGTTATGGCCCGGACACGGAATTGCTAATGGACGAGTAACAAAGATGTGGCCCGGAAACAGAATTGCTAACGCCCCCCATGGTGATTCTAGTCTTTGAGTTATGGCCTGGACATGGAATTGCTAACGTCCCCCCCCCATGGTGATTCTAGACTTTGAGGTATGGACCTGGAAATTGCATGTGACACATCCTTTTAATGTAGTGATGATTTGTATAAAGTTATTTGAAAATCACTTTATTAGTAACAAAGATGTGGCCCAGACACAGAATTGCTAACGCCCCCCCATGGTGATTCTAGTCTTTGAGGTATGGACCTGGAAATTGCGCTCGACACATCCTTTTAATGTAGTGATGATTTGTATAAAGTTATTTGAAAATCGCTTTATTAGTTACCAAGTTATGGCCCGGACACGGAATTGCTAATGGACGAGTAACAAAGATGTGGCCCGGAAACAGAATTGATAACTCCCCCCATGGTGATTCTAGTCTTTAAGGTATGGACCTGGAAATTGCGCGTGACACATCCTTTTGGACACGGAATTGCTAACATACGAGTAACAAAGATGTGGCCAGGACACAGAATTGCTAACGCCCCCCATTGGTGATTCTAGTCTTTGATTTATGGCCTGGACATGGAATTGCTAACGTCCCCCCCCCCATTGCTAATGGACGAGTAACAAAGATGTGGCCAGGACACAGAATTGCCAACGCCCCCCATTGGTGATTCTAGTCTTTGAGTTATGGCCTGGACATGGAATTGCTAATGTCCCCCCATGGTGATTCTAGACTTTGAGGTATGGACCTGGAAATTGCATGTGACACATCCTTTTAATGTAGTGATGATTTGTATAAAGTTATTTGAAAATCACTTTATTAGTAACAAAGATGTGGCCCAGACACAGAATTGCTAACGCCCCCGATGGTGATTCTAGTGTTTGAGGTATGGACCTGGAAATTGCGCGCGACACATCCTTTTAATGTAATGATGCTTTGTATAAAGTTATTTGAAAATGACTTTATTAGTGACCAAGTTGTGGCCCGGACACGGATTTGCTAACGCACCCCCATGGTGATTCTAGTCTTTGAGGTATGGACCTGGAAATTGCGCGCGACACATCCTTTTAATGTAGTGATGATTTGTATAAAGTTACTTGAAAATGACTTTATTAGTGACCAAGTTGTGGCCCGGACACGGATTTGCTAACGCACCCCCATGGTGATTCTAGTCTTTGAGGTATGGACCTGGAAATTGCGCGCGACACATCCTTTTAATGTAGTGATGATTTGTATAAAGTTATTTGAAAATCGCTTTATTAGTTACCAAGTTATGGCCCGGAAACAGAATTGCTAATGCCCCCCATGGTGATTCTAGTCTTTGAGCTATGGACCTGGAAATTGCGCGCGACACATCCTTTTAATGTAATGATGCTTAGTATAAAGTTATTTGAAAATGACTTTATTAGTGACAAAGTTGTGGCCCGGACACGGAATTGCTAACGCACCCCCATGGTGATTCTAGTCTTTAAGGTTTGGACCTGGAAATTGCGCGCGACACATCCTTTTAATGTAGTGATGATTTGTATAAAGTTATTTGAAAATCGCTTTATTAGTTACCAAGTTATGGCCCGGACACGGAATTGCTAACGGACGGACAGACAGACGGACAGACGATGGAGGCCATAACATAATACGACCCTTCGGGCGTATAAAAAGTTTATTTTGCCTTTATGTGTCAAATACATATTGCAAGTTATATTAAATTGCCTCTGAGCAAAAAAAACAACAATCATAATAAATGACAGCCAACACTCTTTATGTCCTCATATTCAGCATTCCATTGTGAATAAACACTTAGTGTATCTTTCACCTTAGAGGTAGGGATATGGGTCTTGCACACGACACGTTGTCTTGGTATGTTGAAAACATATGGCATTTTCATTTTAAAATCTGTCCATATAAGAGAAAGTCACAGCGCGGACACGATAGCCTATAATTTCCTTCAGGTTGCCATGGCAACCAGAGTTCTGCAAGGAATTTTTTTTTTTTAAATTTTTTGAAAAAGCACCAACCAAGGATCATTCCTATGAAGTTCCATCAAAATTGTCCAAGCTGTTTAGGAGAAGATGATTGTAACCAATTGTTGACACTTTTCCTTTAGGTTGCCATGTCAACCAGAGTTCTAAATGGAATTAATATCTTTGAACAATTTTGAAAAAGCACCAACCAAGGATCATTCCTATGAAGTTTCATCAAAATTGTCAAAGCGGTTTAGGAGAAGATGATTATAACCAATTGTTGACATTTTCCTTTAGGTTGCCATGGCAACCGGGCCAAACAAAATTATGTGAACAAATTTAAGAGAGGTCCATGCAAGGACACTTCAAACCAAATTTGCTGAAGATCTATCAAGGGGTTCATGCGAAGAAAATGTTAAGTTTTTTTGCTAATTTTAGCTCTGGTGGCCCTTAAAAGGGGCCAAACAAAATTATTTGAAAATACCTGACAGAGGCCCATGCTAGGATGCTTCAGACTTGAAGATCCATCAAGCAGTTAATAAAATCAAGTTGTTCAAAGGTTTTTCTATTTTTTGCTCTGGTGACCCCTAAAAGGGGCCAAACAAAACCATTTGAACAAAGTTGAGAAAGGACCATGTAAGGATGCTACATATCATATCAAGTATGGAGTCATTCTGACCTTTACTTTCAGAGGAAAAGATGTTCAGTGACAAGACAATGTAAAAACAAATGACCCCTGAGCAAGGCCAATTTGACCCCGGGACAATAATTTGAATACCTTTGGTGTAGGACCAATTATATAAGACTATATAAAAACAAATAACTTTCAGGGCGGGGCCAATTTTGACCCTGTGGCAATAATTTGAACAAATTTGATAGAGGTCCACAAGATGATGTTGTATACCAAATATCTAATCTCCTGGCCTTACGGTTCTGGAGAAGAATATTTTTAAAGATTTACTATATAACACTACGTAAAAACAAGGACCCCCTAGGCGGGGTCAATTTTGACCCTGTGGCAATAATTTGAACAAATCTGGTAGAGGTCCACTAGATGATGCTGTATACCAAATATCTAAGCCCTGGGCCTTACAGTTTCGGAGAAGATTTTTAAAGATTTACTATATAACACTATGTAATTATCAAAACAAATTGTGTTTAACTTCACCCAAATTCCTTAAACCTCTCCATCAAGGCAGAATATGCTGCAACAACACGACTGTGGTCATCTAAGTGAACACCTGAAATGTTTTATTAACATTATTGTTACAGTTTAATGAATAGAAATGCTAACACTATTTGCATCACAACTTAGAGCTCTCTAAAGTATTGAGGATACGGGAATATCTATAACCAAATATAACCAAATATTGTTTTTTAAACATTCCTTGTTCTCCTATCAGATGCTGCACTGTCAGTTTGTCTATTTGCAACCATTTATACTCAGATAAATGGCATAATGTTAAGCTACCTTTAAAGCTAATATCTGATCACTCTGTGGAATATATATCCAGTTAATTTTGAAGACTCCTGTACATGTATTTAAATCCCACAATAACATATCAGTAGTATGACTACTGGCCATTTATTAAAGTTGCACACTTCACACTATGTCATTCATAAAAACTAAGGAACAAACTAACACCAGAGTGATATTTGTACTCAGCATGTGTATAGGTACGCAAAACATTTCTATGAACTCAGTAATATCCAATAAATTACTACCTTGCACTTATGACTTCACAACTGCCAGCATAACAATGATCATGACATCTAAATATCATCAGCACATCAAAAATTAGCTTGATTTTAGGACAAAGTGAATATCAGAACTAACAGGGACACCAATAATACGATTTATGCTTGCAATAATAATAATAATAATAATGTGTTCACATTGATATTAGTACAATATTTGCAAAATGTATTTCAATGAATTTTCCATATCATCATTGTTTTTCAAAAGCACAACATAACATATATCTGGATAATGAATTACAGTAAGTTTTTCTTAAACTATGTTGACAGAACAAAGCAGAATTTTGTCAAATGACAATTTAACATCACTTCTTTGAAGATATGACAGAATAATCTTTGTTGCCTTTAGCACTAGACAATTTTCTTTTTCTACTATTTGATGTACAAGTGTCAACAGCTGTTCTCAGATAACTGGCTGACCATATGCTTATTTTTGCAACATCATAAATTCATTTCTTACTTAACTCATGCACTTTCTACACCTTTTATTCCCTTCTTCATTCTACGTTCTGCACTCTCAAGGAAGACAATTAGTGTGTTACCTCATTTCTTTTTTTCAGGGCTGTCCGCAGTTTTTATGAACCTTCTTTTAGCAATACTTGGACACTTTTCAATACATTATTTAATTCATCTTCATTTTTCAAGGACTTCTCTTGTATGTCAAAGTTTTCATTTAGTTTTCTAATTTCTTTTTGTTACTTTTGTAACAATTCTACTTTCACCATCTTTTCCTCCATAGCCATTTTCTTTCTGTCTGTTTCTTCCTTTCCCTTTCACAATATTTCATTATACATTTCTATGCCTTTTTTGTCAAATTGACTTATGTGTTTGAAATCTGAACATTGTGCACTCCCTTAACCTGACTTACTATGTCCTTTGCTAATCACAGCCCATGTATGGCCTCAAAACTAAGGTCTGTTCTTTCTGGGGTAACAGTGTTTCTGTTGTCAGATAGTATCCTTTCAACTTCAGCATTTCCATGAGCAAGAGTAAATGCTGACTTTACTACCTTGATCATAACAGGGTACTTCAGATGACCACTTTTTGTCTTCTGGCCAGTCACCTTGTTTCAGTAATGATCAATTCTTTCATAGTAACCATCATCATCATCATCTTCTGACCATTGTAGTGGAATTTCAGAGGGGCTATACTATGGAAGGGTATTTAAGTAAAAAATCAATTCATATAAATGAATTATTCTTGTATGTAAATTACATTAATATTATGGTAAATTTATATTCTATCATTACTGCTAACATGCGCATTCATACTATTGTTACGCACATTTAGAGATGTTACTACATCTTAGTTACAAATAGCTGCCATATATGATATTCATATAAATGTATTATTCTTGTATGTAAATTACATTGATATTATGGTAAATCTTTGTTCTATCATTACTGCTTACATGTGCATTCATACAAATGTTACGCACATTTAGAGATTTTACTACTTCTTAATTCCAAATTGCTGCCATATATTAGAAACTTGTTAATTTTAGATTTTATCTACAGACTGACAAATGTCTGCTGACTACTGCCTAATAACTGCTTGCGTGAATCTGAACGAATAGTTTATTTATAATTCAAATTAATAAGTTAAGGTTATGCTAAGCGAAAACATCCAGTACTATAACACAGCCAGCAAGCAGTAGACAACAAGCATTTGTATAAATCCGTGACGAAGCTAAATTCATATAAAGCTGGGGACCATTATCTTCGGTTGTTTCCGTGATTCGCAAGGTGCGCACCGGTGTTACCTGAAAAAAATACCACGGCAAATTCCTACCGCGAGGAGCGTGTTCCCTCTGGTCGGCCCAGTTGTCTATCCTAAATTATGATCGGACCTGCTTGAGGCCATCAGAATTATTAATGTCGTTCATCTTTGTCGTGATATTTTTTTTTTTACTTTTATGTTATAAAAGGAAAGGCAATATTACTATATTATAGTATATTCCATACTTTTTTAGGAGTCTATCATGAACTATTTTAATGCAACGTTTATAAATACGTTGAAACTGTTGTCTATCACAGATTATTTAGCTTGACGAAATAGGCTATTGAGCAAACAGATTTTAGGCTTAAAAGTATCACGTTTATGAAACTGTTGTCCGCATCTCAATAATATGTACCTTTTAATACGAAGTTGTTAGTGTCTATCAAAGAAATATTTTAATTGATATTTATGTATGTCATACAAAAATAACCCTATCATATACCATTTCTTTTATGGACATTTGAAGGTACATATTAACAAAATCAATTGATATATTTTATTTTTTGCATGAAATATGTTCTTTGATAATATAAAGAAAAGTACATTGATCAAACAAGTGTAAGTGAGAAAGAAATAGAATTGGCTTCAATTGCCAATCAATAATTTCTACTCACAGTCTGCAGTCTATCACAGATCAATGAGCAATTGCAATGACCAACAGTTAACACAAACGCTTCCGTGGGAGGGGGGATGGCACACCCGGCACATGCCCCATCACTAAAGTCTTCAAAGTTTGCATTCTATCTCAAAGGAGTGGAAATTAATAAACTACACCTTTCAAATGCCATCATGTGCAGGCGATGTGAACTCATAAAAACAACAAATTCAAACAGCGCAACCTCCTTTAATTATGTCCTCTTGATGTTTCTTCATCCGTATATAAACAACAGTTTCCACGTCTTCCAACAATTTCCAATACTGGTGAAAATGTATCCATCATCCGTGTGATATTTGTTGAAAACAAGAAAAGCATACATGCCATAAAACTGAGAAAAAAGTTATTTTCTCCAGTCTTGTAGCAGAACGCAATCCTTGAACATGTGCAAGATATGCCATGAAGTCAATATCACCACTACTTGAAGGCCACCGATGTGTTATGTTCACTTGTATGTCTTTCTGATGTCTTCACAAATTGCTTACGTCTAGCGGACCCTTGGGGGGAGGGGTACGCCCCTTAGGTATGTCCTCTCTTGGGGAGCGGAGTACGCCCCTTAGGTATGCCCTTTCTTGGGGAGCGGAGTACGCCCCTTAGGTATGCCCTCTCTAACGTCTATTCCTGAACTCTCCCCTGCTTTTAAGATAAACTTTCATAACCAGTATCACTTATTACCTTATTATTATAATAAAATTCATTAAACTTATCTTGAAGCCATATGATGGCAGATAAACAATGGCTAAAGTTAAATGAACAGTAATGTTCATTTCTATTTTTTTTATTGATAAGATTAATCCCAGTATGAAAGATTCATTTTATATTAGAAAATAAATAAAATATATATGTTTAGGAAAGACAATTAAGAAAACCATGTTTTATGATAGACAATATTTTTTTATGTAAATGATAATTAAGAAAAAATATTCTTATTGTCTATCATGAAATATATATTTCTTATTGTCTATCATGAAAAATATTTCTTACTGTCTATCAAGATTTGTTTTTATTATTGCCTATCATGAAATATCTTTCTGTCTATCATAAATATTATCATATTTTATGATAGACAATAAGAATTTTTTTTTAATATTTCTTATTGTCTATCATGAAAAATATTTCTTATGGTCTATCATGACATATTTTTATTATTGTCTATCATGAAATATTTTTCTGTCTATCATAAATTTTAATACATATGTTTAAATTAAATATTTCTTATTGTCTATCATGAATTTTTTTCTTACTGTCTATCATAAATTTTAATAAATATATTTTATGATAGACAATACGAAAACAAATTATACATAATTACAGTAAAACAAACACCATGATTGACTGTAAGAAACTTACTACTTGTGTTTTCATGTAATTATAGGACAAATAAGAAAAATATAAATAATTCTTATTGTCTATCATAAATTTAAAAAACAACAACATATTTTACGATAGATAATAAGAAAAAATCTGGATAAACAGATAAGGCCTGTAAATATGAAAATTTGTTCATGCTCAAGTCAATCGTATGATCAAACTTCAAAAGATTAAAACAGTAAAATGCTTAATGTTTTACTGATTTTCAATATTCCAACTCATTTTAGCTCAAGTTAGGCTCTTCCCATCTTTAATTTAGACAAGAGACATAGTGGTCCTACATCGCTCAACTTATTAAAGGGTTACAAAAGAACCATTGCAAATAATCTTTGTGAAATAGCCACCTCAGGACCGCTAAGACACACAAGGACATGCAAAGACACCTCAACTTTAAGGGAAAGCTACTTTAAAGCACTGTACTAGGTATTAAGCAGTTAAGAACTAAAAAAAAATATCACATAAAATCATTTTTACCGGTTAAAATCGTTTTTGTTTGTAATAATTACAAAAATGTAGAAAGGGCTCAAAGTCTCAACCAAATGTTCCCCTTTGTCTTAATGGTTTAGAATGTCTATTTCTATGTTATTAACCTTGCCAGATCAAGTAGAAATTGATCTTATTAACCCTTATTAACCCTACCCTGGCCCTAAATCCTAGTGGTTATTTAGGTTTGTCGTCAACCAATTAACTGTTAGTGTTTCTTATGAAACAGTACCTCTCATGGCACTCATAACATGCATGGACTATTTAACACTTTTAAAACACGTTATTTAGATTTTGACGGACTAAAACATTATAATTGATGTCTTTCAGTACATATTTTAAAGCTTTGAAATAACTTACCCACTACTGTTAGTGTCTTTGTGTCCTAGCTTGTGTGTCTTGGCGGTATTTACCAATAATAGTTGAGCTAAATTTTGCCCCCTCCATTTGTGGAATCTTGGTTAGATATTTAATTATTTTTCCAGTAATGCATATATATCTGGTGATGATTGAACCCGTGACACTAGAAATCCTGCTCTCTACCGCTAACTGAGCTAGCTGGGGACCTCAGAGTAAACAGTGGCTCAGTTAGTAACGGCATGAATTTACATAATTTCAAAGACTTCTCTGCCCCTAAACCAGCCCTTTTTACGATTTTTGATATTTCATGTTGCTGGTGTAGGGTCAGAGGAATTTCTATAGTGAAAATGTGGGACTTTGCACCCCCTCGCAGGAGAGGAACTTTAAACCACTATATCTTTGTAAAACATCATTTAATAAACATTTTAACACTATGCATCTGTTATCTAGATATTATTGAACCTATCTGAACAGAAAAAATGTTTTGTACACCTCAGATATGTTGTGGTAAAGGTTACAGCAAATATGTATGGCATAAGTACATTTATACATGAGGCATTTGATTTGTCAGATAACTCTGAATTGGATTGCCTCTAACTAAGACCTAATGGTTTAAAAAACAAAAGTTAAAGTTTAGATAGGTTAATAAATATATTGATAATATATTTGTAACATTGAAATATTAATCCAATGCATGGTTACAGAGATATATTGATTTAAGTTCCTCTCCTGCGAGGGGGAGAAAAATCCCACATTTTCACTATAGAAATTCCTCTGACCCTACACCAGCCACATAAAATATCAAAAATCGTAAAAAGAGCTGGTTTAGGGGCAGAGTAGGCTCAGATTAGGTAAGGGGGGGCAGTCTTGCAAGTTAGACGTGGGTTCAAATCATTGTCCTACACTAGGTATATCTCCATAACAGTACAATTCACGTCTAAACAGAACTTTATACCGATCGGTTAGTGCAAAACTAAAATTGATTATAAGATTTGCACTGACCAGACAATGTCGATTTCCCTTGAACACTGTAGAACGATTTTGCTTCTTCAGATTTTTATATTTATATAGAAACTGTGAGATAAATAGTCATTGTTCCAGTTTGCGATGAGTCATTTAACGTGTACAACCCAATTTGTAAAACATTAAAACTTTCGCACAAGTTGCAAGTAAAACATTAAAACTTTCTCACAAGTTGCAAGTCCAATGTATCCGGATTGACGTATCCGAATTGCATGCTTGCGGTCGACAAATATAAACTTCTATTTGGACAAATATATACTCCTGATTAAGACGTAGGAATGTTGCGGCTTGTTTAATGTAATTTTTCAATGTACAATGTATGTTTATTGATATTTACCTCATACGACGTGTATATAATATGTGTTGTTTTGTTATCGTCGTTGTTCATCGTATTATCTGGGGCTGTAGGAATCGGGTAATGTTTATCCATGCACCGTCTCGTCACGGAAAATCCCGAAGTTATGAAGATGCTTGACAGAGTGACCTCCCGTTTATAGCAATTTGCGCTAGAATTTTGTTTTTTTTATTACTGGTTCCCTTCCATATCTCGAATAACACAATGCACAATGCTTTGTGCGTTATGAGTGCTTATATTGCAAAAATCAGAACATTGAATTTGTGTATTTCTAATTGATATAAGGTAGAAGTGCAATTTTAACATTAGAATCTACATGTTGAAGGAAAGTTTGATTATGCTGCATGCAGAAGTAATGAAGCAACACAATGAACTCGCTCAATTACATGCACGAATAAGACGGTTATTATTTACACGCAATAGCATGCATAAACATCTTGGTAATGATAATAGAATGTCGATTTACCATTTGAGACTATGCAGTTGTCACTAGTATGAATACACATGTCACTAGTATGAATACACATGTTAGCAGTCATGATAGAATATAAATTTACCATAATATTAATGTAATTTACATACAAGAATAATGCATGTACATATATTGATTTTTTTACTTAAATACCCTTCCATACTATACAATAACCATTCATTCATAAGGTAATGAAGCTCTTGCATGAAAAGAGATTTCCCTGAACTACTTACTTATTTGTCTATAGACTTCCAGTGCTTTAAAAATCGGTATTTGGAGGTAAAGAAAGTATGTAAGTATGCTCAATTCCATTTCCTAGTGAAAGAGTACAAGATTTCCCCTCAGTATTTAAACATTGGGGACAGACCTTTAAGATATATACCATGTTCTTTTGTCTTACCTTTAAGATTTGATGTTCAGCATACTCTTCATCAAAGGTGTCCAAATGGATAACCATGTGTGAACAACAGCAATTCTGAATGATGGTGATGGTTTGGAGGACAAATGACAGTCTTAAACTGAAAATAAACAATATCTAAAGGCAGTATCAATCTTATGAATTTTATCAACCATATAACGGGATCACGATGTTGTTATAGTGCGATTTCGTAATAAAAAGCATCATTGTACTAAACACTGGGAACAATTAAAGAAATCATCATTAGTAATTAAAGAAATCATTATTAGTAAAACATGCAAGACATGTATTTGCTTAAATATTAAGGGTTTTTTTGCAAATGATTACATAAGTAATTTCTTTAAAAAGAAGACGTCACACCGCTGGACCGTTCCTAGAAGGCCAAAGAAGGTTTTAAAGATAACCCGAACCTGCAAAATGTTCATAAAATCAAATCGCTGAATGATTAGTTATGTAAGACCTCTATATTCAACCTTATATTTTGTATAAGGAATTCATTATCAAAAACAAGGAGAGTAATTGGGTATTGCCGTCATATCTACGGTTGAAATCAAATCCAAGCAATTCATTTGAGTTTATCTGCCCAACTAGCTGTTGCACGACCTGTAAACGCCAGCTCCACCACTTTACGGTGGTGCAAAGAAAAAGAGCTGTCGACAATTCCGTGTAAGAACATTCTCACGCATGCAAACATAACTGTTATGTATTGTACCTAATGTTCAAAGAATGATAAACATAGCAACTTCTGTATTCATTCCAAAAGCGTTAACTTTTTTTTAATACTTCAAGCGCAAAACATACTCGATAGCCCCACCACTACTCGACAGCGCCACCACTACGGCAACAGCGCCACCACTTTTATAAATATGTGCATTTTTCCTTTTTAGAAGTGCTTATTAATTGTAGTGTGTTCCGGCATAGGTACAATACATAACAGTTATGTTTGCATGCGTGAGAATGTTCTTACGGGGTGTGTAAGCACTGAAATGTACTTGCTATGCAATCAGATCTCAAAATATGCACAAGTCTGATTCGGGAGAAAAGCTCCTGGCACCACAGTTTGCACAATATTGAAACGAAATAGTAACCAGCCTACAGTAGAAGTGTTCTTACATGGTACCACATTCTCCGATTTTCGAAATATGTCCGTTAAATGAAATTATCAAATAAGATATAAATCATACTCACGTTTGTTCATGTAAACAAAGGGCACAGCTCCACCACGGAAGTGTCAACAGCTCCTTTCCTTTGCACCACCGTAAAGTGGTTGAGCTGGCGTTTACAGGTCGTGAGTTGGAAACATTTTAATTCTACGAACTTTCTTTTACAGTGACACGCTTATTCATAACCAGTTCATACACATGTATTACAAAAAATAGATTTTGGTTGATTAACCTTTAACTACTTACTCAATAATGCATTTACATAAAATATTAAATATTATTTTACCTCACGTGACCTGCCCATGTTAATTTCTCATTTACCCATCATGGGCAATTAAGTACTGTCACACACTGACAGTACCGTTTTGACCGGTTGACATGTTACTGTCACATAGCACGCGCGTCTTAAGATAGGCAGTTTTTGGTTTCCCAAGGCTGAGGTGGTAAGCGCTTATTAAAATATGTTGTTAATCTGGTTACAACCGGTGTTTGCATTATTTCTAAACGACATTTGCAACAAAATGACAGCTTATGTAAACAAACAATAATTACAAAATAAATTGATTAAACTTGAAAGTTGTGTAATGGTAAAAATCTTAAATATGTACATGAATGTAAAATCAATATTGGATGGCTTCCAGTGTGACAGTACATATTGTCAACATTCGGGTAAATACTGTTACTTTCGGTTTCGCCTCGGGTAACAGTATTTCCCTCATGTTGACAATATGTACTGTGACACAGAAGTCATGCAATATTTATAAACTGATAATAAGAATGTAACCGTGTATTTAACAGCTGAAAATGCAAAAGTATTAAATGATTGGTGAATGCTAAGACTTACTGTGATCTTCTATAGTCTCATACGGTCTCCTTTCTTGCAAATTTAATCTGATATCCCTCTTAAGAATTATTTCAATGGTGCAATAAAAACATATGTCGATCAAAAATCATCTTTATCATACATAAATGGGATACTGCCCAAAGGTCACTGAAAAAGCACTATCCTGGATAGTTCAAGCATAAACAGCCTTGCAATTTTCCTAACACTGACAATGCGATATAAACTGTAACAGTCGGTCTTCTTCAATATATCATTGCAACCTTTTTGTTTGTTTATGATTTTATTACAAAAGCATTACTCATTGACCTGATCCTCTCGAACTAAATAAACATAATATCACAGCTGAATAATTTTCTTAAACTATTTTCGGTTATCAACGGGTTTACCTTAGGCCACTACTTTTATATAAATTGGTTTACAAAACCGGCGGGTCTAATTTTCCGAAAAGTAAAAAAAAAAATAAAAAATGAATTTCACTTTTTTTCAATATTATTTTCCCAACTGTATTGTTTTGGTGCGAAACGAAAGAAAAACGAACAGATAAGAGTACGAATGCAGTAGATCTCGACTGGTTTGTTGTTCCGTAGCCGTATTCGCCAATTTATAGTAATAGCATGTGAGCCAGTCAACTGTTATGGCAGCGCCGGTGGCAAAGGCGGAATTGACGATAGCAGTCATTCTTTGTATGAAATAATTAATTAAAATATGCAGGAGTTGTTAAAATAACAATAGCAATAAACATTGTTAAATTGAACAGCCGACACAAACAATAACTGTCACGTGATTGTTGTTTTTCCCCGCCAATTTAGGCCATGAAAATATTGTTGTTTATAGATAAAAAATAAAAGTCAGCGACTGCCATCGAATTAGTATACACAAATATCTGTAAATTATGTGTGAAAAAATATTTTATAACATTTTATGGTTAAATATCAAATAACAGTGCACTTAAGTGTGAGTGGTGAAATCGAAAGTAAAATATATCTAAGTTGACACCGGTGACCTAGTTTCACACGTTCGGTCGGTGGTGTTTATGAATTTTAAATCACAAAATGGATTGGAAATACTTGTCATTGAGTCAATGTAAAGCTTGTTTTTATTCATGTTTGGGTTTATAATAGAGTGAAAACAATGAAAGAGTTGAACACATGTGTCAATGACATTTACTAATGCCAGGAGTTGTGTGCAAAACATTTAGATAAAACAACACGGAAAACTATTTTGAATAAATCCATTTCAATTTGTAATGAACTTGATATTTCACTATAAATAAGATCTTTTGTTGTAACCAAGGAATTCTCTTTAAAATGAAAAATAAACAAGCATGAAGTATAGATGCCCTGTGAACGCATGTATTAACAAAATGGCGGAGTTGGGAGAAGATGAAAATATCCGATACATAATCATGGATTTCTCTGTTACTATCATTGGTACATAAAGTTAAGTCACATGCTAGATTTATTAATTTGCTATGTGATTTTTATGTACTGATGTGGTAATTTGCTGCAAGATTTGAATTTGAAATGGATTTGGTGAACATCCCATGGTAAATATTCGGACTAAGCATGAAATTGGTTACACACAACTAGGGCATGGTAAAGGTTATTAAAACTCAATTCTAGGTCTAGTTTGGTTTTTAGTTTTCCAGGAATTGTTTTCACAATATTAAAGCTCAAATGTCTTCATAAAATGTTACTTCCTTATTTACAAAATTGGTAATTATTTCACTTTATTGACATTTTCCAATATTGAAATAACTGAAACAATGTTTAGAAAATGTAATGGATTGTTTTATAACAGTGCATTTTTTTGTATTTTAATGCATAAAGTTCGCCTTCCCTTTTTTTCAATTTAATATGTGTCAGTTTTTAAGTGTTCTGCATTCACTTTTGCTTTAGCATACCCTTAAAGCTAAACAAATGTCTTGCTGAGTGATATTCAATGTATCTTTGATAAAAAGTGTAGTTTATACATGTAAACATGTTTTATAGTCAATTTCATAGATGTTTTATATGCCAAGTATGTAAGATTTAAACTGTGTGTTTAATTAGAACTTGAAAATATGAGTGTATTAAAACATGCATTAATAGCAGTTTAAAATTTTTAAATGTCAAGTAAATGATTTTCAACGTTTTTATGTTGTTCTCTGATTTTCACCCTTTAAGAGTATGTTTTGTGACTTTTTTCCTTTTTTTTTCTTTTTTTTTTTCGACCACCCGGTGGACATTTTTTCCAAAAATTCTTGTAAACCAAAAAAATAAAAAGGAGTGGCCTTAACAAGGCGATTGGTTTAAGTTAATCAAATGATTGTGTGTTTGTGTAAGCATACATTACAATATTTGCATTTTAATTTGATTTAATTTCATAATATCACCGAAATCGAAAATTGCAGATGTTATGAATATGTATTGATATGTTGCATTCAAGTGTTTTCGATTTACGGTGTGCTTAGTCTAGTATTTACTAAATCGCCAAAATGAATCAAGAGAAATGGCTGATTGGGAGAGTGGAATCTTGTTGAATCTGGAAACATATGAGTAAACCAGCACGTCTACCAGTAGGCTAAATACAAAATATAAAAATAATATTCAATGTTACTCCTGATAATATAAATGGATGTTAGCAAAAACGACTTAATTAGCCTTGAATGTACTTCTTACTCAAGGAAACTCAAAACCTCTCCAAAATCGCCGTTAACGAAACTCATGCATAAAGGTAAGAAGGTAAACTAACGTTTGTTTGTGATAACATTTGATCCGTCCTTTCCATAACCTCATTTTCTAGAGATTGATTACACTTTCTAGCCAACATCATCTAAAAAACAGGAATCATTGTAAAATAATAAAGGTTTTGGCATTTAGCCGAAACGTTTAACCCAATTAACGACTTTATGAGAAAAAGAATGACCGCTAAATTTCACAGGGAAAGTTTTAATATATACATGAATGCAAAAATATATTGGACAAACGGTTTCGGCAATACTGCTTTCAAAATGCATTTTTTATGCAGACTTCACTTTCCAAGTTTCAAATGTGACATAATGTGCTGGCTTCTCCTTTATCTAACCTAACCTTTAAAGGCATTTCTTAATTTGATGGAACGGAAAATTTCAACCACAATTATCATATTGTTCGGGTAATAAAAACAATTTCAATAAAACCTATAACACAAGTCAGGCATTGTATGTAACGATATTACTTTACAGACGTGACTTTTATTTATTTCTTTAGCATAACATAATAAGGTATTTAATTCATACATGACCTAATTAATAAAAAAGATCAATATCTCTTTATTTCACGATTTAAAAAGAATTAGAGAAGAATAGGATTTGGACATGTGAAATTGGTAAATGTAGCTCAAATCAACCAAAGTAATCACAAATGTGACGAGGGCACTGCATGTTAGCTTTATTTGTTCAAAACATGGTAAAATAGCATGACCTTGTGCTCGGAGAGATGAAGAACAGAATTTCGGATATATGGCTGGGCTAGATGATAACTGAATGGCACTCACATTTTCTTTAAGGCCACCTTAACAAAGGCGTTATGATTACAAATGTCAATGGTATTCTTTTAAGGCAGTGCCACTAGATAATGCACTCAACTTACCTTAAACAAATGATTCGAAAATTAGACATTATATACCAAAATAACAGACAAACAACATGCTGTGACTGTCCAGTTTTACCAAGAGGGACCTTATTGCTGTATGAGAAGTGACTAGCACTTCCTTTAGTCCATTTTAACTGCTACTTTAACCATCCTCATCCATTTCTGCACGTTTCATTAGTTTCGTGGGACTCGGGGATGAGTTTATGGTGACCACAAACACGTAAAAGTCTAAAACAAAAGGTAATGTATTAATGTTTAATATAGTATTCGTTGTATCTGTTGGTTATTATTGTATCAGAAGTATCCTCGTTGTTGTCTTTGTATTGAATGCCTGTATTAAGGCGTCGACTTACACCATCTTCTACTATTTGAATCCAATTCAGATCGCTTTTTCTTCTCTATGCATTGATCTTTATCAATATGCTTCCATTGTGCCATTTTAAGTCTCCGAATCATGCCTCTATGTGCAGTTTTTACACAAGAGCACTTAAGTTGAAATATTTTGCCAGCTTCTTGCACAGAATAGACGTGCGACACAACCCTTAATTTTGTGTATTATTTCCTTTCCTCTGGAGGACATCATTTCTCTGGCACGATGAGGCACGCGTGCACAGAAAACATGCAGGCAACACTGGCTGGTCTCCTGCTCAAATATTACCAATGTATACCTCGGTTGTTATTTTGGTTATTAAATGGCATGCTGCCCAGGTAAAATCCGTCTTCATCGATTGAGAAACAGTACTTTTTGTTGGGTGGCATAGCAGACTCGATACGAAGTGTGAAATAAAATGTCAGGTACATTATAGTGGATTGAAATGAACTCACTAATGGGGATTGTTTGAATATTCCTCAACCACCAAAGCATAATAAAGAACTCTTGCTGGCTGTTCTGGTACTCTGTTAACTACCAAGCCAGTTGCGTCCAAATGCACTCTTCCGTTTTCTGTTTTAATGAGTGTGAATAACATTTCAATTTTTGTTTCCGCAAACAAAATGATTTTCAAACGCTTTTCAAAGTACTGGATGTAGCCGCCAGGAATTAGGTTTGAACATCACGTTCTCCAAAATCATCGCGATCTAACAGTTCACTGTTAATCACTCATATAACATTGTCCGCAAAGCTGTCTTTGTTGGTACGCCACTGAGGTTGCCCTTTGATACAGCGTCCCTACCTGCTGTACTGAAGTTTTGGTAAACTGTTTCGTCTGGACCATTTACTTTCAAAATGTCCCTCATTTCAGTTTTTTCCTTGCACACTACAGGGTGTCTTTAAGTTCACTTTTCGAATGATTCTCAATACGAACATAATTTTTGATCTGCCTTGTGTACTTTGCTAATGTAGAAACGGTAATTGGTACAGTTACACACAGCCCTTTATGTGTCTGATTCTCTGACACGGTTGTGTCCAAATCGTAGCTCACACAATGGAATGGATAACAGTTTTGCTCAAACCAGCAGTTGTGGCATCACGGTCAAGCTAAGAAAGAATGTACTTTTCTTTATTTCGAATAATCATATCAAAACTACAGAAGCAAGCTCATCAGTAGTCGAAAGCTTAAATATAAACCCCGTTTAAAGGCACAGGGTAAACGTCAAAGAAATAAAATACAACAACAATCACTATATTAATGTAAAAAACTACAGAAACAAGCTCAGTAGCAAAAAGTTTAAATATAAACACGGTTAATTGGCAGTGAGTTAACGCCAAGGACACAAAGAACATAAAAAAAAAAACACAAACAAGAAACATGGAAAAACATCACAAAAAACACATACAGCACATTGCATACATTATATATATAAACAAGAGGGTCCTGAAGGCCCTGTATCGCTCACCTGACTCAATTTAATTACCTCGCTGTAATGAGTACATTCTGACCAGGTTTCATATAGATAAAGTACAACTATAGCCTCAATAGTTTTTTTAACAATGTTTTCTATGATTTGACTTCGTGACCTTCGTTGCCCAGTTTCAAACTTGACATAGACTTCATAAACACATTCATTCTGACATAGTTTCATAATGATCAAAGAGAGAATGTAACCTCTACAGTGTTTACAAAGTTTGTTCTATAATTGACCTAGTGGCCTGGTTTTTGACCTCTGATTGTCCAGTTTCAAACTCTACCTATAGATCATCAAGAAAAACATTTTGATCAAGTTTCATGAACATATGGTTATAAATGTGGCCTCTAGAGTGTTAACATGCTTTTCTTATTATTTGACATGGTGATCTAGTTTAGACCGCACATGACCAAGATTCGAACTTGGCCTAGAGCTAATCAATATATACATTATGACTAAGTTTCATGAGCATACAGTCATAAATGTGACCTCGAACTTGCTAACAATTTTTTCCTATGATTTGACCTGGTGGCCTAGGTTTTAATCGCACATAACCCAGATTTAAATTTGCCTTAAAGAGTATCAATATGAACATTCTGACCAACTTTCATGAAGATATAGTCATAAATGTGACTTCTAGAGTGTTTACAAGCTTTTCCTTCAATTTGACCTGGTGACCCTAGTTATTGACCGTACATGACCCAGATTCGAACTTGACCTAGGAATTTTTTATATTAACATTCTGACCAAGTTTCCTGAAGATGCATTCATAAATGTGACCCTTATAGTGTAAACAAGTTTTTCCTTTAATTTGAACTGGTGACCTAGTTATATACCCCAGATGACCCAATATTGAAATTGTCCAAGATGTCATTGAGGGTAACATTCTGACCAAGTTTCATTATGATTGTGCCAAAACTGTGACCTCTGGAGTGTTGACAGTCAAATTGTTGACAACGGACGACGAAGGACACAGGGCGATCACCATAGCTCAACTTGAGCACTTCGTGCTCAGGTGAGCTAAAAATCTAGAGGTGTTTATCAAGGAGTGTTATGTACGGTCAGTAAAATGAAATGTACGCAGGTTTAAACAAGTTTGAGTGCACAACCTCACTTCCAACATTTCGAATAAAAAACCGTATATGGTAAAGCATCAAAGAATGCACTGACTTGAGGAAACTAAATATAGTAAAAAAAATATAAACTTATAGGTAAACCCAAAGTAATTTTATTATACCATTCAGAGTAGCTAATACAAAAAACTTTTCAAGTATATGATGCAGTTAAAGTGACATTCTCATTTAAAATCAATACGAACCTATGTATATCAAACATATGTGATACACATTAAACTACTAACTAAATAATGCATTTGTATAAAATATTAACTTGCTTAAATACTGTGTTCTTCTACAGTCTCATATAAAAGTAGATATACTGTGTTTTATGCTCATTTCTTTTAATTAAAACTCGGTATCCTTCATAAGAACCATTGTTATTGACAATTATTCATCCTCTTTGGAATGTTAAAACAATATTTTTAATTGTGGTAAATTCTATTTGGGATTAAGATAGTATCTTTTTTGTGTTAAACTATCCCACACATTTTGCCTTAGCATATAAGTTATAATGCTGTGTGATAGCTGAGCGTCAAAATGAAAAGCACCACTGTACTAAAACTGCAAACACACAAAGATTTGTTTTATTAAAACAAAGTGACGTCAAACCTTGATACATTCGTTTCGAGCAAAAGACGGTTTTAAAGATAACTCATCATCGGCAAACATTTCATAAAATAAAGGACTGAACGCTTAGTTATGAAAGGACGCCATATTAAACTTTTTTATTTTCTATCAGGAATTCATCATCAGATATCATTATATTGTTATAATTCAAAATCCAGAAGGTAAGTACTCTTCAAAGTGATGCCGTTATATTCACGTTTAAACTATTAAGATTGAAGCAATTCAGTGTGTCAAATTCCTACTGGAATCATTTTAATTTTACGAATTTTCTTTAAAAAATCACCATATAAGTCTGAAAGAGCAGTCCTGTTAGCATTCGGCGATTTAAGACTTCTACTGTACTTTGATATACTATTAAAATTATCATCAATACCGTTTGAGAACGTTTTCCATCATTAATGATATCTCAAACCCTATTTCAGACGTTTTTCCGTCAGAAGTGTACTGCGAAAGCGGAAACTTTTGACTGTGCATATGATAGCGAATTTTATCAAAAGTGCAATTTAAACACCATATACATGGACACGTCCTGCTGACGTTCTTCGATTTGATCACGATGTTCCTGTACGCGTTCGATACTTTATTGTTACTCCAGTTTTACCCACAGGGGCAGGTTACGTTGTTTTGATACACCACGCCCCCGCCGGTTTTTTTTATCATTTTTTTTATTAAGAATATGATATGGTAATAACTGGCATAAAAATAAAATTTTATTCTATTACAAATTATCGTTGTAAAGGGTGACGACTTGACCATGAATTTCCCTATATTTGCCGACTTGACCCTGTCAAAGCGGCCAAAACTTTGTCAAATCTCAACAAAACTCGACATGTTTGGACTTTCCTTGTAAAGATAGTATCAAAGAAAATGTACAGTTTTGCAAAAAACAAATGTAATTTCAAACTCGAATTTTATAAAACACGTTACTCGACAAACCAACTACCCGCTATTTTCACCCAAATGTTCCATACTAAAAAGGCGTTATCCCGCTATGGCATCGCCAATTAAACACGTATGCCTAACAGAAACCATATATCTTTCACAATACCTGCGAAATGGAAGTCTCACAGAGCCGTGCACACCATTTACAAGCTTTGTTTATTTTTTTTAAATATATGCCGACATGCATATTGCTCAACCGGAAAACCTTCATGGCGCATGCGCGAGTGGTGCCCAGCTTTTTTCAAAGAAATTTATGTGATGCGGGGACTCACTATATGTTCTACACAAAAGAAGTTTAAACGTAAACAAAAATATTTCTTTCTTTATGAACGTAAATTCGTTTGATATTTGACTGTGGATGGTTCATTATTAACATGAACATGTAATTAATATTAATCTGAATTGGTTCATAATGGAAACGATAACGATGACATTGAATGATCAGCAATATAAAGCGTTAGAGGAACACAATGTGTTGATATATGGACAGGCTATTTCTGGTAAGCCGCATCTCGTGAACTTAATGTATGAACAATTAACGGAGTGCGACAAAAATGTTGCCGTAACTGCTACCCCTGGTACTGCATGCACTTTGTATAAACAGTTGAATGCAATGACACTGGAATGCAATGACACTGCACAAGTGGGCGGGTCTTGGAGACGGACGGTATGATAAACAAACCCTACGATATGTTGTTCAAAGTAACATAACATTTCAAGATGTCCGTCAACGAATAATAGACTGATTTTCTCATCATTGCCGAGTGTTCAATGCTAAGTGAGAAGTTGTTTGAATGTCTTTTTGAGGTAATGAAGCTGAAAAATGGAGATAAACCATTTGGAGGAATGCAGGTCATATTAGTTGGTGATTTCATGAAATTACACCAGTTTCAACTCCATTATATAATGACAATGGAAATTTTTGCTTCAAGAGCAATTTGTTTGAATTTATTCCACACAAAGTTGCTCTGAAAGACATCTTCAGGCAAAAAGATAAGGAACTTGCCGATGTTATAAATAAAGTATCTACTGGTTTTGTCAGTGAATCCTCTATGGATTTTATGAAAACACTGAAGCGTCTATTAAAATGTAAAACTGTTTGCCAACAATGAACAGGTTGATGACTTCAACAGACAGCATATATTAGAAAATGCCGGTGAGCTGTTTGAGTTTAAATCCAGTGGTTCTTGGGCACAGAAACAGCTAGATAGGATTATGGCACCAAAAGTTTCATGGATCAAGGTCGGAGTACCGGTTATCTTGTTACGAAACATTTCCACTACTTTAGTAAATGGACTCAGAGAGAAGTCGTTGCCTTGAATGAAAATGGACCATCAGCAGCCAATCATATAAACAGATTTACCCAGGGTAATATATTTAACCGGCGGTAATTTTTCTGGTAAATTGGGCGTAAGCAATTGTATAAAACAAATTTTACCAAGCTATTTACCGTGGTAATATTTACCCTTCTCCAAGAGGTAGGTAAATCGATTTACCGTCTCAGTTACCAGATTCAAGATGGCCGACCAGACATAAACAAACGCTCGATTCACAACTCATTTTGTCGATTTTAAAGACAAATTGAAACTTCGTGAATAGAAAACTGTTCCATTACATCCATATCAATAGAAGACAGGAATACAGAGGAGAGAAATCGCCAATAACCACTGTCTGAACAAATTAATGCATTAAAAATATTCAAACGAACACATTTCATGTACAAAAACAGTGACACAAGAAATCTGAAGTTTAAGAATGTATTAACCTTGTTTCGCGTTTAAATAGTTCCAAAATCTTTCAAAATTCAATGCAATGGTTCGAGACCAACACTTGATTGCAGGTCTTGACCTTACTTTGTTGAAGTGTATCCCACTTTGCACATATTTGGAGTATATTGCACATAATATTTACAATCCTATTGAACCGCCTGTAAACATTGAACAATAAATGACAGCTATGACGTCATTTTCTATGAAAAATACCCTCAGTTTATATTCTATTTCTACAGTTTTCCTTATATAGAGGCACAAAACCAACTGTACTGTAGAGTGCATTGATAATATAAAAGTTTACTGTATTTTTTATAAAAACAACAGCTGTGGTATGACAACATACCAAAGTATGATTTTTTTGAGTTTGTTAAAATGTATATAAATTATACTGTTACATATACAGTTCTGTGATTAAGTATGATTTTTAAGAGTTTGTTAAAATGTATATAAATTATACTGTTACATATACAGCTCTGTGATTAACACATTTATGTTCAATATTTATGCAAAAAGCTACAGAAACATGCTAAGTAGCAAAAAGTTTAAACATAAACTCGGTTTAGTGGCAATGGGCAAACGCCAAAGACATAGAACACAAAATCACAAACAAGAAACATATAACAGCGCAAAACTCTACAAACAGCATAGTGCATAAAAACTATATATATATATATATATATATATATATATATATATATATATATATATATATATATATAATAGGTATGTTTATCAAGAATTGTAAGGTACCGCCTTGGAACGGTCAGTAAAATGTAAATTTACTGGGGGTTTAAACAAGTTTATGTGCACAAATCTCACTCTTATCCCAACAATACTTAACAGCGATAAATAGTAAAAGGTAAATCTTATCAAAGTATGCATTAACTTGAGGAAACTTATCAATAAAACAAATAATAAAAAATGAAAAGGTAAACCCCAAGTACTTCTATGATTAGAGATACCAACTCTATCTGCAGACGGAGGGAAACAATTCAGAGCACCTAATGCAAATACTTTTCAAAGATACGATGCAGTCATCGTTAGAAACCAAACACATCACACCCAGTTTGCCTTATAAAATAAAAGGTTTAAAACTGTGTGATCATAGAGTTTCATAATAAAAAGCATCATTGTTTTAAAACTGGGAACAAATAAAGAAAAACATTGTCAAAAATAAAGTCGACTTGTATTCTGGTTAGCGACCCCTTTTCGGCCGGAAACGGAGGTTTTTCCTGTGTTACTTTTGACACAAGATAGCTATTGCAATAAAATTTTACACACAGACAGGTTGGCTCTTCCTAAAAAAAAATGTGTTATTTGTTTTGAAAAACATCCAGGGATTTTGAATATTCTTACGTGCAAAATACCCCTATAATTTCGCCAAAATAAGCACCCTACTGTACCAGTTATTCGCCCACCTCATATATTCGCTGTTCTTACGAGGTTTTTCCTATATTTTATTCTTAACTATATCTTTAAACGTTTTAAAATTATTTGATCAGTCGAGAAACCGTTTTAAACGAAAAATATCAAGATTTATAATATGTTTACTACCATATATGATTAAAATGCCACTTCACCTGTTTTTGGTAAGTCTTCTTTTTGCAGAACATTTAAAAAGCTACTGGGATTCCTTCATGATACATGATCTACATCATGTATGCTTACTTATAAACTTCCAGTAGTTTTATTATAAATAGATAACCTTAAACTCAATGAGCTTACGACAGTGAGGCCCGAACTGGGGTAATTTCTGAAAATATATTTCAATGAAAATATAATCGATTATTTTTTATTTATTTGTTTACTCATCCATCAATCCAATCCAATCCATCCATCCATCCATCCATCCATCCATCCATCCATCCATCCATCCAACCAACCAACCAACCAACCAACCAACCAACCAACCAACCAATCAATCAATCATTTATTCATTCAGTCAGTCATTCAATCAATCAAACATCCAGGCATTCAAGCATGCATTCTATTAAACAAACTATGATAATTCCAATCAATTATCGTGAAATCATCAATCGATAATTCACCAATTTAGTTAACCTTAAATCATCCATTTCACTAGAAACAAGTTTAACTTAACAATGGTGATTTAACAATGAACAATTGAAAACAACACACATATAAAACATTGTTTTAAAATTAACAATTAAAACAGTATATTGTGTTCCTCTACTCCTCCAGTACTTTTTGTTCCTCACATCTCTGGCATAACCAGTCAGATCCATCACTCAAACTTTCCGACACCCTTACCATTTCTTCCAAGTTCAAACACCTGTCGTGGAACCACTTGTTACATATATCACAGCCATACCAAAATACACCATTCCTTTCATCGTGAATGGTTCCTCTCTGGTCGCACACACCACCCTTATACTGTTCAGCAATTATTTTT
Source organism: Mya arenaria (assembly GCF_026914265.1). NCBI lineage: Eukaryota > Metazoa > Mollusca > Bivalvia > Myida > Myidae > Mya > Mya arenaria. Next base: position 56,152,636 of record NC_069134.1, on the reverse strand, counting down.
AAAATATCCTCATTGTCCGTTTTCTTTGTTTTTCTGTCTTGTTGTCTCTGCCTCTTTCTTTCTTTCTCTTCTCGTCTAATATGTTTTGCCTCTTCCTCCCGTTTCCTTTTTCCACGGCGTTTCTTTTCCTTTCTTCAGATTTCATTTTTCTCTCCATTGCCTCTTTCTCTTTTTGCAGTGTTCTCTCGGCCATGTCCTGTTTTCTTTTCTCTTTCACCTCCAGGAGACGTTTCTGTTCAAGTTCCCTTTCCTTCAATATCGAACGATTCATACCAGTATTAATAATTTGTGTATTTATGTGCGTACATAGAACAATGATATATTCTAATTGTTCTTATATCATTTAATATATTTCTTCTAAACACTTCTGTAATTTAGTACAGGAACAATATATATAGTGCATGCCGTCATAATTGTATATCACTTGTTAATCAAAAAGCGATGTTAAGTACACAATAATTTTACCTGGAGCTGGTTCAACATTTCCTCCCCTGTCAGTATGCGAGCTGATTTTACGGCCTTGCTTTTCCGGCGTTTCGCCTGCATCTGTGGCATTCTAGGGGGTACGAGGATGTGGCCTAACGATTCGGGTATAAGCCCCTGCGCTACTAGTGGATTTACCCCGAAGGCTCCACAGGTTGGGCACGTCTCCGCCGATGTCCCAGTTACACCTGGTAAATGAAGGGCTTATACACCACTCTGTCTTTGAAACAATGTTTTTAACAAAGACAACTATATTCAATGTGAGTCACGCCAAAATATACTATATATACGATTGGTAATAGTATTAAACATTAGTTACCTTGGGCGAAAAGTGGTTCTACTAATTGAGACCTGTCGATGGCCATTCTATTGACAGGGCACAAACCACTAAGTCTGAACGCTTCTCTGATTGAAGCAGGGCTGGCTTGGTCAATTGCATGGTGCAAAACTATTGGAAATTTTGCCTTGCCCAAAGTTACATACTGGCCGTGTGCAAAATATTCGTCGCCAGCTTTGAAAATCGAGCCTTCAATGGACCAATGACCTGGAACAGAAAATGAATCAATAGTTGAGCAACTATCCAGGTACTTTATTCCAGGTAAATGGATAATATGCTTGGTAATATAGAAGCAGATAAAATACCTTTACATCCAGTGGCTGCAGTATGTGGGTCGTGTGGGTTGGCAGTCCTAACAACACCACATCATTTTCAATGGCGGCCTTGATCGTGTGTAAATCAACATGGGCATCATGGTTGTCCATGATCAACAGGACTGGTCGTACGCTCCCACAGTTTGCCAAGAATATTTTTATAAACCATTGATGGAAAAGGTCTGTGTTAATGAAACCTGACTCACTGACACCGAACAACCAAGAGTCAGGAATCCCATCCTGATAGTGTCGATGTGGATGTGACCCCTTTAAAGGATAACATGATACATTATAAACCAGTGAATAAGTCATAATATATAAATATACATTTTGGTCGCGTATTATAGATACAAAATGACACATGATCTAGTGTTGCATGAGGATTCATAACACTGTACATGTAACAACGTTCACAGATAATGAAGAAATTCGTACCCGAAATATAATCAAAGGAGGTAACATGCGACCACTTGCAGACACACATAGATGCGCGGTGATATGCTGATTCACCATTGTTTGTTGTCTGTAGGTATGCGCAGCAGTTGGACCTATGACTTTCTGTCGGGAAGTTTCTCGACCAGTCCAGCCCGCCTCTTCACAGTTGAATATCTGAAACGATCTAGTTTATATGTACCTTCATAATTCATATTTATAATACGTCGAGACGGGGGTTTAAGATTCACATTTATTGCAAACACTAGCAGAAACATGACTGAAATTTGTATAACAGCATAATTAATTTTGTCACCTGCTCAGACTTATCGCGAAGATCGTAATCGTCCAACAGTTGCGCATAAAGATCGAAAAAGTCGTCAATAGTCTGTTGGGTTGACATCGACTTTCTCGCCTTGTCCAGAGTCTCTGCCCTCTTCTCCGTTATGTCTGGATGTCGTGCAAACATCTGTCGGAAGTACTTGTCCGATGGGCCATCCATCATATTGAACAATGTAGCCCGGCCTTAAAAAAAACATGCGTAATTTAATTCTAAAGTGTGCTTAAGAATACGTGTACGCAGGGAAAGCCACCGTTATACATGTGATGTTGGTCAAATGAAAGCATAATGCATAGTTAATTAAACTTTCGTCCACTGTTATGTACCTGAATCAACAATGATGTCCCATATGTAACATCTAGTAATGTCTCTTGTATGCGGTAGGCACTGGTCAGCCATATAGATAAGATACGTGACCAAAGCCCGCTCTTCGACATCAGTCAGCATTCTACTTTGACCGCTCTGCGTTCCTTTCTTCTTCTGACCAACGCCATCCCTTAGTGTAGATCTTGGAACACCGTACTGTGCGGCTGCCGCCCTTTGACTTAATACATTTCGACGCACGGCCGAAATAGCCTGAGCAAGTGCTTCGTGACTGTAGTTTTTGTAAGGCATTCTAAAATATGTTTAAATCAAACTTACATTTAGAAATTCAACCACTCCGCAAGTAAGCGATTATTCATCTTGGCTGCCGCACAAATTAGTTTAAAGCCCATTAGAACACATACAAAGAGGGACAATTCATGTACGTACAAAATATAATAATAAATTAAATTTGATTTGTCTCCCTTGGACGAAAAAATCGGCGATAACTTCCCCGTTTTTACCGTCTTCTTTATTGTCCCGTTTTTAGGTTTCACCATTTTCTTGCAAATTGAACTTAAAATACAGTAACTTATGGTATTTGATTAATTTATCACCGTTTTTTTTACTTTACATTGACAATTCAATAATGTCGTCTGATAGCGCAATATGTAAGGAAAAGTTTAAAATCCTAACAGGGCCTCATGCAAATGAGCGCGCGCCTGATGACGTCATCCCCCGCGTGCTATATAAAAGGTCAGAAGTATAACAAACAATGTTTATTGGGGTAGAATTCCACAAACTACTTACATTGGAACGCAGAAAACAGCTGATATCTGTCAAAAAAGGTGCTGCAATGAACGCCGGACTGGTTTGTTCAAAATATCTCGTTTTGACTGGTTTTAACTGGGTGGGCGAAAAAGTGATACGGGCGAAGAATAGGTCGCTAACCAGTATGCTATTCTCTCCTTCCAAATGGTTTGAAAACGTAAATTATTTGAAGGAAATTAAGACACAGCCAAAACACTCGGAGTCAGTCAACACGTGCTCGCCAAAAAAGGTTATAAAGATAACACGAATTAGCAAATTCTTCATAAAAATCAAAGCACTGAAAGTTTAGTTATAAAAGGATGCTATATTCAACACAATATTTTGTTTCAGGTATTCATCTTCAAAAACAAGATGGCAATTGCTCTTCAAAATATTGCCTTTATATCCACGGTTTAAATAAAATCAAAGTAATTCATTAAGTCTATCTGCCCAACTACCTGCTGGAAACATTTTAATTGTACGAATTTTCATTAAAACATCACCATAAAAATCGGGATAAGCAATACTATCAGCAATTAGCGATTTAAGACTACTATTGTACTTTGATATGATATTATAATGACCATTAACAAATTTTGAGAAAGTTTTCCTTAATTTAAAGTATCTGAAACCCGGTTTTAGAAGTTTTTGCGTCATAAGTTTAATGCGAGAGCTGAAATGTTTTATTTTATTTTATTTTTATTTTTTAATACATTTGTACACAACTATTTCATAATCACGTGATTATGAATATGAATAATCAATATAGGCTTTTCATCAGCGGAAGCCAGCAGAGCCAGTGTGATGTAAGAACATATAACAGAAACATGATTCAAGACACAAAAAGCAGTGAGATAATAATAAGATGGGTTTTTTTCTTCTGTAAATTATCAGTATACTGTCATTTGAGTGAAAGCAAAATACTAATAACTGGTTTGTTTATTGTGAAAGCCATCATTTCTTACCGACGCTCTTGTTAACTTATCTTTCAAATTCAAAGAAACATCCCCCTCCCCCCATAATTCCATATCCGCGCGAAATATTCATTAATCAGCCATTTAAGATATGAAGCTGATTTTCACAGACAACATATAATATTAATGATTACAAAATAATTTTACTTTTCTTTAGATTGCTACCATTGGAGGACCAAGGTTATATGACAAATGTGCCGTCAAGAAAACATCAAAAAATGAACTTCATGGAGCCGCTAGTGTATTATATGCTGTTAAACATTGCTGATTCTGATTATTGGTTTCTACATAAGAATTGACTTTGATTTTGAATTAAAAACCATTTATAGTTTAATGAAAATATAAAATAAATGTTACACTCCTTGTATATTGACTTTATGCTCCTGTAAAATGGAAATATGGTGACTATATGAGTAAATACTTCTAACACTTAAATTTGACATCCACAATGGGACAGCTTAGATTTTAAATAGTTAAAAAATATAATTAAATAGTGGTGACAACAGCATGAAGAGATCATGTTTCATTCTATTTTAAACAGAAACAATGATGGCATAAATAAGCAGACACTAAAAATAATTTCATTATGATAATTATACATGATTGCACTTTTAGTGCCAAGTTGAGGTTATTGCAAGCCTAAGGGTAGGAACATAATTATACAAACATATATGTTACAAACAAGATCAAAGAAAGGAAGTTAAGATCATTTGGTCATTAATAATAAACATAACTGATACCAAAACAAATGTTGCATACCAGTATAGTTTAATAATCTTACGAATTTCACATTAGAAAATACCAAGTAGACTTATAATATGTGTCTTTATTGACACTAAAAGAATCAGTGGTGTTTGCTTACATAAATTCTTAATTTCAGCAAAATTTCAGTTTAAAATATAACAATGGACCCCTAGCTTTAATTAACAAATACATGGAAAACTGAAACAATGGTACATTTTAGATTAAAGATATGAATTATTGATCACTTTAATGAGAATCAATTCTATGAAACTCAGTCCATCATTTCTATAACAAGTTGAAACTGACTATAAATTCCTTAGGTGTCAGCGTGAGAAAAACGGACGACGCCATTAAATTTTATTCAAAGATATTTCTTTTTTCAAATTATTCAGATATATGGTGTCATTATGACTTGCATATCATTGCAATAATGTTCGCATTTTCCTGCGGTGTTCGCTGACCGTTTGGTATGAAGTAAAGAGTAACACCCCTTAAAACAGAATACACCTACCCCTTAAAGTGTTGCATGTGTTTTATTGATTAGCTACGGAGTAGCTTATAAATACTTTGTACTGTTTTGTTGAATATTTACCATGTAACTTTTTGGACCGATTTAATGAATTTTGTCATTAAACCTGCCTTTAAGATTACTTTTTTTATAAAAATGGAATGTGGACTTTCATTTTTTTATAAAAAAGATACTTCCAATCTGACAGCTATGCGGGAAAATGACGTCATTATTGCATTATGTGACATTTTGGTAAAATTTACCCTGGTAAAACCGCCTTGGTAATTTCTTTTATACAACGTATTTACCGCCATGGTAATATTACCACGAGATTGACCGGTGGTTTTACTTACCAAGGTAATTATTTACCATTGTTTATACAATTGGCTGCTGTTGGAAAAGAAATGCAACTACAGAAGCTTGAATTCTCAGGTAACTAAATTATTAAGCTTTGTCTAGGTCAATAGTCTTCATGGACATCATATTGGAGTATCACACTATCGGTCACAGATTCAACCCTACGTGAACAATGAAACTATTGTTTTTTTTTCCTTGGAATAACAGAGCTTGATGATATGTAATGTGTTCATTTATTTGCAAAAATATATGTAAACAAGTCTCTAAAAAAGTTTTCTTGGAAAACTCTGTAGAATTGTTATGCAATGATTGAATAGTCCATATATCAGTTTTTTGTTAGAAAATACATATATATTTTCTAATAAACTAAAGCAATGTAACTTATCTAATGATATGCAGTAAAACTGATCTTCCTTAAATAGGGCGCTCAAGTAAGAAGAATGTAAAAAAATCCTTTTTAAATTTATTTTAATATATTGGTGCAAAATATATCTTCTACATAAGATTTCATGTAAGAATAATGCAGCAAATTACTTTTTTTACAATTTTGATATATGACAGTTTACAAAGATTGCATGTATGTTAGCTTTTATCTTAAAATTGTAATTTTATCAATGAACACAGAATACATGGTAATAAATATCTATCTATATATAGGTTTCCTTCGTAAGAACCATTGGTTTTGACATTTATACATCCTTTTCTGCAAATTAAAATAACTGTATTAATTGTCCTTAACCTTATTTTGAACTAACAGTGCAACGATAAAATCTTAACACTTAAATGTTTTAAGATGGATCAGTTGATGTTGTTTAACGTTTCTTGGAGACTTGAGGATTCTTAAAGTTATATGGTAATGCTGCTAACTCATTTTTTTTCATGCGTTTGATTTTGTTGAAACTGTCCTCTGAGTCAAGATTATATTATTTAAAGCTGTTCGGTACTGATAAGAGTTTGGATTAGTATTAGCTCCATGGTAGGTAGACCTTTGTTGGTTGAATGTGTTTTCGATTATGTCCGAGTTTATTAGAGCTGGTGTTATAAAAATTGGCCTTCAGGTTGTGAAGATGTATTTTGAAAATTCAATTAAAACCAATTATGCAGGACTGAATATATTCGTGGCATTGTAATGAAAGTATTGATGGTTTCTTTTTTTCTGACGAGTTTCGGAACATTTCCAGTTGTCAAACCATTTAGCAATATCTTGACGTTCTAGTAGTTTTGGGTCGGTTGAATCTGTTATTGGTTTTCGATCGTGAAAAATGTCTATCAATTTTGATGTTTCTCTAAAAGTTCAATTTCTCTATTCAAAACCCTTATCTCCAAGGTAATTCCTATATTGGGTTATTAAGTTTTTTAAGTCCAAGACGTTTTCAGCTAAATAATTTCTCATCTTTGATTGGTTTGATGGGTATAGATATTCATTGGTAAGTTTACGGTGCATTTGTAAGGCATTTGATTTATCCCACTTATAACAATCAATAAACAATTGCCATTGAATAGAAAGTTCTGATGGAAGAGTCAAAAGCCTGGTACATTTTTCACCAATTCCACTTTTGAGTATATAAATTCTTATTGTCTTGAAGGTGTAGGATGGATCCATAATAAAGAACATTGGTTTCATACTGCATGGAGACATTGTAGAAAAAGTAGAATATGAACCAACGTTCATGTTCATAAAAGATCTGTTACTTTGTGCGCCGTCCATACAAGTAAAATTCACATAAAATCCAAAACTGTAATGTTTAGCTACTGAATCTCAAAACACTGTGTAAAGTTTTGAGCTTAAATCCCCTCAGTTACAAAGTGGGCAAACGGAAATCTAAATCCTGTGAGCCCAATGAAAAGTAGTTAAAGAATATGTGGCCCAAGCGCTTTCTGCTGTTTTCCTTTCCTTAGACGTTCACACGCATTCGCCTCTTCATCGACATCAACGAAGCCATCAAGCTCAATAACAGTGATTTGAATGTCTGTCGGGATAGCCATTTCGTCAAACACCAACCCTCCTTTATATCCATCCTCTGGAAGTTTGTTTTGCTCCGCTTCAGCCAGCATCCATTTAAGAGCCGCTGAGTCAAACCCACTATTGTGCTTCACATTGTTTTTATATAATAACAAAACTGATTTAGAAGGTAAAAGTAAATGTCCTCCTGCACGAAATTCTTCATATAAATGAGGACATCGACAGAACCATTTTAGGCATGTCTTTATCATTTTTTCTGACCATCTTCTCCCATTTGGATAAAAAAATAATTCATTTTTCGCTTGCTCTGTAAAAATTTCCGACATTTCTATATTATTTTGTGGTATCCAGCTGATAGTCTGGTTTAGATTTGTTTGTAATGTTTATATCATTTTCATCATTGGCTTTAGTTTCAGCTTCAATGGAATTTGCTGTTGAACTGAATGTCATTTTGAGACATTAAACACAAGCTTTTTTGTTGAAAGAAATGAAATAACACGATTACACGAAATTGATCGAAGTTTTCTTTTTGGGAAGCTTTTGTCTGCATTAAAACGTTCTAAAATGTAGAAACGTGGGCATAATACAGTTGACGTAACAGTGATTGCTTCACACAACCATTACTTTTCTACTATAGCAAACACAGTCCGTACACTTCCTATTTGACACTTGATGTAATCATCATTTTCCTCTATAGCGTTGAAATTCTGTGATGGAAAAAAGTTTTAATGTCTTTCCAGTTTTCAAGAATGGTTGGCTCAAGGTTGATTTTTCAGCCTTATTCCTTTGTAGAATGTTTTTGTTGGTGTCTTGTCCGTTTTGTCAAGGACCTTGGAAACATTTAGAAATAAAGTCAGTACATGCAGTAAAAACGGTGGCTTAAAAGACCCCTTGCTTCTAAGTTCCCCGGATTCCATCATTTCAGTTAAAAATGCTTTATAGCACATTGCTTTCAATGGTTCCTGATGGGATAGCAACCTTAATAAACAAAATTGGCAGTTTTAATATGGATTTACTCAAATTAAATCCAAATCACATTCATTTAGTCTATGGTGTGGGATTTGGAAGCATGTCTCTCTAAAGCGAAAAGTTAAAAATATGATGCTTTATGCATTTTTTTCTACCCCTGGTCAAGGTTAGCTTCATGATTGTTTTAAGCTGAATTGTGATACAAACGTTAAGTTTCTGTAATAACTTTTGAGTCTCATGGGTAGTTACTAGTACTTGTATCTATGTTGAGAGGCCATGAGAAAGTATATTCCTCATGTGATTCAAAGTAACAATCTCTTCATAGAGAGCCTGCACCTCTATACTGTTTAGCAAAAGGTCATGTAATACCTTAAATATTAAAAAGTTTTAAGATATTCAAATTATAAAATGAAACATAGAGGGTACACATGTTGCTGGACAAAATACCATGTATATCAAGTCTGATAAGCCAGGCATTAAAAGGGACGTGCTATTTTTCCAGTGGTCAGACATAGATAGAATAATAATGTATGAAAGGTGATCAAGAAAATGTGATTCGAGAAAATGCAAAACTTTTGAAAAGGTTAATCTATGCATGGAATATGGAATGTTTATTATTTAATCTATGCACTAGTCAGTTGTAACCACGCCTCCCTCCAAGGTCCGGGGTATGCCGGGGAAATGGGCCGTGATTTTACCTTTCAGCTGACCCCACAGTGCCGGTTAAATGCCGTGGTTTTGTCTTCGCGCAAAATAATGCGTGGAATGGGCCTTACCTAGGGCTCCTGGGGTTCTGGGCATTTGTCGGGGATTTTACCATCAGTTTGTCCCCACAGGGCTGGGATTTTACCCGGGGTTGGTTGGACCGAAAGCCAATGTCCCCGCTATTACCCAGACATGTGGGGGTGCTTGTTTACAATTGACTGGTGCATTACAGTATTCTGATGAAATCACAAATCGTAAAATTTGGAAGTACAGTAATGAAATGACTCAAATGCAACATAGTTTAAATTATTTAGTAAATTTAATGGTAAGCGAGTTCAATAACTAAAGTAAAATGCAGGTTGTAAGGGGGGGGGGACCACTTCATCATTTTTCACAGCAGGTAATGAGGAATGCAGTTTGTACATAAAATGATATAATATACAGTAGAAATTTAAGAATCATCCCAAAGAATGAGCCTTCAAAAAATCTGTTCGTTGTACTTTTCGTTGTTGCATAAAACCAAGAACAAATGTACGTTCCGGTGGGCAAAAAGGTTTTACTGGACTTGTTTAAATCCATAAACTTTTCATAACTTCATATATATTGTCTGCTAAACATATTAACCAATCAACAATTGTCATAGTGTTCAAGAAAGAAAGACTTGTTTACATTTTTCTGATTTTACTTCAAATTGAGCGCACTGCAGCGTACTGCATTAACAGTTTACAGAATGGTTACCTGTGTGCAATCCACTCGTCGAAACAAACTGGGTACCACTCGAGCATGCGCCTTAAAGTTTTTCCGGTTGCGCAATATTCATGTCGGCATATGTGTAAAGAAGTAAACAAAGCTTGTAAATGGTGTGCACGGCTCTGTGAGTCTTTATTTGACTTCCATTTCGCGGGTTTTGTGAAATATATATGGTATATGTTAGGCATACGTGTTTAATATGCGATGCCATAGTGGGATAATACCTTTTTAGTCTGGAAAATTTTGGTGAAAATAGCGGGTAGTTGGTTCGTCGAGTAACGTGTTTTATAAAATTCGAGTTTGAAATTACATTTGTTTTCGGTGAAACTGTACATTTTCTTAAAGATTGACAATAACTCTATAAGGAAAGTCCAAACATGTATAGGTTTGTTGAGATTTGACAAAGTTATGGCCTCTTGAACAGGATCTTGTCGGCAAATAAAGGGAAATTCAGGGTCAAGTCCGCCCACCTTACAAAGATAATAGAATTATTTTTATTTTTTTTTGGCCAGTTATCACAAGTTACAATTACCACATCATATTCTTAATTAAAAATGATAAAAAACGGTGGTGGCGTGGTGTGTCAAACCAACGCAACCTACCCCTGTGGTTTTACCAAGAACTGTCCGTGCATGGAACAAACATCCTTCCGCGTCGTAACTCAACATCCGTATCTTCCGTCAGTGAACCAAATTAGGTTAACCCTCTATAAATCGTCCTTGGTCGGAAGCAACAAATCAACTATAACTGCTTGACATTTAAATCAGCTCTTTTAGTTTTACCAATATGGTTTCACCTGACCTCCGTGAATGTAGCTTTGTAGAAACATTTTAACATGTCCAATGTCTGCCTTCTCTTTGGCAACACGCACAGTGGCATGATGACAAAGGCTCGTTTAGGTCACAATAAAAATAATTTCAACTAGCCAAAATGATATTTTATACATACTTGAACATGAATACCATAAAAATAAAACATTGCCATTAACATAAAATGAAATTTGAAAAATTCAAAAATACCCTATACTGTAATATGAAACAAGTGAAGAATGTTCGCCCGGCCAAAATGTAAACACAGACCAATTCTCGTTGAAAATTATAACTTCTTCGTAAGCTACGAACAAAATACCTGGCTCATAGATGCAGTGGCACGTTATATACAGGTTTAAACCGGTATTCTTGTCGAGAAAAAAACAGTATACGACGAAAATGCGAATTATAACAAGCGCTAGCCAGACATTGTTCTGTCAAAATGACGAAGTACCCGGTTCGCCTTAATCGATCAGCAAAAGCGACCGAAGGACGGGAACCATCGGAATAAAGTTGAGCGTTCCAGTGGTTCCCGCCCTTCTGTCGCTACTATCGTCTCATACAGTAGAACTACCGTTAATATTTCTGCACCTTTCTTTCAAGTTTCTTTCAAGTTAAACTCAGTTATCCTTCATAAAGAATGTTGTTTTCGATATTCATTCCTTTCTTAAAAAAATATTGTTTTCGATATTCATTCATCATTTTCGGCATATTAAAAATAAGATTAATTGTGGTAAATCTTATTAGAGAGTGAGAGTGCATCTGTTTTATGTTGACCACTTTTTCTTAGTTATTTGGTAAAAAGGTGATGGTGATGTTTTTAGGATATCTGTCCCTTATTCGAGCTTTGGTTTATAGACCTTAATGTAGACGAGTTAGGAGATGAGGCAATAATCCCGCTAGAATCAGTGTGTATACTACGTGATAAATTGCACCATAAATGCTACGCCGGAAGGCAAAATTTGCTTCGTTAAAGACTTTTAACAAAGATAACTTCACTATTTCCTCATCATTTTAAATGAAACATAGAGCAGTCTACGCGGCTTACCGAGCTCCGCCTTCGGTCTTTTACCAGAGTTTGATTGAGAGTTTAGTTTCTTTGAACACTTCGGCAAACCAGTTAACAATACGGCCGACTGTCGGAGCATTGTCAAATAAGTACTTATTTAACAGAATTCTGCTACTTAATTCAAATATGGTTCATTTGTTTATTCGTTTAATGGATATATGTACCTAATATAAAAAAAATATTGTCGACAGATTTATCCGAGTGAAGCAAACAGGCAGTATAGGAAATTCCATGCACAAATATAATGAAATTCAAAAAGTATTCAATATTGACATTGCACAGCTATACAAGTTTGTTAAGTGTGCATCAATTTCAGACTTCAACTGTAGGTAAGACGAATCGATTTCTTTCAGATTAAATGACATTTAATAATAATTATTTATTTTATTTATAAAAGTTTGCAATGGTTTCTGCTAATGTTCTTTAAAGGCCGTTTGCATTTCTATTTAAACACAAGCGGTAGACATCAAGTTTTGGCTGCGTTTGCATTTTTTTGAAACCGTTTGTTTCCCAAGCAAAACTGAATTCATGTTTTTTAGATACTGATAAAAAATGGGGTTGGTGTTTTTTCCATTACAAATTCCTCGCTGTTGGTAGAACACATTTTCCAATTCATCACTGTTAACTCGTGAAGGTACGATAGAATTTCTTGCAGAACTTAAAATGTATGGCAAACTTCAACGCCACAATGATACAAGAATTGAGGTCGTCTCTAGTTTGAACTGATATAAGTTTTTTTCATTTTCAGATGAAGATGTTGTGTCATTTTTACATGCTTTGCCCATACCTGAAACAAACTCAACGAGTTTTTAAGGCTATCAAGGCGTTCGTTTAAGTATTAACCATTTTCCGGCATTGATTTTCTGGCAATACTTCATAAAATATAACATATTATCTTTATCAGTTCTGTTTCAGCCAAACAGTTTCTCATTTTTGATTCCTGTGTTTGATAAAATGTCCGGGTGTCAACTGTATCTGTATCCCATTGAAAAACATTGATCCAGTGTTCCCAATAAATGCAACGGCCGCATGTTTTCTTATCACCACTTTTAAGTAAATTGTTTCAAACTCGTTTTATAACATTAGTTTAGTCAATTATAAATGTTTGTTTTGGATCTGAGGGCGAGAAGAATGTTAATGGTAGAGACCTTCTCATTTAAAGGACTTGTATTTTCAAAGAACGATTTTAAGAAATCTAGGTTTGTTTGTGCCCCGTCCATAGTTAGTGTAAAACCATGTATATTAAGATATTGCACAGCTTTCAAAAAAAAGAAAATGAAGTTCACTTGGTTTGCTTTGTGATACTGGAAAACATAAAAAATGGAAAGCGAAAACCATTTAATCCAAGGAACCAACATTGCAATAAATGTGTTGCTAATTTCTGTTCTATTTTTGCCACAAGACAGAACAGTCATGTCTTAGTTCACTTCATCATTATCTATAAATCCTATTTTACGATATCCGCCATTTTCTTTTGACATGCAAAAATCTTCCTGAATTGACATCTCGTCAATACTTATCCTCCCCGAAAATGATTTGCTTAATGTCTTAACTTTACTGGCTTCTTCCTTCATCCATTCAAATATATTTTAGTGTTGAAACCAGACGTTTGCCAAATATTGTTTTTATATAATTGTAATGTCCGACCTGATGGCAACATAAATGCGTTTGGCTTACGTAATTCATTGTACGTAGACCTGCCGGATTGTTAGGGTGCATCCACGTCGTATCTCACACAGGTTTTTTTTATAAGATGGCGAATCTTTTGTATCCATACAGTGTTATTTATGAGCTATTTTGTTGCCAACTTCTTTATAAAAATGCTCACTTGATATTAATACTTTTATCGGTACCAAGTACTTCAAGTTGTTTGTTTTTGTAATTATATGCCTTTCATTTTTCTCTTGAATTATCCAGATTGCTGTGTCAACGAATAACTCCGATTGCCCTGCTACCATCGAACAACTGGAGTGCCTCCATGATTCCGGGAATGTCTCGTTAGCTAGAAATCCGGAAAGAAAAGACGAGCTGGTGACGGCATTATGCAAGTACCTGGTTGTTGCCAACATGAAGCCTGCATATGATCAGTTAGTACATGGTGGCGAAAAAAGGTTTTGGAAGGGATGGTAAGTCACAGAATTCTGAAGTTTGCAGAGTTCAATTTGTACGATAAATTAACACATATATCAGGGTTTGTTTGCTATAATTTGTGGTTATTGACTAGGTTTTCCAATTGGAAGAGCTGTTTTTTCGATTGGTGAGTGCCGTGGGTGGCAGGACGGGCGTTTTGGCGCCATTAGTTAGATCCTGTCGTAAAACCTAGGAATCGGGTATAATAATCACGTTATGTGGTATAAGTAAGTCGTTTGGCCATTAGTTAGCTTATATAAAGTGTTCACTTTTGCTGTAAATGGTTTTAAGGTCAATTTTACTGAGGCAAACAAATGGCTATTGATCAAAAAGACAAAGGGCATGTTTAAGTTGCTTACCGTTCTTTTGTTTATCATCAAAGATTGACTACCACCCTAATACTCATTAATGCTTTTCATTTAGATATTTATGTATCCAAACATCTTCGTAAATATAACAATAGCTGAAGTTTTGTTTTAAAAATAGATGAAATTGTACATAGGCCACAGGGTACTGTCGGCATAATCTACAAACATAAACAACGACGATTACCTTTGGATATTTATTTATTATATATCATGAATCCACACAAAGCAGTACATACACTATTTTAATTATACGTTTTTGCTTGCATTGGTGGTTTCTTCCGTATGATGTTTATTAATAGAAAATATCATAGCATTAATTAAAAGAGTTTGGTCCTTCATTGTAGATGAATCTTTAAAAAGGAATCCTCAGATGTTACTTCCAAGTTGTATAACTTGAACCTAAAATCAAAAACTACACTATTGTTAACGTACACGTAATGTATAATAAATAAAATAAACACCAGTGAATTTCTTTATAGAGGAGATTTATTTACAGATAAGGGGATTGAAAACATTTGAATAGATCAAGGAAATTTACATACATTGTGATGTATTGAAATAATGTAGATTGGTATAGGAATTGTAGTTTTGAAACATTGTAATTAGAATTATGATCTTGTGTCTTGAAGATGAATGAGTGTCATCTACTTACATTTTATTTTCCAATTCTAGTCTTACACCATTTCTGAAAAGACACCTTTAATTTTTACTTCCGCTCGAAGTCTGCCATTATTGTCAATACTTAGACAAGGTACACTCATCAATGTCCATGTCGCAAGCGACTTATTCTAACGTTTGGATATCCTTTTGAGTGTGAGAAATTTCATGTTTTGGATTGGTATTTCTATTATTTTTAGCAAGATTTCCGTTATTTGCCAATCAGAATAATATATATTAATGAAATTTGCATTTTTAATCAACAAGGACATTACAGGAAAATAGGCGACAACATCCAGTCACACGTCTTAACTTATCTAATATTTTAACGAGTAGACTAATTTAAATACAAGTAATACCATTAAACCATTAAAAGTGTGTGATCAACTCACAATAGGCATAATGGTGTTGTCGTTTCCTCCCACGCAACCACATTGTATCCCGCACACGTCACAGATATTTGAGTTCTTTGCTGACAGAGGAGCATAAAACACTGTCATCTCGTTACCTGAAACAGATCATATTTATGTGACTATGTGGAACCACTGACACCAAAGACATACTTGTCTGATTTCATTCTTATAAACCATTTATTTGATGAAATGTAATGTTATTTCAATGATATTTACATCGCTGCTTTGCAATCAGGTTTTGATATACGTACTGCTCGTTTAGATTTGGTTACCGCTTATATTTCATAGCAATAAAAAGATTTTGTAAGTGTTACCACCAATATCACATCACGACGCTTTCTCATACTGTTGTCTAAATAACGAAGCCATAATTGACATACGATTTTAGACATTAGAATATACGGAACCAAATGATTGGTAACGCAACATTTTCAAAACCAATTTCGATCCTGTGAAATTCAACAAATATCAACAATAATTTTAATATGTTTGGTAAAACGTGCTTACACAAAAAGTTAATCTTTCTTATATTTATTTCTTCTACTCAACTCTATACAAATAATTTACTTTTCATAACATTAATATCAATATCTTAAAGAAAGAGTCAAAAGATTGAATCGGAAATAATTTTTTTTATCACTTTCAAAATTAAACAGTTTACTCAGAAAAATGAACTTAGTTATCTACATGAGTTGTTGTTTGATAAGCATTTCAAAATGCCATGTATAACATAAATCCAACGGCATCAAGGTTAAAAGCTGTAATGATCCCAAATATAATAGTCTTAATGATTTCATAATGCGGTGCGTCTTACCTACACTGTTTTGAACAATTGTTCCGTTATAAGCAGACATCAAAAGGAACTTAATTGCGAATGAAAACTTACTTGGTTCGTAGTATTCATACACTTTGCATGGGACCTTCTTCACTGAGGCCACCATAGTGTCTCGGACCATGTTAATGTCCACACATACCTTCGCCTGGGTAATCTATAATATTGAAATAACAAAGAAAAAATGAAATTAAGGAGAACATATAAATGATATGATAAAGACTACTAGGACAAGCCTGTAAATAATAAACAACTTTTTCTGATGCAACTACCCCAACGATAAAGGCTAGCTAACGAATAAGCACCACATGCTCAAATACAATCAGAACAATCACATTATTCAAAATAGTTCACTGGTACACGAATCAACTGGGTACTTTGACCAGATAGTATAACACAACTATAAAACATACTAAAATGATACGAAAACAATGAACGAAATGCTGAAGACAAAATGGTTGAATGTTATTCAAAGTTACAGACTCGTGCTGTATAATTATAATATATTTCACCTCATCAAAATACAAAACAACTTTTTTCTCTTCAATTTCTGATCGCATAAGCAGCTCATGTCCAGCTATTCCGTATCTGTATGCTTTAAATCCTGAAGGAATTCCTATCTCAGCAACGACCATGCCGCTAATGTCGTCTTCCAACCAACTGTAAAGTGTCATCAAAATATTGTTTGTCTTACATGTACCAACTTAAATCGGAAAGCTAGTGACAAAAATCAATCTAAAAGCGGGTAAAATATATTTGGAATGTCAAAAATCACATATTTATTCAACAGTATTGTACGTATTCACTAGTTAGTTAAAGGAGTTGTAGAGTCAATGGGAAAATACGATTTTCTAATAAATACAGGTTTTATATCATGATTATTTGTGACGATGGTTTTTTTTGACACACTGATCATGAAATGTGACAGGTAAATTAACGCGTAATACAGCTTATGCACTGGGCCATCTTTGACCGATGACGTAAGCGAGCTCGCGTTCCAATATCGCGAGAGTTAACCGCGCATGCGCAGTAAGCGCCCATCTGTCAAAATGGCTTCTATGGACAACAATAACGCCGATAGTTCAAATAATTACGAAGATTCTTCGTCTGATGATGAAAACCCATTGAATTTAGATGATTTAAACATACAGGCATATCGCTTTGAACCGCAGCGAGATACAGACGACGAGAATTCCGAAACTGATGGGGATACTGACGAAGAAAGTTTGCAAGATCATTATATTATTGGAAATGATCGAGTTGGCAACGTTGGAGCCTGGTGCCTATGCGGATGTTGTTCAGATATGCAGAAAGAGATTGACTGTTTATGTTGCCGTGAATTGGTTGCAATAAATGGAAAGGAAAATAACGAACAAATTCAGCTTGATTGCATATGTAACCACCCGAAGTTCTCTACCCTCTGTCTGGATAGAGATGTTTTGGGAGTAGCAGCCATAACTGTATCTGCAATGATGGGAACATTTCTACCAGTGCCAGTAACTGACACGTATGTTTTAATGACAAAAAGAAAAATATTTAAATATTAAAAATAATACCACTATTATCATATTATTGATAAACCTGATTGAAATGCTAAAAAAATATTTTTAATGCCGAAAAAACTGGTTTACCTACATTTACCCTAGAATATCAGTAAATTTATTAGAGTACAGCTTAATTACTATAGCAAATTAATTTAAGGAAAACTTTAAATAATAATTTAAATTAATGCATATAGAACACATACTAAATAGTTCATGATTTTCCAATAACCATTGGTTATTAAAAATGTTGTAATGCCCGTTTTAAGACGATGTTGATCTTTTTCAGTTTTTTTCGGTTGACGGCATATAGACAATTTACGCTGTGGATCTATGGTAAATTGGGTCGACATAACAGAAGAGTGGTGCCAGCTTGTGTTGTAAACAAGGTTCGCCTACAGTTCCCTAACCTTGATGGAAGAGACAATTTTGTGGGGTTCGAAGAGGCAAACTGAGATTACTATTATTGTTGTGTACAGCAGTTTGAATCGGCATATAAATGTACAATATATAAATTTATAGGTGTATTCTTGAAGTCTTTGTGTAAACACATTAGGGCATTAATTAAGATAACATGTATGTTTCACTTTTAACAACCAGTTTCACAGAAAAGCAGTCAATGGATAGTCATAGCCTTTGCATGTTTTAGTTGGCATTGCTTTTGTAAAAAACCTTAGCTCGTAAAATTAAGAAATGTCTAAAATTACATGTTTGTATTGATTCCATGACACTCCTGTATTAAGTACAGCATCTTTTAAAACAGTCATCTTAAAATATTTTTGCTGAAAGTACTTCCAATAGGCTAGTCGCCATACATGTACAATGGTGATGTTCTAGGAAGTGGGTTTACCAACAATTTTGTTGTATTGTTTGAAAAAAATATTTGTCAAACAGAAGACACAATTAATGAGCTCAGCTTTGTGAAGAACATGTTGGATGTAAATAAATATGTTTAAGCACTGCATTGTTTTTTATTACTTGCAAAACGCTTTGAGGAAAGCAAAGGTAAAAATTTAACTCCGGACATTTATGTTATATGACTATTGATAATTGATCTTGACCTACTAACATCGAATATGGTACGAGAATATCTACTGCTCACGGGCAACCTAACCCTGAAGTTTCATGGTCATTCGTCACTCAAGTTAGGATGCCACTCATTCAAAACATTGTATGTACTATGTACTAGTAGCTCAAAAACATAAAGATAAAATCCAACTTTCTACATTTAATCTGTTGTAATGAAAATGACAATCACATTTTAAATGAAGCATAAATTAATGATAATATTTAAAACCAGTAAAAAGCAAAACTTAACATTATAAAATTAACAAGATAAACAAAATCCATAACAGAATGCAATAACAAATAACGTAAGTCACAATGAATCCGAGGTCATAATCATTTTCCAAATCGAGAGACTCGACCTTGAACTATGATCTCTTTTCTTGGTTTTTCATTCCTACTGATGTTCGGTGGGAGCGATCTTCTGTTGGGCCGTGTGCAATTTAATTTTTCAGTTTCTAGCGTTTTTTCCATCAAAATTTCTAAATATTCATATGACTTTTTCTCATACATTTTCTTCGCAATCCATGATTTGGAAAGTTTGGAAAATTCTGTTCTAAATCGTTTCTCCCTGCTTCCTGTTTTTACTGTTGCCTGCGCCCTGTTTACATTATGGTTATGGTCAAGGGCAGCCAGCTGGGTTCTTGCTATCATGCCTTCCAGGCTGTAATGGATCCGCTTCGGCATGTACTTCAGCAGCAAAGCATGATAGCTTTCCAAAGCACCAGTATGACAAAATAGAGTTAACTGTCTGATATCCTTAACCAACAGCTTGTTGGTTACAACATTTGTAAGTGCCTGGTGCTCTGGTGACTGCATCTTTAGCCATTTCGTTTTTCTTTCAACTGTTGGCTCTAGCCGTCCATGGCAACATTCAGTGACATGATGTCCAGGAAATACATGGCGGTTACACACATGATGGACGATGGATAGCCACTTTTCCACCAACACATCTCCATTTCCATCACATGTGGCACAACACCACCATAGGTGATTCACCACCGACTTAATCCAAGTCGAAAGCCTCTCGCAACCTTTTTGCTTACTTTTCTTGCTAAGTTTTTTCCCAACTGATTTTGCAAGATGCCATACATCAAACTGATGATTTATATCAGGCCATTTGTCAGTCAGGTATTTCCTTATTTGCACATGGCGGTCAGTAGCCAAAACATCAACAGTTATTTCATTGTCTTGAAGATGACCAAGGCATTTTTGCAAACCATGTTTCTCCATGTGGACAGAGCTGCTGGTTTCTGTACACTGAGTTACATGGAAACCTAAAATGACATTTGTTTGAATGTCCATCACCGTGTAGGTTCCATACTTGGCAGAAAATCCAGGGCTATCACATCTGCCATCACCAGCTAAACACACTATTTTTCCTTTATATGTTTCTAACAATTCAGACTGGTGTGAATTCCAGGCATCATTTACAAGTCTGAAGAGGTGAGACGACTGAATGGCATTGTAAGAGGTTCTGTGCAAGAAGCGTAAGCCAAGAAGTGCTGCAAACTGTGTGAGCACACTATAGTTCTGGCCACTGAACAAGGCTGCAGCAGCAATCTGTAGATTTCCATGAGGAAATCTCCCAGATGATTGCTGTGTACTCCATTGAAAGTCATGGAAGTTAGAACACTGGAAATACACAGTCAGAGATGATCCTTTCATGTAAGTGTTTGTAATCATGCATTGTTTGTCACACTTGATGCAACGAACACCAGCTAGAAGTTCATTCAAACACTGGCCATAAACAATAAAACTACTTTCATTCAAGTCTTCTACAGACAAAGAACTTCCTGAGCTTGAACTGGTGATTTCCTCGGTCGCAGGTTCAAAGGTTGGATCACACTTTTCATCATCAACACACATTTCTGACTCGTCCGAGGTCAACTCAAACTCGAGATCTGTAGAGTCCAGTAGGTGAACTGAGCTGATGTCAAGTTGCGGAAGTTCACACAGTTTCCGCGACTGTGTAGACATCTTGGGGCGAGCTGGTGAAGACATCTTGGGGCGGGCTGGTGTAGACATCTTGGGGCGAGGGGGTGAATACATCTTGGGACAAGTATATGAATGGTCAATAGATATACCGGCGGGGTCACACTGGGTGGAGCTGTCAACTGGTTGATCCTCTGTCTGTGTTTCAGCATGCTGGGCAATATAACATGTCTGTGTGCTGACGTCCACCATGGCCCTTCGAGGCATCTGAAAATAAGTTATTTACAATGCTCAACCAATATGCCTATACATGAGTATGCAACTGAATCCACATGATTCTGTCAAGAAATCTGCCAATGTTGCAGTTTGTTAACATGAACCTAAAACTGTCAATTTTCCAGTACTAAATAGCACCCCAGAAAGCCAAGAATGCACCAGATTGCAACAATTTTTTTCCGAGGGGACATGTCCCCGAACCCCCCCCCCCCCCCCCCTGCACAATTATGAATTCACATAAATTGAGGGCTAGCTATGCCCCTGGTCATGACAAATGCAGTGAAGGATAGGCATCAGCAAGTAGTTACTCCCATTAAGTAAGTGAGGCAAAAACTCGCGCTCCACACAGAGTTTCAATTTTTATACCCGACCCAAAATACTTCTTAATTTTATCCTTTTCATAATATAGCCTAAAAGCAAACATTTTTATCGACAATGAACTAAATCTTAATTTCTGGCTATGAATGCATCATGTTAATTTAAAAAGATGAGTAGCCATCTGATACTCTACATTTTTTTACAAATAGAGTTCTTTAATCTGCACTTTCACAGATTTACCATTTGACAACTTTTTTATAATTGTCTTTGAATGAGCAAATTTTTGTATTTTTGCAAACCAGTATTAAAAGAGTGCTGACAACAAATTATATCGCAGATATTCATTTTTAGATCAAACATTTATATTTTATGCATTTTTCTTAAAGCTGCACTCTCACAGATTGAACGTTTTGACAACTTTTTATTTTTTTTCTTTGAACGAGAAGTTTGCTCATTCCAAGACAAAAAATAAAAAAGGTGTCAAAACGAGAGTGCAGTTAAAGAGAACAAAATAAATAATCAGAAAAAAATAGAGACTACAGTCTATGAAACAAACAATGATGTTTACATTTATAAGTACAGTGTACAAAAGTATATCCAACACTTTTGTAAGAAATGTTTAGTCACTACATTTGAAGAGCAGTCTTATGTTTAGTTTTTTGGTCCATACCTTTCTTGGAACTGCTGAAGAAACAACTGGATGAGCTGGACTTGTACGATGGAGAACTGTGTTCGTCACATCTCCCAGAACATCACGAGAAGGACCCATCTGAAAAAAAAAGCCAAGAATTTTCATTTTAATGAATATCAAAGCAACAAATATATTGGTGGCATTGTGCATTCTTTATTCCATTTCATTTAAACAAAAAACTGCTGAAGCTGTCATCTCCAAAAGCTTGTTAAATTTCAGCTCAAAATTCCCTTTGAATGGAAAAGAAGGCATATACCAGTTAGAAATACCATATTATTAAGTTTAATCAAATGACATGCAGTAGTTTTGCAAGTTATGCTATGGACCAAAAAATAACAAAGGGCAAAAGTAACAGTTTTTACGTTCTGCACTTTACCATCGTATCAAGTTAAATTAAATCCTTCCGTTTGTTTTCAAGTTATGCTCCGGACAAGAACAAGTGCAACCAACCAACCTACTGACCAACCACAAAGAGACTAATAACCACTCTCATACTTTTTTGTCAGGTATATTCAAAATCAATAAAGTAATCATACTTACATTTATATTTGCAATATTAAGATCAATTGAACCATACTATTATAAATGTCAGGTTGATGCAAACAAACTAAATCAGTATGCAAAATGCTCAAAGTCAAACTATATTATACCAATGGCTTTTTCGGTACTGATGGAAGCTGACTCTCTGTATATACTGTGAGACGGGTAGGTTGACCATTGTGCTCTGCATTGGGACATTCACTTGACTGAAATGACACAATAAAACAACATGCAAATCCAAGATCCCATTTGATCATGAGTGTAGGATGATATCCCCCCGGATGATTGCCCCCCCCCCCAGACATTAGCCCCTAGGACCATATACCCCCCAGATGATAGCCCTCCCAGACAATAGCGCCCCCCCCCCAGACAATAGCCCCCCCCCCCCACCAGACAATAGCCCCCTACATATATATAAATGACTTTACATATATACAATCTTTTAAATTTGCATATTTATAAAACTCATAAAACATAAAAAAGTATTATTTGACGTTCAATTAGACAAACAACTTTGATGTTTCCACCATGTGAATAGTATACTATTATGCAATTAATGTGTAAGGTCAATCAGTAATTATTAACTGGATTGCACTAAAACATCTTCAAAAGAAATAAAACATATAATGTCATTATCGAATTAAGGATTATCACCCTATTAAATAATTAAAGGTCAATGCAAATGATAATTAAAGGTGAGAACTTACTGATAAAAGATTATTAAATAAGTGCTTAGTCAACAAATTACAGAGAAAACAATTAACTTTTAAAATAATAAATGTCTCATTGTAAAATCACATGCTTTTTCCGTTTATTTTTCACTATTCATGATTTTTTTTCATTGATTTATGCCTTCGGGTTGTTTCATATGATAATAAAAATCATTGTTTTGCAAATTTGCTTAAATAAAATGGTTATAATATGCATTTTAATATTGGGGGGATATCGTCCATTTTTTCACTAAGACGGGGGGGGGGGCTATCTTCCGGGAGGGCTATGGTCCTAGGTGCTAATGTCTGGCGGGGGGGGGGCAATCATCTTGGGGGGATATTATCCGTACCACTTTGATCATACATGCTATTGGCCTTTACAAGTGATTTTAAACATTTTATGTATTAAAAGTAAAACATGGTAACATCACTTTACAGTAATGAATGTGCTGTAATTCATTTAAATGAAATTGTGTACTGAAGTTTTATTTTTAAAGAGATCAAAGCTTAAAGGCAGGGCTCAACTGTTTAAACATGCAGATGGCAAGCACTAGATGTATATACCAGTATTGGGGCTTTTTCTAGGTTATTCTATATTATTTTATTATAAAAATTGCTGAATAAAAATAGCTTTAAAAAGTGTTTTTGACAAGATAAATAAATCATCATTTTTTTCAATCCAACGTATATTGAAACTAATTAAAAAAAAACATCAATTGTTACATGTCATTGCACATAAGTGTAGATATTCTTACATATATATATTTGCAAACTGATTTCAACTGAACCTCAAAGGCCCTGCAGAAAGGGCTCATTTTATGACATGCAACTGGACTAACCATAAAGTCACTTTTTAATTTTCATGTGCAGAAAAGTTTTATGGCCTACAGCTGGTCAAGTTTGTGTATACAGAAGCAAAACATATGTTTTATGACATGCAGCTGGTCAGGACTGTCTGGACAGTGCAAAAACTAGTTGCTGGGGTAACTAGTACATATATTTGATACAAGATAAGCTATGAAATGAATTAAAGTAATTATTAAGTTTAATGGTTAAGTATTCTGTCTATTGAGGAAACAAACATTAGGCATATTGGTCATCAATCTAAGTCCAACTTCCAAGTCTTTACTCAATTTCCATTTATTCAATAAATATTTTCATGAAACAATTTTGTCAAGATATAATATTTTACATTTACAACAGCCTACTGTTTGTATTCAAATAATTTGATAGTTAAAAAAGGTAAAAACATGTTTTAAGATAAAACAGCAGACTCCCTGATAATACAAATGACTATAATATTGAAAGAAAATCTGTCACTACAAAGAAATCAAATTGCAGTAAAAACAATATTTAATGAAGATCAAAGGATAATTTTGACTTTGGTTGATCAAATTATATTTAGCTTGCAGAAATAGATCAGTATACATAACTTAATGGCTGGTCATGATGTGCATTATAGATATGACACCAATTTGTCCCTAACTGATATTTATGGAAGCATGTAATAAGTAATGACCAATGCATCTAAATGGCTGTCAAAGAGTTTTGTGACAATTTTATGACAAGGGCAGACTGGAGACTGCAGGGATACACAAGAAATTTCAAAATACTAGGAACCTATCCCTGAATGCCAATTTTCTAAGCTAAAGTAATGACTTTAATAAAGGTTACTGAAAATGAGTACTTAATCCGGTCAAGTCAACATAATTCATTTTCACAAAAACGCCATGTGTGCATAACTTATTTATAAACACAAACATTTGGAACAAATTAATCCTAGACCTAGTTATTATATTTTCTCAACATGTTTACTATCAATTCTACATAAGATGAATGGACATGACATTTTTTGAAGGTTTGCGTAAAAAAGGTTTTTAGAACTGTCATCATTTTTTTTAATGTGATTGGTAGAATGTGACAATAATTTATTCATATCATATATTGTCTTTTTACTTTGTACATGTCATGTAGGTCATCATATTTATAACTTAAAACACACCACGCCTGCTTTAAAAAATATTCATAGAGTATTGAAATTAAATAAAACCATAAGAAATAAAATACATGTCTTACCTTTCCTCTTTGTACAATAGTTGGCACTGAGCCTGGTACGAGATCATATTGGATTTTACCTTCCATGTATTCAACCCGGAGGTTTTTCTGGTAACACTTCCGATGAAAATGTTTATTACACACAACAATTTTTTGTGGTTTACACATCAAGTCCAATCTGTTGACATTCGACAACCATGTCTTTCTGTCCGCTTTCTTTCTAACACTTGGGACATTGTGTACTTTGTCACCTTTCGTTGTGCTACTACTGCAGCCCGCAACAATACACTTCGTCATTTATTAAATCAAAATGCTAACAACATGTATATCTTAGAAATTAAAACAACCGTTTCACGAAATGTCAATATTTCCGCGAATACAGCGTATTCGGAATACTTCGCATTACAATGGCAATTGCGCATGCGCAAAGCGGGGTGCTATAAAAATTGCCGAATTTACCGGAACGTTGTAAAATATCGCAATTCGCAACATCGATTTAAAGCATATTTTAAATATTTTTTTTATGTGAAATTGTCACAGATCGTCATATTTAGACGTGTTCTGGTGAAATATAACACAATTACAATAACCCTACAACCCCTTTAATATACATGCTTAGATTTTTTTCATCGCCTGTTCAACAAAAAGAACGTTTAACTTGCGTCATCAGCCTAAATGTATATCCTCTTTTAGTGGGAAAGTTTCTTTGGGCCAAACGTGTTTTATTCTAGACTAATGAATAGAAAGATCGGTGTTAAACTTAATTAAATCTTATACCCTAGTGCTAGATTTCAGTGTTGTTAAAAAAGCTTAGGAATTTTGCAAAATACCCATAGCTTTAAAGCAACAACTGCGATATTTTGGGAGAATGTTTGAAAAGCTAGGCCTTTTTACAATATTTGTACATGTGCTTTTCAGGCTAATACCGCTTCGCTTTAAGTTATGTCTTCAAATGTCATTTGAGATCGTTGTTTGCTTAGCTTAAGCGAAGCTTTCTTGCACGGCTTGTTTGGATATATTGTGGCATTGATTGGATTTCTAAGGCATTGGTCTCATGTAAAGTGCAAAGTTAGTGGAAATTACTATCGTATGTACTGATATATGCCAATATTTGTTTTCATTAGATAAATACATACATACCTAAAAAAATTTTTTTACAAAAATGGTTTGTTTTCGGAATGTACTACAATGACTTAAGCGATCCCTAACACTATCGTCTGTATTGCTTTAGTTGGATTCCATACTGAATACCCTCGTATGGAGCATCGGAAGTGATACAGCAAACAATTAGACATAAACCCTGAACATGTTCTTTCTATGTAGTTTAATATTCTAGTTAGCTTACCTTATACAAGAACGAACCGTAAAACCGTTTACCGACTCTTTTACAACATCAACCTCCAGACGAAGATCTTGATCTTCAAGGTCCATGAATATATTGTAGAACAGCGATACCTATAAGCCATGAACATGCATTACTTGCGTAATAATTTCGAGACCAAAATAATCATATACTAGAATTTAGATTTGTAAATGAGATTTGAATTCCACGTTAAATTCCTTCTTTGCATAATTTCAGGTTTCGTCTAATCATTCTCTCGAAAAACGAAATTGATAGGGATATAATGGATTCAACTTGTGCGTACTCCCCAAATCTGTTGCGGACCATTTAGAAGGAATGGCAGTTGACAGACCGACCGACCGACCGACCGACGGACACATGCATCCGATCAGAAGGATAGTCAGTCAGACAGATATACAGATATAATTATATATGGAGTTAGCAAGTTATACTGATTAATATGAATTTTCTATATTTATGATAATCTTTATCTCACATAGAAACACAGGTATGTTGACACTGCATTGGTTAAGCATTTGAACAAGTTCAATTGCTTATTTACATCGGGTTTTAAGAACGTTTGGATAAAACCTCATGTTTTTGGTGCCAAACATTATTTAGTCATTCGAACAGCTGTGTTCACAGTTTTCTTCAAATATGGTTCTTTGTTTGTTCTAATACTATCATGTACATAGACATTTTCTTCAAAACCTCAGCTCGGATCTGGGAAAAACTGGAATGAATTTCATCAAACTTGTGGGTTGTACTGTTGGAAGTATTCGATTGGAAGTTTTAAGGTCATGGCAGTTTAACCATATACGTTTTGACCATATTTTACATAAAGATTCTTGCACGCAGCATGTCTGAGATGAGTTGCTTGATCTAGATGAAACCATCTGTAAATGCATGTCGTTGACAGGGTTCATGGACTTTTTATAAAAGAGTGATAGCCCTTTGTGGTTTAAAACTGAACTATATCGATATTATTTCCAGCGTTTTATCTAATAATTCCCTGGCATTTTCCGGATTAAACTTCAGTAGTGGCAGGGATTTATATCGAACCCAGTAGTGCATTCTTTCACCAGTATTATGACGGAGAATATTCAGAGAAAGGTGACCCTTTGTTCAGTCCGATCAAATATTTTTTACATCGTGTCAAGGCGGCGTGTAGGGAGGTGTGTTGTCACATAGTACATGTGACAGCTCTAGTTTAAACGCTTCTGGCGTAAGTCGGGGTCGGGGAACAAACTAGTACATGATGTACACATGATTAACAGAGATGCCTACCGTTATTATGGCTTTCGAATGCCCAATTGCTTGCACCTTGAGTACGCTGGTATCTGCCGAAAGCTGAAAAGCGGTTTCATTTCAAAACACAAATGTGAATTAAGTCTGATTCCATAATGCAGTTAATGCTATGAAGACAAGTTTAATATTCCTTAATTTAGACAAAGGCATTGTTTATCGGCATTTTAAGTGCGATGTTTACATAAAATGACATGATTGTCTTAAATTCTAAATAAACATGTAGGACTTCACAACATAAATCATTGTTCTTTGCAATTTTATAAACAACAATTTATTTCATTTTAATGACATCCTATATCAGTTTTTTATCACTTTTTGTAAGTAATGTAAATCCAATAACATCATCGATTCATATTATATTTTTGGCCGGTCCGGACATTGCTTCTAAGAAAGGCGAGACAAAATCGTAAGTAAAAGTTATTAGCTTTGAAACACATCAAAAGCGCTTTAAAAATAGTAATATAAAGTGTTCGTTATAATATACGAATTTTAATACAACACTTCGGTTCACGTGGCATTAACTGGACCGGCCAGTCAGCTCCCGAAATTTGAATAATCGAAACACCTCGCTCTATATACACCCCTTGGGGGGAGCTAAACGGCCGGTCATTATAAGGTCATATGACCAAATGTAGTGTGTGATATTTTTTAAATTTAATAGCCACACAGTTAATTACAATGATTACCTATTACACTTTAATTCAGCAGTTAGAGAACACATCTTTATGTCAGAACATTCAACTTACCCCAAACATCACGAGGGGTGATTTATTAACAATACCCAATAGACATAACGATTTGAAGACTAAACACCAAGGCAACTCGTAATAATAGGATGCGAAAATGAGACGCTTACGTCGGACAATGTTATTCCTATGTTGATGAAATTTCAACTATAACAGTAAAGCATTCTCACAGCAGCTGTTTGCAGCACCATTTCATTTTCCGGCGTTATTCGGAATTTTAGTTTATTTTTACGCTCGGCCTTCGAGACCCAGATAGTCATGTCAGCAGGCGGTGACTTCATGAGTGCCCCAAATGCAGCGAGTGCCTCGAGTCCAATCACCGTGTCCTAAACAAAACACGGATTCTAAATTTGAATCATTGTTGCAATTGCTCTGATAACATTGTTATGGTAGTGCTTTATATGCGCACCATTGGTATGCAGCGGACTGTCGCTTTTTAATTGAACATTTGCATAGAAAGATATGTTGCAATGTTTATAGCCATTCGGAGCTCCTCGGCCATTTTTATTGAAAACAACATCGGATTTATATGGACAACATTGTCTGGAATCGGTATACTTTAACTACGAAGCAAGTAGATCGCGTAGTAATTTCAATTTAGCAGTAAAACTTAATGATCTATCAATTGCAAATATTAATTATTTTTGCAATTGTAGATTTCACTGGCAATCAATTTAAACATATATTTAGAAATACAAGCTAAAACACTAAATTTAATTCAGAATATTGTCCAAAGTTTTATGAACTACTAATACTGATACACCATACAACCGAGGCTGTTTTCAATTAAAATGACCGAGAAGCTTCGAATGGTATATAGCAAGGCCCAATCTTTGGCGATGTTTTATTACGATAAGAATTTTATTTGAACCTGGGAAGAAATGAATCCACCGTAAGGACTACGTTGACCAATAAGCCATTTGTTGACACGTGCTCCGTCCACTTTGTCATCGGCCTTTGAAAGTGCAAGAAGAGCGTACGCTGTCATTTCAATTGACACTGCCGTTGTAGAAGGCCCAAAGTGGTATTTTGAGGGGACAGGCGCCGTCTCCTCCCAGTAGAGCATATCATCTGATTTGCATATAGTATAGTTTACGTTAAATAAATTAAATGATTGGTTTATTCATGGAAGCACGGAAAATGTATTGGACTAACATGAGGAAAAAATTGAAGGAGCAATAACGGGGCAAATTATTGGTTGTATTCTACATTATGTTTATTTTGTATATTGCTTTATACAAGGGATGCCAACGGATATTTGAAATTTGATCATAACGGTTAGTATTCGAATGTAAAAATCGTTATTCGAATATTCAATGTTTTTAAGTGAATAAACAAATAAATAAACCAGTGTTGTGTATAAAATGAGTCAATAACTGGTTATTAGACAAGTGGCATCAAACAAATTACAAATAGTTTCAGTGAATTTAAATAACCAGGCCAATTAATGAAAGAGGGAATCGGCCTTCACACCGAATTGTTAGTTTCGCTTTCAATTAAGTTGTGCAACCTATTTCAAATCGCCGTGAAGTATGAATGCGATGTACTTCTTACATGTTCGTGCCACACACGTTTTCCGTGTTACAATATAACGTCCATGCTTTGAATTGTACCTGTATTGTATAGCATTTTATGATATATTTTCTGTATTGTTGTGCAATGGATGAGTCAAAATCTATTGTCATTTTCGTTTTATTATTTAAATAGTTCCTTGGTTGGTTTAGTTATTCCATAGTTATATTTAGGTCGATCCCAGAACGAGGCTGCTCGTCCTGCAGAAAACCCCTCCATTATCTAATATCGTCACACTGAGAATGAATGTTCTCGCCGGTCTGATTTCGCATTGTTTACAAATATGAATGCAGTGACATTTAATTTATTCGAGTTTGTGTGCTGTTTGTTAAAAATGTATTGCCGAATCTCAGGGGCTAAATAAGGGAAGAATCAGGATCCGTCGCGTGTACCGGCTACGACAAAGACGGGGTATAAGGCCCCGGCTGTTACTATAGCAAATAATAATTGTATACTACAACTTCTAAAAGATTCATTTTGGTAATCGGATATTCGTATATTCGATCTAAATAATTACCGAATATTAGAATATCAATTTTCTCATTCGTTTGCATCCATACTTTATACTGAAACGAAATTTTAACAGTTTTAAACGAAAAAAGTACTACCGCCTAAGGACTTTGCTCTGCTCTTCAACATCTGTAAAGCAACGGAGGCCTTTCCAGATTTTCCAAGTCCAAGTGCATTAGTGGTAATGGCGAGCGTGAAGTCAGATTTTATTGTTTCTAGTTTTCCTTCAAGATACCTTAGTCCATTTGATATTCCTGTTACTAGTTTCCTTTTCTGATCTGTATCAAACTGTAAACATAAATTTTAAAAGATTGTTAACAGTGTGTAATGATACCTGAACTGAACAAATGTATACTTTAAAAGTGTTTGTGTAATGCATCGAAGTGTTTTGACCCGGAAAAAACGGATTATATTCTAATATCTATCCATTTATCAAAAGACGAATACTTCTATATTGGCTAAATAATTACATTTGAATTTATTCATCAGGTTATACATGGACATCTTTTGGCATTTCACCAAATCATACATATCTCTCTGTTGTTCATAATATGAATGTGTGATATATAAAAAATATAATTGTCTCAAATATAAATAAATTAAGTGTGAAATTAAAGCCTCCGTGGAGTGTACCTGGATTGTGTCTTCTCCGGCTTCTCTAGCTTCCATCAAAGCTATCAAAACGTACGCAGTCATTCTTTCTACTGATCCATGTGATCCTCCCTAATCAAGAATGTCAATTCTAGTGAACACGACAAGTTTAAAGGAGCAATTATATGTTTGTATCATTTTAATTCCTTAGATCATATGATCAAATTTAACAAAATACGCGTTGCTGGTTTTGTCGTTTTCATTTTAACCAACACATACTATTAATTAAACAATGGCTTCTCATTTGAAATGCGTACCTGCATTTCTCGATGGATAACGTTTCCACGTTCTGGAAAACTTCCGTCATCGTTTTGAATTGAAAGTAGATACGCGCTCGGTAAGGTTATTATGCGGTCTTCGACGTCGACATAAAATGTCGCCATTGAGAAAACCTTCAGAACAAATGAAGTTAACCTAAAACGAAATAACTCGTATTTAAGTAAACGTTTATTGAATGTTAATCACTTCGACTATATAGCACTATATATAAAGGCAATGTGAGGGTCCTTGTCAGACATAAGGACATCCTCATGAATTTGCTGATTTTTATCTATTCACCAACCTTATTAAAGGCCCTTTAAGTTTTGTTAAGGTTTCATCGATTTATCATCCAAGCAAATACGTATTATACTTACTCAATTACTTTTAGTTCAATTTACAATTGTACTTACCAGTTTCTGAGTGAGAGGTTAACTGTTTTTATTAGATAATCAATGGGTAGAGATTTCAATCAAGTAATTATTAATTTTGAAGAAAGTAAGGAGGTGAGATATCCTTATACTACATATACCCCGAAGTGAACCCTTGTCCCAATATCTACTAAAATAATATGTTTATACGTGCTCCCCTCTGAATTGTATGTACGTAATGTCACACACGAACTAAAGACTAGTATCATTTAAGGGCTACTTGTCCGTAAAGTTTCCATTTTATCAATATATCGTTTTATTACACGATTTATAAATGAATATGATATGAATACGAACAACTTTAAAAGAATGAATAAAACGCCACATTGACCCGTCTATTTATAGACAGTAAGCAACTGACATGTGACGCGATTATAACGGTGTAAATTAAACGCTGTATTGACCTGATGATGTAAAGACAGAAACAGTTAATAATATGACGTCATACAATATTATGTGATATATCAGTGAATTGCTTCGTGATAGATATAATAACACTATTGCCGCGTTCAACTATGGCAAACATATTTAAAAAAAAAAACGTAGTAGTAAGTATTGTAATCATAATATCTATTGTTTCCATAAGGTATTTATATGAAAAACTACAGTAGAAAAGCTCAGTAGCCGAAAGTTTAAACATAAACCCCGTTTAATGTAATATTGTTAAAATTTCTTCAACACATGATTCTGCGTGTTTTAATTGACCAGGCCTCGCATATTTGTCAAAAATGGACAATTTTGACTTTTAAAAAAAAGTTAAATAGGAACAAAATTATAGTTTGTAGTACTGCGCCGTACTAAAAAAAAAAACACGTCTTAACATTAGTAGATTTTTTTTTCGAAGTCCTATTTAAAGAGTTGTGTAAGTGTTTTAACATTAAAGTAGGAATATTTTATGTAATAACTGTTCCCATAAAATTAAAAAGGAACATGAAACTTACCGACATTTCTCTTAAATAGTGTTGTTTTTTTGTTGTTGAAATGTTTGTTGCCCTGTACGATCACAATTGATTTTACAAACGAGTACCAAACACGATCACCAGTGATTATTTCACTGATAGATCTCTATAGACCACAGGTAAGCATACAGTAAATAGCATTTAAAGATTTCACTAACAGGACGAAATGCAATAAAATGTTGCTTATGGTATTTAAATGTACACATTGTGACATACCATATAAATATTACGAACATCTC
Source organism: Mya arenaria (assembly GCF_026914265.1). Taxonomy (NCBI): domain Eukaryota; kingdom Metazoa; phylum Mollusca; class Bivalvia; order Myida; family Myidae; genus Mya; species Mya arenaria. The sequence goes on along the minus strand of NC_069134.1, from coordinate 56,119,222 downwards.
AACAACAGCATACCAGGGACTGGTTTGACTATGTCAAAGTCAATTGTTAAATAAACATTTGCAGATTCAATATGTGTCTGAAGTGAAATTACCATGAACTTCCTGATCCTGACCCGCCCCAAGCACTGAACGACCAGTCCGGGTGTTTGTAATTCATCTCACGCTGTATTCCTGCAAAGTAATAATCGCTTCAGAAATATAAACTTTTGTTAGTTTGATAAGAAATAGATGCTTTGAGGGAACCTTAACTAAAACATACGCATTGATGTACTGAATGTTTCGTTTGGACAATACAATTCTTTGTGACCTTTGTACTGCATTCATCGCGAATAATTGCAAGTTTTAACAGAGCAATACATTTACTTTTCTTAATGTGTTGATCACACAAGTTCACGATTGACGACGTAAATTGACTGTTTGAATAACCAAACTTACCTATTCTAATATAGCTTTCTGTCAGTTTCTCAAGATCAGCGTCTGAGCGTCCGACAGCAGTTAGGTATTCTATTACGAACACAGACGGGGCTGTGGATATCATATTCTGCTCCCCGCAGCCGTAAGGCTGTGTTACAAGCCTGTCTAGGTTGTCGATTGTAGGCCCCATTATATCACCTATTGAACATAAACCCCAAATGTCTATGCTAGCTTTATTTTGTAAACGTCCGCTACTACACGAGCGAGGGTTAACCAGGTATGTAAGTATGTGTACTCTGATAAGCAAAGGACACATTTTACGAAAATAATACCTAGTAGTATGCGCTTAGAGCCTTCGAATGATAATTTAAGTTTAGTAAAACTATATCATAAAATACACTTGCCATTCAAAGTGAGTTGCATGCGCTCGGATCCTTCAACTACATTTGGAGGATATGCAAGATGAAAACTGTAGTCGAATGTGTTTGTCTGGGTCAGGTCAATAAGGACTGGATATGCCACACTTTGTTCCATTCCTTCCGGCTAGAATGAAATACACTCATTGGTTTTATAAGACCCATAAATGCATGTGCGCGCGCGCGCGCACACACACACACACACACACACACACACACACACACACACACACACACACACACACACACATACGCACGCATCACGCAAGCACACACGCAACATGCACGCACGCAAGCACACACACATTCCCGTTGTTTGTATTGTACTGGGGTAGCGTTTGCTTAATTAAACATGAAACTACTTACATCACCACTTAATCAATGACGAACACTATGCTATCATTTTGGCTTAACGAGTTTAGAACCTACTTCCACTCGCAGTTTCTTTACCACGGTGTCTTTAGCTACTTTGGAGTCGACCGTTATTTTCAATTTGATGTCTCCGATTTCTAAAGGAACTATCGGGAAAAATGCAGGGGTTGCCCTTCCAGATCTCGCCTGAAAAATAACGACAACATTTGGCATGCTTCGATAGTTGAATTACTATATATAAAGCAGTTCAAATATACGATAAAGTCATTTCGGTTCCAAACATACATTTGATATGTTTAGACCCTATGGCGGAAAAAACAAAAATGGGGTATCATCAGTAATACTAACAATTTTCAAAAGCAAAACATCTACTAACAAGAAATGATGAATCACCATTCAACGGAAACGATAAATCAGTTTTATGAAAAGGCGGAAATATATCATATATATTAATTAATTCAAATTAATATGTTTATATTGATATTTACCAAAATACACATGACAATGTTTCCACATTTTTCTTTCAGTTTCAAACTTTTTCCACGTTTGGAAACAGCAAGTCCCCTGAACGAGCCACTTTGCTTTAATGTGACGAGAATCTGTTAAGAAAAATACGCGTATGGGTCCAATGTAACAAATGCCAAAACAAATCTAGTAGACAAACATACATGAATACACGCGCATTGGAATCACACACACATACACACAAATTGGAATCTTATTGGTTTAGATTTAGCGAAACCGCCTCAGCATACATTTAAAGGAAACTAACATGAACATGAAAGGTCTGTTAATACCTAGAACACAATACAATATAAAAAACACAAACTACTACTATCAATAGAACAGTACTTACATAGAGATCTTCCTTGTGATAGTTGAACACGTTTGCTTGTATTACAACTTGCTCATTGCGGATAACGGAAAAGGGTAGCTGAACACTAACGAAGAAGGGCAGGAACACCCGCAACTGAAGTAAAATATCTATATTAGGACTTGTATTAAAATAGTATGTTCTTCTAAACAGTAATAAATCAATTAATTTTGAAAGACATTGTAAATGTTTATCGTTTTAAGAATAAAAATCATGGGATTGAAATCTTATTTAAGTTGCTCTGAATATAATCACTTTTCTTTAAAAACCAACTGTCATACTTATGTTTAAGGTCATTTAAATGTAACGTTATAGACGAATACAAACAAATATGATTCACAAAACAATTGTTCGACCTTTACAGTACGAAAGTTTGTGATTTAGTTACCTTTGTTATCAGATTAAAAGATTACATTCGTCCGGAAAGGTCTGTCGACATAATTTTTGTGTTGTTTTTTTGTCAAATTGTCCGGACTATTTAGTCGACATTGTATTGAATGTTTATTATGATATCTCTTTAAATAAGAATGTTATTCAAAAACATAATGGTTACGGTGAACGAAATCTATTTTCTGGTTCTAAAATGTAAATTTTCTTTTTGTGTTGGATAACGTTATCCCTAAACTTGCTTTCTTATTTGAAATCAGATAAAATTTTCCTTTCTCAATATGTTCTTTTACTTTATTATAGCTTCACATGTTCAAAAGAATATAATATAAAGAATATATTAATTATATCTCAAAGCTTAGTTTAATGAAAATGATCTTTAAACATTCTCAATTTAGGTCCATTAAACTATATTTGCATTGTTGCCGGCCCTTAATTGTTAATTGAAAAGTATTTGTCTTCTGTTGTTTTTATGATGATTGTTTTAAAAATAATATAAAGTTTAATCTGTCAGTGCCTTAATAGGGAACATAAGAAAATTCTTGTTATATTTAAAACCAATATATTTCAGCCGATTGGTTCGCTCGGTATGTTTTAGCGTATCACCTCACTTTGCGTTTTGAGTCTTTGGTGGCATATAATTGCAGTAATATAACCCGTAAACGTTGGCGAAATTTTCGTGATATCCACTTAATTATTTAACTATCTAGCAGAAGGTTATCACTGACTGTCCTGTGTTATGAATCGAAATAACTTTATATGTAAACTAAAGACACAAGCCGTTGAATGTTGAATATTAACAAAGAATAGGTTTTGAAATGTCAGGCCATAACAATAGGTTAAGTCATCACAAACATGCCTCACTTTCAGTAAAAATTATGTTAATAAAAAAGGTGCGCTCAAACAAAAGGAGATACTCTTGCATATATGATCCGTTACTTTTCAATATTGATTTTAATAATTTCTTTATAAATCACTTCTGTATTTCTAGAAACATAATTTTATCGCATTGTCAATATATGCACGTTTATCGCAGAAGACTCAAAGAAACGATATTCAGTAGCATGTATTATGTATAACATGGACGTTCATGCTCACACAATCATGTTGTAATTTCTCGTAATGCCGACCGTGATTCGTTGCACGTATAAAAATGAATGCCCCGTTACCGAGGTATATATTTAGTATTCCGTTTTGCAACAGGGAAACACGACAGGGAAAAGAAGACTCAAACGACGATAAATTACTCAACCATAACATTGAAAGTAGTATTTAAGAATTTTGAACGAAACTTGGAAACATCCTCAATTAAAAATATTTCTATTGACATTCAGTTTCATAAGAGTCTTTGTAAGCAATTGAATTTATCATAAGGACACACCCATTTGGTAATTTTTGACTTTAGATATACATGTAAACGTATTGTTGCTTGAAGATATTTAGAGCACGGTTGATTAATTAGCGTTTTGGTGGTCAGATAGGTTTGGTGATCTCTTTATCTCTAGACTAATAAAACATTTGTAACACAAAAGAACATGAACTTAAAACGAGTATGTGCGTAAATGTCAAAAGAACCTCTGCTCGGGTAACTGCTACAGACAAACGTGATTTTCCATCAATAGCAAAGCACGTAGCCACCCAAGTGGTGATTGTATCAGGAGCTGTTGCAGTAAACTCAGCAATACCCGTCTCACTGTAAAATGTTTTTAAGTTACGAAATATATATATGTTCATATATATAAAGAAGAAATAGGGTAAATCGGTAATGAATCAAAGCAAACTTATTTGTTTGATAGATCGTTGATTAAACATGACAAATGTTTAGATACAAATCAAATATTGTTAAATACATTTTTAATATGTTATTTTCAAATATTTACCATTTTCCTTCAATTTGCACAAATAATAGACGCCGTTAGCAAGCATAATTAATAAACAACACTTGAGTCGTACCCTGACGAAACATTGTTGAATAGCCACGTGTCGGGGAATTTCTTGCGAAGGGTCACTTGCTTTCCTTTATTTTCCGGTTGTCGAGTGGTCGTCGATGTTGGTAATACTGGAGAAGTTGTTGAGGCATGAACCGTACTACTTTCATAAACTGATGATGAAAAACTATATGGTGTGGTCACTGAAAGAAAGATCCGCAGCCTTCTCAAAATACATAGTATGAAAACAGACGTATCGAATTATCATAACCGTTCATTGTTGGTTATTATACCCCCCAAAACAAAGTTTGGGGGGGGGGTATACTGGAATCGGGTTGTCCGTCTGTCTGTCTGTCTGTCTGTCTGTCTGTCCGTCTGTCCGTCTGTCCGTCCGTTTTTTGTCCGGGATTCATCTTTGTCGTTATTGAACAAATCTTTTTCAAACCTTCAGATATTAATGGCCATGATGTAAACTTGCGCCTCTGTGAAATTGGTACGGGTCACATGACCCTGACCAGAGTTATCTCCCCTTGATGTGTTAAAGTAGGCAAAATAAGCCCTGTCCGGGATTCATCTTTGTTATTATTCAACAAATCTTTATCAAACTTTCAGAAATTAATGGCCATGTTGTAAACTTTCGCCTCTGTGAATTTGGTACGGGTCACATGACCCTGACTGGAGTTATCTCCCCTTGATGTGTTAAAGTAGGCAAAATAAGCCCTGTCCGGGATTTATCTTTGTTATTATTCAACAAATCTTTATCAAACTTTCAGAAATTAATGGCCATGTTGTAAACTTTCGCCTCTGTGAATTTGGTACAGGTCACATGACCCTGACTGGAGTTATCTCCCCTTGTAGGCAAAATTAGCTTTGTCCGGCCTAACACCAGGGCAAACAACCTAGACATGGAGGGGTGGGGGGTATTCGTTAGCCTATGGCTTACAGTTCTAGTTGTAATTGCAACCCTCTCTTGACAGTAGCATTTTAAAACCGTATTTAGTATGATAGCATTATTAGTCATTTTAATGACTTGGAAAACCAAAGAACGAACTAAGTTTTATACTAACACAAAACAAAAGTTTTTTAAATATTGTTGTAAAATTGTAAGCGGAGTAATTTACACACTGACGAAAGGAATGATATGCATCACATAGTCCGTCTAGAACGATAAAAGATCCATATGGAATGAATATATGTTCCATCTTATAAACAAAGTCTCATTTCCCACATCAATCATTAAAGAATTCCTGAAAGAAACTTAACAGAATTGAATTTAATTATATTTCTTTTTTTTTCGTAGTATATCTTCATTATGATACCCGCAATCTTTTGAGTTATCGGTTATGATGATGTGTGAATCTTAACTTACCTGTTCCTTCTCTTAATGAAATTCCGTGGTAATTGAGCCACACAGACTGCAACAGAATAATGAATGCTTCCTTTGTATATTTAGCAACAATAGTTTAGTTCAAAAGCATGTAAGCCTTCCTATATTGGTTTCTGAACAGAACACTTCTAAGATAAGAGGTATTCATAATCAAGACAGGTATTCAAAGTAAATCTCACACGAAGTATGTTGTAAAACGACGAATCATCAAGTGTAGTGGCCTTTTTCATATTGTCTGCTAAAGGCAGGATTTCCTGCAATGATCAAAAGATAAAAAAATAACACTTTGTTCGAAGTCCCTAGTTCACTTTAGGTTTGTAGTATGTTTAGAAATAAAACACTAATAATTAAGACACGGCCAGTAGCCGAACTTTGTACTATGATCCTGTTCAAAGTCACGAGTATCAATGACTTACAGACGAAAATAAATTGGTAACATAATGCGTCATATGATATTGGACACACATTGCATACATATCGCCTGGAAAACGTATTTGAACATTACGAATATAATTACGGTTAATCTGGTGGATGTAGAGTCAACATTTTTGTGGTTTTAACATGAATAAACGGGTTAAAACCTGTTTTTATAATACAATCTGTTCGTACCTCCGTGATATCATTGCCTTGATCGAGAATCAGAATGCTTTTGTCCACTGTTAACAGGTAGAAGTTAGAACCCGCGTTGCCTTGAAGATGAATATTGGCATCATCACCTGGCCGCACCTCCTTTTTATCGAAGGATATACGTGTTTGTACCTAAAAAGATGTTAAAGGATGACAAAGCATTTTGACTTCACAAATGTTTTAACGATCACAGCCATAATAAAGTAACATATGGAATATTTGCAAAACTGTTCAGATTTGTCAAACGAAACTAAATGCAATTATCAGCGAACGTATTGAAATAATCACCTCATTTGATTCATCCTTGATCTTCACGAGAAGCGCGCTAGTTCCTTCGTTGATTTCTTAACGAAAAGGAACATAGTCGCTCAGGGGTTGTGGATTACTTATTCGAGATCATGGTATATTGGTATAATACATGTACAGAACATCAATTTTCATAACAAGCATATCATCTTCTTCACCCAAAACATTTTGTCACTATAACAATACATATTTAATTTATATTACAATATTCAAACAAACCAACAAACCTTCTGTGTAATAATTTTTTACTGCTCTCAAGGACCACGCCATGACCACAAAGTTTGGTCTCATCTCCTTCGTTGCTTTGACAGTGAATTCCTTCGCTTGACCTTCAGAAAGGTCAAACCATTCTCCTTCATCAATATACCATCCGTTTGAAACAACCTAAAGTCGTCATATATAACCGTGTATCATTAAGGCTGCTCTTGTAACGATGATGTTTGTTACTTGATTCATTTTGAATTTGTCGAAGTTAAATTAATTTAATAAAATAGTTTGGTCATAACAGTGTTTATTTTCGCGCTCAATTTTCGAAACTCAATAAATTAAATTTTGGCTGTATCTCATGAATATTCATATACATACAGTTAATGGAAAATTAAACAAACAAGTGGAAAAAATATCGTTTCAGATAGTATTTTTTAAAAAGAAATTTTACGAAAAAATGACAATACCTTATAAGTTGCTGTCACCATGTCGCCAGTAACTGAAATTCTGAAGGTGGCACTGTCGCCTACATCCTTCATAAAAATAATAACATCAATGGTTCGTTAAAAATAGTTTACTTATTATACTTGTTGGTAAAACAAGAAGTTGCTGTAGTAATTATCTAACATTGTTTTAGTTAAACTTAACAGGTCGTATTCATAAAGCTACTTAAGGGAAGCATTTAGCAATTTTCATCACATTTATTCATATGCAGCTATTATCTGGTCATGTTTCTACCCGTTGTATAGCTTAGTTAAAACAACTCAGTTTTAAGTTAATATTTAAAAAAAATCACCTTAGAAAACTAAGTTCAAGTTGAAAAGATGCTGGTGATAATGAATACGACCCAAGTAATATGCTTTGCATTTAAGCCATTATTAAAAGTTATTCATTTGACAGACGAAACAGAATATAAACATCAATTCGTCCATAAGAACATACTGACCTATACAATATATATTGCGACAAACACATGTTAAACAAAAAGGTAAACAAGTTAAAAAAATTACCAATTCCGTGGGTCCTGATACTTGTTTCAATGTCAAAGAAGAGTTGACCAGGGGGTTGGTGGATTGAAAAATATTGTATCCGTATGTACGAATATCATTGGATGTTCCGGCTTTTCGAAAAACAACCTAATCAAAGATATTATCAATTGTGAAAAAAACACATTAAAGGTGTCATGCTGGTTATTAAATTTAACAAAATAGATAAAATAACCTTATATGATCAATATTGAATTTCCTTACAATAAGGGCAGAATATTTCGCAAATATTTCAAAGAACTACTTGTATCATATAAGTGTGATTTCTGTTTGTGGTAATGTTTTATTTTTTTATCATATCGCAATGATTTGGACAGGACGATAAACAAGGCTCTTACCGTGAGCATGGTATTTGCAAACGCACGCTTGATATAGAACGCTGTCTTTGTTCTAAAGAACAACAAAATAACTCTACCAACTAGTATCTGGATTAAAATATTCAACTCGCGCAATGTGTCTGTGTATAGTTTTAATAGATTAGATAATAGTTACGTTAGTATATGTCCATGCAATGCAAACGGTTTCAAAAATCCTAGATATTTATATAGTTCTGTGTTGTTTGTGGAATTTTGTGTTGTTGTTTAATGTTTCTGGGTTGTGATTATTTGTGTTTGTGTTCTATATGTTTGGTGTTACCCTGTGCCATTAAACGGTGTTTTATGTATAAGCTTTTGGCTACTGAGTTTGTTTCGTAAAATATCGTAAACATATAGAACAATGTGAGACACTTCGGTTTTAATCTAGTAGAGGATATAACTCGACAACGTTTGTCAAGAGTTACCTTACATCGTTGATGGTTTGTTATGAAAATACGTTTAACACGACCTCCATGGACTGCTTTTATGAACAATCGTATTGTTTTTAAAAATGACCGATTAGCTGAATGTTTACGTATAGGGATGGATGCTATCGCGGGAAAGTGTAAACATAATACAAAAAATGTTTCAATCCACAGAAATTTACAGAGGCTTTTCCAATGGGTCCTTGACCAGCTGCCGCTGTTGAATTTTCATGTTCTGTTGCATAATGGGGATAGTTTGTTCTAAAATATAACACTTTCCTTTTTTTTATTTCCACTATTTCGAACTGTTATTTCTCGACTCACAATGGTTAAAAGATAATTGAAAGTGAGAATATTATTCATTATCACAACATTAGTGTTAAGTAGAGACAAATCACTAACATCAATCATTTGGCGAAGGTAGGTTTTTGTGTGTGCACATAATTGCACTTTTTTAAGGTTTTGGATGGTCAATCACTTTCGCAAAACTCATGTAATCACTTGAAGCAATTAACCGTGTGTATAACATTTTCAATTCAATATTTTACACTGTTTTTTTTCTGAAAACTAAGTGCATACCAGCTCTTAGTCATTAGTAAATATGATTAATTGGTATTCTAGTTTTCATTAATGTCTATTCTGTTGCGTCTTTCATCGAAATGACGACATGTCAATGCCCTATTATGAAGTTAATCAATGTATTCATATAGTACGAAGAATCTTAGAAGGTTTACGCAAAACCGGAAGCCAAGGCAGTATAACATATGAGTGTGAAATAACAATTGAAAAAAAATCTACCTGCACGTTTATCTACACGCACAAGTTTTACTTCGTAGCCTCTCGACTATATCGACTTTAGGAAAGCATTGCAAACTCCAAATAAACCTTACTCTCATGAGCCTGTTCAACACAGTTCAAATACTCCCATTTCTATTGTGCTTTCATGGATTAACACGTTTTATTGCATTTAAATTTCACTGATCACAAAATCTTCGGTCTTCATTTGTTCATAATGACAGGACGTTTGCAATTGGTCAATCAACGATTTATTTCATTACATTGTTTTTTACTTTGATTAAACAAGTGACGTCATTGATAATGACACTCTTCTAAAGTCGAATTTATACTTCGATCAATTACGTTTTAGCGTTATTTTGCAGTTAGATTACTCCAAAAAAAGTTTGCAAGTTGTCAATGTAAATATAAACATTTACTATTTTAGAAATACGTCAATAAAGAAGTATAAAACATCATGTCTGTATATTGGTAATCATTAAATCCTTCGAATTTCCCAAGCCATGAACTGAGCAAATGTTTTAGACACCGAAGTACTTCAACGTTCAATTCTTACACCAAAGGTTTTCCATACATACATTATCTTCAGCATTTAACATATGACGGATATATTCGACATGTTTAACTATAAATTATCTTACCTTCATGTAGATATATGACACATTTAATTGTAAATCTTCCCCTTCAACAGTGTAGCTGATTTTGTTGTCTTTGTCAATATCAATCCTTGCAAATTTGCGAATGACGACCCAACTACGATTTATTAGGTAAAGCTTCACTTCAACCCATAGATCTATATCCGCCGATGCCACTCCTGGGTAGGGGTCACCAATATATGAAGTAACTTCCCCCTAAATAAAATGAAGATTAAATGCAAATAACTTTGAAATAATAAGTATGATTAAAATTTAAGTGGTGTCGTTAACATATATGTCAACCATTAGTTGACTTTCAAAACCTAGTTTTACCCTTCGGCAAGTGACACCAAGTCACTCTCCCAAAGTAACAGCATCGCATAGGGTTGTTTAATGGTCGTTATAGTTAATGGCATCAGATGTTAGTTGTCATCGATCCGTTTGCGGACCAAAACACATTGATTAAGCAAAGCAAATCAAGGGGAGCACCGTTTCTTTAAACAAACATCCCTTAATTACAGAGCCAAATACGATACTCTGGGAATTTGGCACCAAGCAAAGTCGTCAAGCTTTACAACAGGGACTGGTCAGATTGAATTTACAAGCCAGACATTGAGTTTAAAAGTTATTGAAAGGAACAGCATGATGGTCGTTAAAGCAATAATAGATTTAAAACAATATATATGAAAGAGTGTGCTGAGTCTGATTTAGCATGACCAGGTAATATTTCAGAATCTCTTATAAATTAAAGATATTTTTAAGAGATTGATCTGATACCGAAATGTCTATGTCTTGTCCAACGTGAAATTTCTTCTTGAACGTAGGTTGGAAGGCAACGTCGTATACTTTGACGTTAAGGTAGGATTCTGCGGACATATTCACTCCCGTTACATCTTCCACAACATTGGCATGGATTTCTAAACGTCTTAAAACGCAGAAAAAAATACATTTGAAACCGAATATCATGAAGATAATCATAAAATAATACAAAATTATAAATACAAAAATAACGTGCTAGTGTTGCGTAGGGTTTTAACCAAATAAAAAGCCATCAAATGGTATTGCCAGATGTCAATATAACTTTGTTACGCTGTGTAGTCAAAGTGAAATAAGAAGGGTATTTGACTTTCATTTGACGTTTAAAGCGTAACTTTGCTTTTATTAAGAGTGCTTTACCCTATATGCCGTCATTACCAGTTATATTTTCAGTAAATGTCATTTTGATGAAAAGTGTGTCCATTAAAAGTGCCAGTGAGGCCCGTTTAGGGCCACGAGTTTGTTTGCCCCCTAAAAGCAAATGTAGGACACAACATCCACAGACTAAAGCCAGCCTGCTATTTTTATATAGGTGGACAAAACTTTCCGTATTATGTTAACCAGGCGGAAAAACACACACCCTAGGTTTCAATCAAAACACCAAGCACTTATTCAATTATGCATAAGGATTCTGATGGACAATACCGTTATTTTATTTATCATGGTTAAATTATTCCGAATATTATTCATTCACCGAATCGGTATCAGGTTTACCTAAATACTATTTAACATGTGTACAAAAGAGTGTGCATTAACAGTTAAAAGTATAATTTGAAGTAGTTAATTACTTTAATTGCTTAAAATGCGTAACTTAAAAAACTGGAAAAAGGAATATTCCTAATATACAACACTTTATCAAGTACATACAGCACGCTGTTGTAATATCCATTAGAGGCATTAAATATCCGCCGAGCAACATATGACTTTCGGAAGTCTGACGCTAGTTCTCTAAATGGCAAGTCTATATCAACAGAGCCATCTTTAACCTGAAAAAGTGATATATAATCGATAATCTCAAAATTAATCTTGAAACGTTAATTCAAGACAAACAACACAGGATAATGGAAAATTTCATGCATAACTAAAAATGGCAGTCGCTTCTTTTGCCAATACGCAATAGGTCATTCACTGCATTTAAACATTTTATTAAATAAGAATGGTAAATGTCCTTTTAAGCATATTACGTTATATTCTTTATTTATAAACATAGGCACTCATGTATGTTCAGGGTTTGGTCAAAGATTTACAAATAAAGAAGGCGCAAATTTGGATATGGAGGTGATGAACCTTTTGGACATGGACTTCTCCGTCCTTCTTCCTCTAAACCAGAAGATATGAGGCCTAACCCTTATGGGTCTTAATAGGCAGTCTCTTAACAGGATATTTGTTAAACATTTTGCTTAAGGGTGTGTCGGTGTAGTTTCCAATAATATTTGTACATTCATTTTTATCTTCGACATTTATTGATACAGATATTTGATGAAGGTGTATTGTGTATGTGATGCTGTTTGTGTCTCGTCTATATAGAGTATTGGCATTACCCTGTGCCTCGTTAAACACTTTGATACAGGATGTATCAATGTAGTTGCCATACTACTACTACTATATATATTATTACTACGTAATTCCAATATTTGAAATATAGCTTAAGAAAATCTCTGAAAATACTATTTTAATTTCGAATTTTCCGGCATCAGAACTGAGCTTTGGTTTAGATTAATAAGAGCAAAAACATCCTGTTTCTTAAGAACTTGGATGCTATATTGAGATCTTTGTTTTGAACTGCATTATAAGGTATTTTTGCAAAGATAATACTTCATGTTTTGGGGTTCTTTAAAACTATTTCCAAGGGTTATAACTTGCTGAAAAATCAAAACATAGTGCATCGTAAAACATGTTGAAATCTATTGGAAACAAAGACGAAAACCAGTGACAAAAGTTCCAATAACATATAAAATACGATTATCTCGATCCAACTTATTCGATTTTTCGTAATAAACGTCTGGTCAGTAAAGAAGGATAGCCATTAATTTCGAAAATGTGCGTAAGTTAAAAGTATCATTGTTAAAGTATCTCGTAATGGTTTGTGTTAGAAATGATCAGAATAAATTGCTCTCACGCCCACGCCCATTTTAACTACACTGCAGCCAGAGAAGATAAACCGGACACTCGTATGGACCTCTCACGTTTCACTAAAGTGTTTATCGAGAACTATACACTTAGACTATACAAAATTATTGCATACTAATTTGCACAGGTTTTTCTACACTGTGTTCTAAACGTGTTATAAAAAGTATGTTGCTTTACCTTGAACTGTATATAGAGTACTATAAAATTAGACTATGAAGGGTATTACTTAATGCTGTTTCACTACACTATATAGAGAGTACAATAAACTTGTTATTACCTTGAAATGTTTTACTACACTGTAGATTGAGTACTTTAATGTTAGCTCCAGGTCACCAGACACTCCAGTTCCAAACGTATACCTACAAAACAGATTTAGAGATAAATTTTAAACCGAAAACGACGCATAGTTAAAGTATGTGGGTTGCTCCTTGTAGAATGTTTATTCCTGCTTCTTTATATCAATTATCTTCCAGGTGCCATCCTAATAAATTTAAATATTCTTAATAACACATTGTATCCCTCGCTAGACATCTAATCTCCTGATACTTTCCTTTTTCTTCATGCTACCTTTTTTCACCTCCTTATTCGATCTATAATACTCATCGCATAATCTATTATCGTCCCATCCGAATATAGTATGTTATCATCCATAAACGTTATACTATCCTGCTTATACCATATATCATCCTCCCAAAACAATCTATCATCCTCCGTATTAGCTTTCTAAAAGCATCAATTATCCTTATCTTACTCTCTGTATATCATATATTTTTTATTATCGTCTCATTTTTTTCCACACGTGTTTTCTTCTTCAATCAAAGATCTTTCTGATACCATGTAGTATATTCCTTAAACAACATTTAATTCAACTGCTCCCATTTAAAGTCATCTTACGACCATATGTTATTTTCCTAATACAATCTGTTATCTACCTGTTACCATTTATTATCATCGTGCTACGCTTTATAATCCACCAAATCCCGGGGCATCCTCATGTAACTAATCATTTTTCCATTTAGAGTCCTCCTTTTACACTGATAATAATCCTGCATTTATCATCATTATGTTACCATCTATTATTCTCTTTAAACCAGGTTTGATCTTCTATACAATATCCTACTCATACCATGAGTTATCCTCCTGCTACAATTTAATCTTCCATCTCCTCCTCTTCGTGTCGTACTTATCTTTTCTTATACAATGTACTACTCTCCACATATCAGGTAATTTACTCCTGATAATAACATCCGTCTGTCTGATTTTATTCAGTTTTGCTGTATTTTTATCTAGTTTTATAATATTATTTACAATTACATAGAAGCATAATTTTTGATAGTTTCCCTCATTAAGACATATTTTTTAAGCTGATGGCATGTGATTTCGTTTGTTCTAACTAATGACATCCGTGTCAATTGTTTCAAAGAAAAGGTACTTTTCCGCCCTGATGCTATTTATTTCCAATCAGGATCTAATTGCTTTCTTCCTGATAGCATGCATTGTTTTTGTATGAAAAAGCTAGGTTTTCTCAAGCATTGTTTAAGGAAATGATACAATAAGTAAATTGTTAAACTTACAGGGCCGAAACCTTTCCTTTTAAGGAGTCATCCGACGCCGTGGCAACTTGTTTTGGGAAATCTAACTCCACATCAAATTTCGGAAGCTCTGAAATTACATGAACTTTATAACATACCTACAATAAACAACCAGCAATACCAATATTTTCAAATAACTACTATTACCGAGCTGACCTTAAACGGTTATAATTAGTATATTTTTTAATGGTTTTACATATTTAGTGCTATAAAATGAAACATAGCATTTGGATATAAAGCGAATGTAACGTATGTCCTAAAACCAACGATAAACCAAACCATGAAAAAAAAAATCCTGAACGTTAAAGTTAATTCAAATGTTTATTGATTTGATGAAGTTATTTTAGTTGTCTGAATAGCGCACTCGCTTATCACGAAGTCGACCCTGGTTCGATTCTCGGCCTTGGTCCCGGCAGGTGTGTAAAGTTGGTGGTCACCAAGCCGGACAAATGGTGTTTCTCTTGAAATTCCGGTTATCCCAAGATCGTATCAATGAAAGTGACATAGCATAAGTTTCCATAACTTTGTTTAGAATCTTTGTTAAATAAATAATGTTTAAACTAGGGATGCAAACGAATAGCAAAATTGATATTCGAATATTCAGTAATTCTTTCGAACGAATATTCAAATATTCGATTACCAAAATATGTCTTTTAAAAGTTCTAGTAAACTATATATATTATAATATTTGCTAAAGTAATAGCCGGGGCATTTTAGCTCTACTTTGTCGTAACCACTACGCGCGGCGGACCCTGAATTTCACCAAATGAGCCTCTGAAATTCTTCATTTCAGAAAGCCAAAAAGTAATACTTTATGATCAAAGAAAATAAAACTTTTACCTTATATTCCTCTGCCTTCATATTTGTAAACAACGTGAACTTTAATGGAATTCTGGTCAAAATTGAGGGTCTTTCCGTAGGATGAGCAACCTCGTTCTGGGATTGACCTCTACTATATAAACTATGGAAAAAACTAAACTAACTTGGGAACTAGATTATTGCAGATATTCTTAATTGGTAGAAGCAATTTACCGAAAATAATTGGATTGTTGGTGTCATTTGTCTTACAGCCAACTATTGTAAAATTACGGGGACTTTTTACAGTACCCGACGATATGTCCCTAAATGACACATAACGCTGTTTAGAGTATTGTCATCACATTCACACCTCTGGCATTATGTGATAATCGTTGTAAAAACAAGACAAACGAATCTTAAACACAACAACAGAGTTGTAGGCAAAATATCTATTATTATATTTATTCAACAAAACAAACATCGAATATTCGAATACCGATTTTGATATTCGAATACCAAACGTTTGATCGAATATTCGAATATTCGTTTGCATCCCTAGTTTAAATTAGTTATTTTGATACAAACATTGTTTAAAAGCATTTTCTTTCAAGAGCGATTTGTATGAAGGCGATTGAACGGGTTTTATATAAATATGCCTATTATTTACGAACGTTTAAGGGAAAGAATGTTTTTAGGAACATCGTATGTTGTTATATAACATAATTCTTATCAGTTTTGTCAAAGGAATCAGGTTTGAGAACATTGATTGTTTACTAAAATGCATATAAAATACAAATTCAAAACATAAAACAATAACATATCCTACTTTTATCTTGATGCAGTAAACAAAAACCCAATGAGCTAAAACAAATATACACATAACAAGGGAACTCATCCAGACAGCGTGCCATTTATAGATAAATGCCAAATGTAACCGTTTAGTAAAACAATATAAAGAAAATCCATGACCTATGCGGGCATTTTCAAATATAAACATGTTAGGAAAATTCAATGTGCAATTACAAATCGATCCCTCAAGATAAGAAAATAATAGGGGTTGCGACACTTTACCTTACCGTGTAGAAACTAAAAGCACCCGGATGATGTGTAAACAACATTTCAATAATAGGGAGGTGATATATTATATAAAGCATTACCAAATTCTTCAACATCAAACTTTGTGGTTTGGCTATATTTCTGGAATATAAACACGGGTACTCTTACTACTCTACTAGTTCACTACCAATTCAACTAGATATATCACTTATTCAACGAACCTGGTAATAATGCAACATAGCCTTGTTATTATCGAAATTAAACACAAATTAATCTTAATATGCACCCGTTCATTCCCTTTGGATATTTAACACCAAGTTAATATTTTAATATGTATGTGTGCATATTTATATTTAGAACAACCTCAGACACTATCTAATAAATGTGCCTAAAAACAATCAACAATGAAATATGTCATTAAGATAATATTTTTTTATCATTTCATATCCAAAAAAATGTTCTATATTTGTTCGTGTTTATCAATTTCAAAATCATCCCGTGCGTTTCACGAAAATTTGCTGCCTTGATATGTCTTTTATTGTGATTTTATTTTGCTGATACAAATGAAGGGGAAATACGGTCCAATTGATAAAATGAGAACTGCCAACGTAATGCATATTGTAATATATCTTCGAATTATGTTAAGACCAGGCGACTATTCGACTAATACGTTCGATACATAGTCTGGTCAGTTAATGAAGGATATCTTCAAACTAAAGCAGTGCACTCTAAGTGTTCTACACTCAGTTGTCCGTTAAACACAGATGTAATATTTGACCAACTTATACACCATCACCCATGTTACGGCTCTGAAGTATGGGGTCGTTTAATTTTCATGAATGAATAGAGTTCATTCCCGTTTTTGTAAAGAATTACTAAGACTAAAATGTTGGGTAGATGTACTCGTTATAAGATATTGGTTTTAAATAGTGAATATGTAAATTATCTCAAATGTTAGAATTATATATGCTTAAATGATTATAGAATTAGATAGAAACATAAACATATGTAGCAATCTATCTAATATGTTAGAATTATGTATGCTTAAATGTGTATAGAATTAGAAAGAAACATAAATATATATCTTATATCAAACCTTACCTTATCAATGTATATACTACTAAATAAAAATGCTCTTTTGAGAATATTTGCACAGATTACAAGTAATGGCAGGTAGATGACATAAGCCAGTAGCTATTCCGTATACAGAAAGAAAATGTTATTTGAATAATGTGTTCAAGGAGGAGAACATTCTGTATTTGTATATTAACTCAACAATGAAATAAGACAACAAATATATTTACTATATGAGTCACTATGTACGGCGAAATCTAATGATTTAAGAAAAGATATATTGTAATTATAACGGATAAATATTGACAATGCTGTTCTTTTCTCCTCACCTTTTCGTTTTTGATGTGTAGTGTGATATTTTCAACTTAAAAAGTTATTGTTAAATTCTTAATATTCAACTTCATTTAAGAATTGAACATTATTTTTCTGCGTTTCATTGATGTATGAAGTGTCGGAAAAATTACACCTAATTTTCGTAAACATCAAAGGTGTGTATGTATAAATTAGGTGTAATTTTTCCGACACTTCATACATCAATAAAACGCAGAAAAATAATGTTCAAAACTTATAATTATAACTATAAAAAAAAATAAAGATCATTTTTATTTTGCTTTTATCCAAGAACCGCAATTCATCACTCGATAATTCCAAGTAGTTTGTAGCCTTCCACGCGTATGAATATATCATAGCCTTGGCGACACGTGTAGCTAAATTTAGTAAAAATGAGACCAGTAATGGCTGCCGACTCCTCATTTTTTCCCATTTCGAAGCAGATTAAAAGCTCTTTTCAGGTAAGATATTTACTTAAAGGCGACTTGTTTAAATTCTGAAATGTATCTTCCATTATTTCTTGCCTATGACAATATTTTTACCATAAAACCTACTGCCCTGTTGTTTATATTCATGCCATGCCGGCATATCATTACTTTCATAATCCTGTTCATCTAGATCTTAACTTTCATTTTTATCTGTAGCTTCAGGCAAATCATCAAATAAAATGTTCATTAGTTCTTCAATTTCTGGAGAAAACACAACAGCAGCAGTTTGCTCACTCAATTCCGGCACAAACAACTCAAAACCACCAAAAAGATCTTTAAACAAGTCAAAATCTGACAGATCATCCGCCATGTTTCCTCTGCAGACGAACTTTCAGCTTCCAGTTCTCCGCAATCAGTTTGTTGTCATTTATTATCAAAAAATAATACAAGATCAATATTTTTAAAAGGTTTATTGTTCATTGTTTCATTGAACATTGTTCATTTTTTTTTAACCCAAAATATTTTTAAGAAAGAAAATACACATGTAAATAACTTGCTTCTATAACGTGACGTCATGGGTTGTAAATAGAAAGTAGCCCGGTCATGACTATAATTAAACTGATTTGCATACACGAATGCTTCATGGAGAAAATGAATGAATGTCATATAGGTTGTCTTATCCAATAGGATTTAAGCATTGACTCGGACCTGCTCAAAGTTGTAATTATGTATGAATACTGACTATGAACTACCTTATATATGTTTTACTGCGTATGCACAAATAGGCATATTGCCTTGTTTATTTGTATCAAACCTAAACTTCATACAACTCTTAATCATAAGCTATAGTTAAGCTGTTAAGTGAGACATACGTGATCTAGCCATTTTAATAACATCAACAACTGTTCATGTTATAGTTACATTTTGAATTATATTTCTATACCTTAATACTCTTGTAATTGCTTTATTTATAATACTGAAACTTTACTGAGGCATTTTAACATAGAAAGGTCATAGGTCCATTCAAATAGTATTTTAAATTCCTTATGTTTTAGAAAGGTTTAATATTTACGTTCGTAATAAACTAAAAGTATCATTTTCACCTTTTTGCAATACTTAAAAAAAGTTTTTGATTACATTTAACCGCGAGCAATTGACCAAATAAGAACTAAACCAAGAAGTGAGATTGATGATTAGAAACCAAATAGAAAATTGAATCAGTTACCTCATTTGAAACTAGAATAGTCCATTCCCCAAGAACAGGATAATTGGACATTTCCATTTTACCGACGTAAACGCCGCTACTATCCGTGACGTTGGCCCAGCGACGCACGCGATTGGAATCCGCGTCCTTAAAATACGAACACATTGGATGTTATCATAATTATAACTACTACTGTGTTAAAAATTGATAATATTAAATGATGTCAAGAACAAGTATCTTTAAGTCGCCATTGGAAAGTGAGTATAAATGAAATATTTATTGACAAAAAATGTTTTAAAAAGGCAGCAGAAAATTCATTTTGCTTAAAATTGACAGCATGATGTAAGACTTGAATTTAAATGGATCTACTTTTTGCCGATCTTTGTAACGTCTTGTGTTTGTTGTGCTAAGATCTTCTCTCCAAACAAGATCAATACGTGACTGCCGAGACTATCCCTGATGTTTCCATTAGTAGTAAAAAGAAGAGTTTAGTTCAAGGCCGAAACACTTAAGGCAGGTCTATATTGTTCAGTCGGTAATTCTATTTTGACGTGTTCATTTGGTTTTGTATATCGGTCAGTATCGTTTGGGACACTAACTTGTGCTTCTAAACAGGGTTTATATTTATATGCTTGACTATTTGGCACGTCCCTGTAAGTTTTATTTTATTAATGTGTATACTTTCGTTATCAAACTAAAGGGCATCGCATTTTGTTCTGCCTACACAGAAGCGTATTTTCAGTGCAAGGAACTCCCCAATATTTCTTCAAAACACGGGAAAGGTAACGATCAAAAAAACTACCGCTAATATAAGGATCGCATGCAAGACATAAGGTTGTTCGGGGAAGTGAAATCTAGCATTATATCGTTTACGTTTTTCTCCGGCACAGCCACGTTGATTTTGATTCATTCATTCAAAAAGCTCCTATAAAAATGATTGAAAAATTTCTATTTGACATATATTTATTATTATTAAAAGTGGATTATTCAGCCGATCGTATTTGACAGGCAAACAACATTGCAAAACAACAGACATACAATGTCATCACAACAAGAATAATTTACTTTAATTGACTTTCTTTTCCTTCAATTTATCAAAAATATAATAAACAGAACACTTACGAATATGTCTATGGTGAATGTGTCCTGTACCACTCTCCGTTGTTCGTTTATGACCAGAATTCGGAAATGAACTGAAATGCGATTTTATTATTTATTTTTTAACATCATGTGTTCATCTACAACATATATAATAACCAACAAAAACAAATAGGCAAGGATTCAATATAAAGTATTATAAAAAAGCTTATAAATAGTGGCAAAATGACATTGCACAGCAAACTAAGCAATCTTATATTTTCACATTAATTGCTTTTAATGTTTAAAGTCACTATTTGTTTCATAAAATAGATTATTAGGTAAGCTTTTAAATCAATGACGTCAATGAATTGAAGGTACATTTTTATTCATAATGCATAAATTATTATATTAAACCAAAATACAACCATTAAGATTACTTAGCTCATTTGATTGCCAGGTTTTATTTGGTTTCGAATAAAAACAGCACATTCTATTTTCTTTGTAATTTAACATTTGGTTGAACACTATGTTAACATTCGAGTTTTCTTTGGATTAGAGACAGAATAAACATTACATTCCAAATAAAGCATACATTTTAGCGTCAACTTTTATATCGGTTGTATTAACGAAGGAACAGTTGTCTTAACGCAATTAATCAATTTACATAACCCATACCTCCGACATATTTTAGTTGGATGACTTTCTGTGTATTTTAGCAGAAAAGGTGGTACCAGGATTAAAATAAAGAGTGTTATATACCAACATTGTTCGTCCAAGATATAAGTCTATAAAAATGCCTGTATTATTTGCCAAATGGCTTAAAACAAAATCGGTATGCATTGATAAATATAAGATCTTTCATGATTATAACTTCACTAATAAATTGTTGAGATTGGCTTCAAGAGAAAGTATAGCTCAAGGACTTTAGTGCAAGAATATTAATGAAACCTTAGAAGTGTCTCAGGGATATGGAATCATGATAGTAACTACAAATTAAAAAGGTTCCGTAATGAAAAAGTCTAGAGAGAGAGAGAGTGAGAGAGAGAGAGAGAGAGAGAGAGAGAGAGAATATTTCCGATCCGTCGTCCGTTCATTCGTTAGCATCGTTTTCTACATCTCTTTTGCTATACAGACACAGATAATTCATTGTTGATATATCTTGAAATACAAGCTTCAAGGCTATATGCTGCGGTATAATGCTTTTTATACTTATTGTTTTTCGCTTGATCGTAAATATAACTTCTTACTGATGATAAATAACCTCTTGCCCAATGTCCTAGTTAGATACACCCTGTTGAGAGGACAAGGCAATCGTGTCACTTGTGGTCGAACTCGAAGTACGACCTCTTGTTAGGTTGAGTCATATATATATGTCAACTAAACCCCTCTCACCTGTTTGTCCAGCCTTGTAGATGCCTTTGTCCGTCTGTACTAGAGGGTATTGCCTGTCTTCGGAATCGCCTTCTACAAGCACATGGAAATAAGTGCTTCCAACCCTTATTCCATCCTTAGTCACAGTAAGGCTCCCGCTGTAGCTTCCCGTTTTTAAGTTTTCCGGAAACTGTAAATGGAAACACAGAATTTAGATATGCATTTTTTAATTTCTCAATTTCAGTGTTTTCTTCGTAACATTTACGATATTGCAATTGACAGTAGGGATCGAAGTTCATTAAATTCTACATGCTAAACAATATCATTTGCTGGGGACTGCTACTAGTATGCATTTAAAAAAATCTCAGTTTGTTAGACATGTATATGTACAAAAACAGTAGTGTAAGATAGTACAAAGAAGGCTGTGAAGTAATACTTGTATAATAGTCTTGTTTAAATACATAGTCACGAACTCACCATTATGCTTAAAAGTACCCTCGGTTTATCTTAAAAAGAAAACGCATGCAATTTAGGTCATAATTACAGTGTATATTTCTGTAATAAAGTCAGGAATATATGACAGAAGATGTTATAAAAAACTGTACTCTATTTGTTTACTTTTTTAGAGAAATGAATTGAAGTATTGAATTTATTTGTAAAGGTTAACCTTTATCCGCGATTAAGTTGACATTGTCGGGTTCAAATGTATTCGGCGCTCTAGGGACCAATAACATGCTGATCCTGTGACTGCCGTTCATTGGGTTGATGGCGTCATTGTAGGCCGTTGCCAAGTCGCAGAAAACGACAAATTTGTGGCCTGGGATGATGCGATTGGGAATTATCGTATCCATTTTCCTAAATAGTTGAAACTATATATAGGATCTATGTCCGTTTTTATGAAGATTCGATTCGTTTTAAAACGGTATGAACATGCTACAATAAAGATGGACCTAAGTTAAGTTATGTAACATGAACCATTAAAAAGGAAATTTGATGTTATTTAAGTTGGTACAAGTAATTTTGAGTCAATCAGTACTGGTATCCTTTCAAACGTCATAACAAACATGCTCTAATGAGAATTTAACCTTGGACTCGTTAATGAGGCGTATACCTTTACCTCAAGACCACCATGTCGCAAACAAAAGAAAAAAATACATTAATATAAATTAATTTAAGACTTATCATCTTAAGCCTATTGATGTGCACATTAACCGCGTTAGCTCTTTGCGTATGCTATCCGCCTACCTAACAAGTACTGTATATTTTTTAAATCCTCCAAAAGCGGAGAGGGCTTTGGTTAATGTATATATGAGCTTATGAATGAACCCGTTTAACGAAATAGCGAACGTTTTAGCCAAAATTTAGAATAATTCTTTGTTGTTAAAGGTCATTTTCTAATTGCATCTCATCTCAATCTGTATTGGTAAAGGAACACCTTGCGAAAACTGAAATAGTCAGACAGTATACGCATGTAACAATGGTTAATGACACTAATATTAATCTGACTCAAAGTGCGTTATATGCATACCAATAGGTGTATGCGGCCTCTACCGACCGGGCCAGGCAAAATAACCAACACACCGCCAACAAGCCTCCACCTTTAAAACAGTACATATAATATAAACAGGATTATTCTCTTTTTTCAAATAGATCTGAGTTTATCTATGTTATTAAAAAAAGTGATGAAAAGAAATTTATCATAGTACATGCGAACTGATAAATTAATAATATTACTATATTATAATGTTACTTGTTTGTATTTCGAACATATATTTAAATACAACTTGCCTATTGATAGCTTGTGCATTTTAAATAGTAGATTCACAGATAAAATTTTAATCATTAAATACAAATATTGCATACAGGAGATCATATTTGCAAAACCATGGTGTTAATGATTTGTATCAGTGAGAAAATGTTATAACAAAATATTTATCAACTAAAGGCAAAACACAGCAAAAGGCCTTATCAAAAGATTGTAAGACCATATTACTATCATACTACGCAAGGTTTGCGACTGTCACAGTCATTGTCAGAATCAGTCATGATACCAAAGTACAATTAAAGCATTTGTGATAGACAACATACACGTAAAAAGCAAAAACTATGACTGAAAACAATAACCTGATTTTATAACTACCATAACACTTTCGATAAAATAACCTAATAAGAGAATAATAGAAAACTCGACTTTACCGTACTTTTTGTAACCTCCATCATCATGCAGTTAAACAGCAGAGGACATCTGATTTATAGCATCAACGGATCTTTACGCGCATGCGTTACAATACAGCTGTCACTTGCGTTGGCGACGGCTGGATGGATTTATTTGGATGTGAAGAGTTGAGTAATGTTGGGGAATAAGTTGATCCGTTTATGGTAAATAAAATTCTCGATTATGTTATAGGTAAAGTTTGCTCTTATGAGACTGAAGTTTTTAATATTTGTTAGAACTGTGATAAGTTGAAGACTAGTCTACAGTAAACTCCCTTTTCGCTGTCCGTTTAAAGGCGTTTGTGAAGTCTGTTCTGAAGTACTCTCCGTGTTCGCCTCTCGTTTCTTGCCTGTTAGGACTGAACCCGGAGATATTTTTCAATAATCGTTTGTGCCACTGTAGTGTATATGTTTATTTACAACTAAAATGTGTCATTAATTTAACGGTATAATCTAGTTGTTCATTTCCATTTGCATTCCATTTGTCGGAAATTGAATTTTACTGCCATGTTCACGCTATTCGCTTCCACTGACCGCATTCAAATTCTGTTTAAAATGTCGTTTTATTTTTCTGTATCCTTGCATACAAATCTGATCAGCATGAGCACGGGATAATACAATAAACAATTCTTGGTGAAATGGACCAAAGCCTTGCGGTGCTATGATTGCAAACAACACTCCTATTTAACGATTATAGTACAGTAAATATGACCGTTAAGTGAAACCTGCCAAATATGTTTTTATTCATTTGTCTTTGATCAAATTGAACATTTGTTCTTAATGACACATTCTTATTCAGCTTGTTTTATATTGCATACCATAAACTTTTAATTGTCATTCTGGGAAATATTGCCACTATTAAGATAAACACAGATGACATTGCTGACTATTGATACGATTAGTCTATGTACCTTTGCGTGCGCAGTGAATATGGTTTTCGCAAAACAAATGCGTAAAGCGTATACACGGAATTCCGTCATTACATTTAAAGAAATGCGCATCGTTTGGTAGCGCAGTTAACATCCCAGTGCTTTCGGCGCTTTGATTACTTTAATAGTCATTGCACTGATAGGCTGAGACAGCTGAAGTACGATAAGTTCAAAAAACCTTGTAATCTTCTAAACGGATTTGTCTTCTAAACTGGAACATGCTAAAAAGATCAAAACCAATCCGATTATGCAATTTTTTATATTTAAAGGAATGTTGTTGATATGGAAACTAAGCCAGACATTTAAGGAGGATCACGTTCTTCTTTAATGTTTACTTTCTGAGAAGGCCGTAACTGATGTTTGCGAAACTCTTGGCCCTATCCCGTTGCATGCTTGATCTAAAATGTCGGTTTAAATAATGGTTAAAACTTGCATTGATATTCTCAATGTCAATTGTGTCCTCATGCAATAAAATATTATTAAAGCAATGTTTACATTCACTTCAAGCTATAATTCAATATTGGACGTAATGGCGACACGTCCTCTCCGTACTAATAAAAATGCAATAAACTTTCTCTATGTCTTAGTATAATTCTTTTGGTGTAGTCAACATTTGTATCCTAAATATATTTTCTTGTGTTATAAATCGCTGTATTTTGGAACAAAACGCTTGGTTTCAGTAACCGTTCGCAATGATATAAAGAAAGACAGTGTAAAAATATGATATTTTTTTTAATACCTTGTAAAAACATTATCATTATGTTATAGAAAAATCAATAATATCGCTATAAATATACTACGCTGACTATTTCTATTTTGCTGATTCAGTGTGTGTATACAACGTGATAAATTGCGTCATAAATGCTACATAGGAAAGTAATATCTTGCTTCGAATAAAGACTTTAAACAAAGATAACTTCACTTTTTTTAAAATGAAACATAGCGCAGTATATGCCGCTTACGGAGCCCGGCCTTTGGTCTTTCACCAGATATTTATTCAGACTTTAGTTTCTTAAACACTTCGACAAACTTTTTCACAAAACGGTCGTCTGACGGAGGTAGCGCTGACAAAACTTTATTTTGGAAACAGGTTTATCGAAGTGTTTTATAAAACTAATCACCTTAAGAAACCGGGTAACAAAACGAAGGTGGGGTTCCTTTAACGGCATAGACTGCCCGTAGCATATATCACGTAATTTATCACGTGGTATACACACACACTGTGATTGCATCCTTGCATGCTTTTTAGACGTTTGATAATTCGAACAAACAAACAGTTGCACGATATTTATCATAACGATATTTCTGTAAACTAAAAACAATAATTATATTCGACATCGTTCATATCTAATTTACACCAAAATAGCACAAGAGTCATTGTGGTTCAAAGTTGAATATAAAGTCATAGCCCAGAACAAACTTTTTGTATTGAACGTTCATAACTGCAGGATCTAGGTTTCCAAAAAACAGCTTAGGGCACGCTCCGGAAAATTATAGGTTTAAAAAAGAAACCGTACGTAAGAAATCGTCAAAAGAAATGTAGATAATGTTTTTTTTCAAATAATTTGAAATATTTTAAAAGACGCCAGTTGATGTTTATTATCATCAAATTACATGCATCGTGACAGTGACTTCTTTACGACCGTGTACGTAACGGCTGTATAGAGTTTGCCCTTGAATGTCAGACAGGTTTGCTCGGTTTTCTTGGTAAAAACCAAACAATCCCCATTGGATTGAGATATTGTCACCATCATCGTATGACATGAGTGGTAACTACTTTTCGACATTATAAGTAACTGCTATGTAGAGCATGTCATTTTGTATCTTGTTCCAATGTGTTGCCTCAGTAACTGCCAATGGATCCAATCGTTGATTGGAAATCAGAATGACATGTATGCATACATTCAGCAACACAGTTCCACTCAGCATTATTAAGATAGTGTTATAAATATATATTTTACCTAATAATGAACGTATAAAATAACTTTTTGCATAACAAATGATCTAATAAATTGTTCTTTAAACAATTAATTACTTTCCTTTTATTTCAAACACCATTATCAATATCAATTCACTGTCAAACCCTTTTAATGTCAACGCATTTATATTGGTGTTCAAGTTCAATTAATCTAGGCAAAAGGGTTTTGCAAATTATACTGGTAAACTACATTATAAGGTGTAATCTGTAAAGATTACATTGAAGCATCGAGCGGATTAACTCATAGGAAATTATTGTGTCTCACGTTTGTATACAATTAATAACTATTTTAGTATGAAAATAAGCATAGTCGGATTGGTTTGATGTTTTAATCATTTGTTAGTTTAGATGACAAAGCAGTTTCAGGAAATAACAAGGTGTTATGAACATAACGCACTAAGCTTGAACAGCCTGTCGGTATATAGTTTACAACATAATACAAATCTTTCCAAGAATACCGGATAAAAAACATTCTTATATAAAAACAACAACAAAAATATCGTTCTTGGAACTGACGGTTTCAATAAGGAGAAACAGTAAGACCGTGTGCATATTACTCGAATCAAAGCGTGTCATAATAAGCTAATCGCATTACAGAAAAGAGATTAAGCTTAAACAACTGTTCATTGTTCTGACATTTTCAGCTAAATGTTTATTATTTGTCCTCTGATTAGGCTCAACTACTTAATAAATGCCAAAAAGTTACGTTTAATACTTTTTAGTTGGGTTTCCAGCAAGTTCCCAGCTTAATTGTTAAAACTCATGGTGTTGAGGAATTTTAAGACAAAGCCCAGTGTTCGTAAAATATCAAATCATATTTCTTAGTAAACATATATATGTGACATATACAACTATAATATAATTTGACCATTTACATAAAACATACGTTTAGCATGCTAATGAATCAATCCAGTTGTAAGGCGGCGAATTCATACATAAATGACTGTCGTATTGGTAAGGCATGCGTACTAATGTTAAAAATGCACCCTAATTCATTTATACTTTTACAAAGGTTTTGCTACAAAGATGATATTTATTGCACTTGTTCTCCAGATAAGATAACCCAAGGCAAATATCATCTACATTGTCAGCTGTACAAATGTCCGTCATTAAAAATGTACTTTTGCTAAGGTTTGGAAAAGAACTTTTTAAGATATATTTACCCTTCGTTCTAATCCTTTTCTAGATTGTACATGTTGTTTTTTTTTTCTTTTTTTTATGTTATGTGACTGTATACACTGATGCATAAAATATGTTTAAACTATGGCACATATCAAGTGCTAAGGTGAGCGTTCGTTTGCCTTATCATCTATTCGAAATGCAAATATCAAATAACCATTGTTTCACAACATTGTCTATGCCAGCGTTTTCTTACATGTGAAAGTATCAACGCTTAATAATACGTGCAGACTGAGTTCTTTTAGAACAAAAAAAAAACATGAAGCAACAAGAATGGAATTGCACAGTATTAAAGGCACATGCCTTTACAAACATAGTGAGGAATTTAGGACTCTACAAACATTCAAACTATCCAAATATAATGAGGCAATCTATGACACAGTTGAAAGCTACACACTTGACTCCTGCATTAATGTTGACAGTTTCGGGAGAAAATTCGTACGGACGGAGAAAAAACGGTCCTTTACTGTGATTAAGGAAGGACTGCGGGTTGTGGTGGGTGTTACCACTCATATATATGTTGATTCATACAACAAACACGCTCTGTTAGTGCAGATTGACACATGTATAAACAAGAATGGACCAATCTTTGAAAATGCCTTATTGTACATGTGATAAAATTTTACAAATTGTCATAGCTTATAGCGTAGACTAAAATTTGGAATCTAAGCCCATCAAGCATCAGGGCTTAATGTGCAGGTACACAATGTTAACGAAGTCCTTTATGCAATGTGCTTTCCTTTATGAGTTTAGCCCACACCAAACTGATGTTTCGTTCCCCGGCTTTACCGCTCCTATTTTTTTGAAAATGTACAAAAAAATATTTATTTATTTTTGTGCGCCCGCTCTAAATTTTTTTATCGCGAACCAGATTTTTTTTTAGTAATATTTCTTTTAAAGGCTGAAAAAAATAACAATTTTCATTTGTCTACGCTAGTTTAAGTATTTTTGTAAGGAAATTTACCGATGCGTTATGTTTTATACTGTATTTCGATCGGTTTAGCATTTTGGTTTCAATAAATTCAATCAAAATGGCGGAGTCCGGTATAAACACTGTGGCTCAAATTTTGCAAATTTAGTCTTATCTTTCAAATAACAATAAATGTATTTTGACCATGCCTAAAGTCATTGTTCATCATCTCATGCAGTAAAGGATCATTTATTAAATCAATTATTATGCAATTAAACATACTAGTGTACTAGTGTAGCTACATTAATGAGTGTTCAGGGATACTTTTTTATTAATTTGACATTTCTAATGTATCCCTGTAACCACGTCTCGTGTCCGTCATAATAAAAACATCGTCAATAGACTCGTTGACGGCCATGAAGGTGGTCTTGTAATTAGTGATTCATTTTAGATGGAAATCAAATTGATCACAATGACTCATAAAATTAAGTAGTATTTGATTCAAGTCATAAAACAAGTAACAATACTCTTACCTTAAGACGTCGATGCTAAAATAACAGCTTCACTTAACAGGAACATGGCTCATTGTTTGGCCCAAATTGATTTATCAAAGTCATTTTTGACCAACTTCTGACAAAACAACAGTTTTCGAACAAATATCTTTTCACAAATAGCGATGTTAACACTGGGCCGTATAGACCAATAAATAGGTAAGCATAAGCTAAGTTTGTCACCCAATTTTCAACTTTCTTTTACAGTATAATTCGGGATTATAAAAACATCTCACTGACCATAAAATTACTCTGATCATATTTTAGTCCAATTCTTTTCGATAAGCACATCCCATTACTGTGATAATCAAAACGAAATTAAGTCAAGAAATTTAAATATATATAGAGTCTGATGTTCGAATGTGCCAGTGTAAAACATCATGTTTTAAACATCCAAAATCAAACCTTATGAATGTCTAAATATAGTTGCAAATGATGTTAAATTGATTCATTGTGGATTTATATAATTCATTTCATTTTTTCCTAAAAGCAGCATTCTTTTATTATGAATAATATCTACTATTATGTTTTGATTATATTAGAACTTGGTTTATCCATATAACGTGTTTTCTAAAAACAGATGAATGAATAGTATGTAATCGGACATTTTCCCTATGTCCATTAGAGGTTCAGGTCTGGATTGCATTCAAATGGGTTTAAGGGCAATTTTATTGAACAATATGTCTTATTGTTATTGATCAAAATAATAAAAATATTTTTTCGCTCTTCGCTTGCTTCAGGTTTTATGAAAACTGACAAATTGTATATTTTTTTCGCTCGCTTCAATCGCTTTTGGCAAAAATCCGAGGAACGAAACATTAATTTGGTGTGACCTTACCTGCATAGTCATATAGGAACGTTTTTCTAATAAAGCGGAAATGAATGTTCTTTTATATAAGCAATAACATAAGGTTAACTGCAAAGTTACTGCATTTATATTACCAATGTTTCTTTTTAATTGAGAAATCTGCTATATGGGTTTAACCATGATTAAGAATGAACATATTTTGTATAATATGAAGCAGTGTGATAGTGCTATTCATAGATCGAAATGCTTTGCATTTTAATAGCTACATGTGAAAAAGACTCCTCCAACCGAGTAGACCTACACATCACTTTTTCGATATATATC
This sequence comes from Mya arenaria, assembly GCF_026914265.1. Classification (NCBI taxonomy): domain Eukaryota; kingdom Metazoa; phylum Mollusca; class Bivalvia; order Myida; family Myidae; genus Mya; species Mya arenaria. Next base: position 56,088,275 of record NC_069134.1, on the reverse strand, counting down.
GTATTAGCAAATAAGCACTTCTTGATAGTTTCAGAGGGCTAATTTCTGGCTATATTCGCTGCCAATCACAGGCCAATTTTTTAATGTATGTAATCCAGGTTATTCTTTAAGTTTTTTGATGAGTAAGTATACTTTTTTGCTCGCGGTCTTAGAAAGTGAATTGATTGTAATTATATCCGTTCAAAAGTGACGATCTCTTGAGTGTTGAGACGATTTGCGAAATAACATTGGCGGGAATGTACGAGGGTTTGAAAGTTTGGTATATAAGAACTAGGAAGGCCGGTTTGCCACTCGAGGTTTTAATTCTGCAGGGGTATTATTCATATACAGTCGAAACTCGTTATGTCGACTTGTCGGGACCTAGGGAAAAAAGTCGAGATAACGAACATTCGACACATCCGAATTACAAAAAAGTATCACCAATCCCAACACATATGCGTTTGATATATATCCGACATCCTACTTCTGCAATTGAACGGTCTTGTTACGGTCGTGGAGACAGCAAACGTATTATTTATAAAACAAGTAATAACAAATGAATTATATGTGCCAAATTTATTTAATTCGCGTTCAAGGATTACACAAATCAGATATAAAACCATAATCACATACACTTATATTCTTACAAAACGGTAAAGCACATATGACAACAACTTAAAATAGTACATTCGTTACGACTGTTTTGTACATGCAGTGTAGAGAAATTACTTCGTCACGTAACTTTCAATGTTGTCGATTTTTCCGATGATGTCATCGTCGACCTAATTCGTGCGTCTAAATGTATAGCTTGATCAATAAAAGACTCTTTAATAAAAAACATAGACAAACAACTTAAATAATTTACACCTATCAATTAACATCCAATTATGACAGTTTGTTATTTTGACACGCACGGTAATTTAGCGACATGCCGCAAACCTTCATAACAATTTTCGCACCTATAACTCGATCTACAGTTCGACATAAGAAACAAGGAAAATGTGTAAAATTCGACCACTGGGACTGAAATAGGAGGTCGACATAGCGAAAAAATCGAGATAAAAAATCGACACAAGCAGATTTATTTTATATAGAATAAGAAGGAATGAATTCGGGACCGCAGAAAAAAGTCGACACAACCGGAAAGTCGAGATATCCGACGTCAACATAGCGAATTTGCACTGTACCTAGTCGTGTGTCCCACTCTTCCCGCCCTTATTGCTATTACTATTGTTATTTGAGTATTTATATTTTGTTTTCCATTAAAACGAGTGTTTCGATTGGACAGTAAATAAAAGTACATGGAATCACTGGGGCCTGTCGAAGAATGAGGACAAAATCTATGTTGAAAAATGCCCCCGTGTGTTTAAACTATGAGAATTGTTGAACATGGAATAAAGTGCTACTTTTGTGTTTATTAAAGATAATCATCTATTATATTTACCTTCATAATAGAAATGCCTTAAGTTATAAAGGAAACACTAATAAAGCATGACGTTCATCCTTAACTATTCCTTTGCTGTAGAAACAAATACTTTGCTTTTCTACAGCTTCAATTTAAACGGTGATGCCTCACACCTTAATTCAGCTTACCCACTACTAAGTTGGCGGGAAATATATATTTAACAAGGTTTTCTGTGTCGTATGTTAGCAATTTTTTTATATAGCCGCAGTTTCTTTCCTTATGTATGAACATTTATACTTGTGTTTGTTGTTTTAATATTATGGCATTCAAGTTTAACTTGATTTAGCATTGATGTATGATACACATACATAATATTATAAAAACAATTCTCAGAAAAAATAAATAATGGCAGCATCATTGAGTGGGACTAAAACAGTGACAATAAAGTGATTTGTTCATATTCATATGATTCTCTAACTCTTCGTTAGGTGAACAGTGCAGAACATAAACAATTATATATTCATAATTATATCGAATGATAAGTAGTTCTTTGAACAAGGAAAGAAGAATTCGTCTCGCAAAAGGAAAGTAGCATTAAACACAACATATGTTTATGATTCAAAGCAGCCATATATATACGTCCAGTAAACATGTTTGCGGCGATCGTTTGCTGTTTGGTTTTCCGCTTGCAGAGTATGCGCTGCTTTGCAACAGTGATACAAAACAACACGTTTGCTAGTGTTTCGTAAATGCTCACCTTACTGAACGCACTGCAGTATTATAAAGACATATTTTTATAATTATTATTACGTTATCCATTAAGTGTGTAGGAGGTGACAGTTATACGTCGTGTAAGTCTGCAGCTGAAGCAGTGCACAAAATGTTGGTAGACCAAAAATGACCACTTCAGAGTCAGCATGACGACGACAGGCCCGACGAAGAGCTGGTCTCTGGTATGGTTATTAATCATTCTTATTAGTATGTTGTTTATTAAATATTAAACGAATCGGATATATCGTTGTTACGACATCATTTAATAACTTTGATATTTGTTGCAATAGTCCATTCACGCTGTTTTTGTGACTATTGTTTAATACGTGTTACCATTATGTATTTTATCATTTATCTGATTTCTTTTCTTTTATATTGTGACGTTTAGCATAATGCAATGTTATATTACGATATGGTATATGTTTATACCACAGAGTTTCTCTTCACTTAGCCCATGTTTCACATGAATTATTTTAATCCATAACTACCTAGAATTAATGTGTATGTTTTAAACAATTCGTTTTAGCGAACAATTCTGAAGAGTATGATGCTGCGACTCCCTCTTTGAAGAGACCATCGTCACAAACTGCCTAAGATACTTGTCTCGTGACCCTTTTTTTATCTTGAGTCGGAGGCTGAAAATTTGATATATATCTGTTATGATATAATTTTCACAGCAGGTTATAGCAATATACAAATAATGTATTTAACTACTGTGCACTTCATGCATTTATGTGTTCCTGATAATGTGTTACAGTTATACTAAATATTAACCGCATGGTTCATATCTAAATAGTAAACAAATCTGACAATTTTAGCAGATCCTTCCGTTGATGTTTTGTCACAAATTTTACATGTATGTCTTTGAGAGCATGATGAATATGAAGCAAGGAATGCCAAGGATAACCTTGCTTAAAAGGTGGATTGAAGAAGTTGATTGGCAAAAATTCGACTTTAACAGTTGTGTTTTGTTTGACATCATCATCAGCATCATTATCATCATCATCATCATCGCCACCAAAATCATCATCATCATCATCATCATCATCATCATCATCATCATCATCATCATCATCATCATGAATTAAAGCCACACCGATGGGGCTGACCGGATAGCGCTGCACAATCTGCTATTTTATTAAATTCCTCGTTCGCGGTATTACCTCAATTGTTCAAAAGGTCGGTCTGTCTTTTCTGTCTGACATGTCAATTTATTAATCATTCATTCATTGTTATTCACAACCAATTCTCGGGGACATGTTGGAATATATATGCAGGTAAATTCGCACTTAACAATTGATATGGATGATGTTATGTTTATGTAATGGAAGTTAACATATAAATATTTACTCGTATAAGCCAAATTAAATCATGGATGCTGGTATGTGTATGCTGTGGAGATTAACTCGTATTTTATACCAATTATTACCGATGTTGTAATATGTAATGTATTTGTGTTCATACGTACTAGCCATTTTAAGGATGGTGTTATGTGTATGCCGTGGAGACCTTGTTTAGATTACATAATTTTGCCGTACGTTTGTATATCACTATTCGCATATTTATTCAAGCTTACAATTAGATATGTATATATCCAAGCATCCCGTAACTAAAACAATGATAGCTAAAGTTGTTTAATATGTTAACATACTAGGTAAAAGTGGACTGTCTGTAAATTCTAAAACGATTGAAAAAAAATCGACGATTTCCTTTGTGTATTTATTGACAGCAATTAAATAAATATACAATAAATATACCATCACCTATTCATAATATTTTAAATTCTTTACATTGGTTGATTTTTAAAATAATTTAAATTGGTATCAATATATCATAGTTTTTATCAATTGTGTTCCTTTCTTTACTTGATTTGAACATTGAAACAGAAATTCTCAGATTGTTAAATCTGTTTGTTGAACCTGTACCTGAAATAAGAACAAAATACAATGGAACAGCGTTAAGGCAAGGTAGTTTATAATAGAACACTATCAATACCTTGATCAAGGAGATTTTTAACCAGATCGGTATATTAAAATCAGTTTATTGACACAATGTTTATAGGTGTAAAATTGTGTTATCACCATATAAGTGTATTGAAACAAATTTGGTTTATCTTTGATTTATATCTGCATTAGTAATTGAAACACTGTCTCGTATACATATGACTTTGCTCTTAACATGTATGAGTTTTATCTACTTACACTTCACTACCCAACCTTAGTCGTACACCACTTCTGAAAGACAAATATTGTATTTGTGTTTAACTTCCAGGCAACCTTTGCTACTATCTGCATTCTTTAGACAGTGCATTAGTTATCATATTAATGGATAAAGTTACTCATTCTTAGTGCTGGACAACAGTTTGAAAGTGGAAATAATACTAAATGGTCATTTGAGTATCAATTAGTAACATTTTAGACTTATGACAATACCATTAAACCACTAAATAAACCATTTAAATTTTGGCACCCAGCTCACCATGGGCATCTACATCCGGTCGTTTCCCCCCACACAGCCACATTCTATTCCGCACACGTCACAAATATTTGAGTTCTTCGCTTTCAGAGGAACGTAAAACACTGTCATCTGGTTACCTGCAAAAAAGAACAATATGATTGACCAATGTGGTTCCATTGTTACATAAAATATTCTTTTATGAATGCATCATTTTTGTCCATGTTATTTTTTAATAATGATGCAATAATTTTCTTTGCATGAAATAACCAGTAAATTTAGCTACAGACCGTTCCAAGGCGTTACCATACACTCATTGATTAACACACCTGGTTTTTATTAAGTATAAATGCATTGTCTTGTTTGTGGAGTTTCATGCTGTTCCATGTGTCTTGTTTGAGATTAAATTTGTTGTATTATATATCTTTGGCGTTAACCCTGTAACATTAAACGGTGTGTATGTCTAAATGTTTGGTTACTGAGCTGGTTCTGTAGGTTTTCATATTACTATTGAACTAATTGTTTTTACTGTTCTCAAAGAGTTTGGTTCGTGTCGTTATGTTTATAACTCTGTTTTCTAATCAACTCCAAATGAATAGATATTTAACTTAAAAGTAAGCATAAACCGAGCAATAATGGTTTAGCTGAATACGCGAATTCATATGTTATACTAAATGTCCATAAAACTACGACATCGTACAAATTTCCTCTAAATTACTGCTGCAAACTAGATACAATTACTTTGTTTTACAATTGAACAGCATATTTTGTTTTAAAACGCAAGGTTCATCAATATTTTTACAAAACCAAAATTATTTGTTAAGACACCATTTACATACTTAAATCGAGTTATATATAGAAGTTTCTAACGAGTATAATATACCGATATGCAGCATGCCTTTACTTATCACATTCACCGAATTTAATACGTGCTCCTTAACCATGTAAATTTACGAAGTGCAACTAACCTTCGCTCCCCACCTACACAATATCGAACAAGTGCTCCTTACCAATGTGAAATAGCATAATGGTTCTCACATTCCATGAACATTGCCTTGCTTACCACATACACCGTATTCAATGAATAATTGCTCCTTACCACTATTATTAAGTACCATGCGCCTGCATTTGTGTTCAACCGACATGGTAATAAACACTTGTTTGACCAACACACAGGTAACAACGATATAAGTACAAACTACTTGCTTGGTTCGTAGTATTCGTACACTGTGCATGGAACCGGCTTCACTGCGGCAACCATGGTGTCTCGGACCATGCTTATGTCCACACATACCTTCGCTTCGGTAACCTATAGTATTGCAATGACGAATAGCAACGATAACAACTGAAGTATATCATAATTATAGGAATGAGATCATATAAATATTACAATGAAACAATACCAAATTTTAAAAAAAGGTTGTTTAGATCAAGAAGGCAACGTCCCAAACGACATGAACTAAATCTTAAGAAAATAACACAACATACGAAAACACAACTAACTAAACCAACATGCATCAACATTTTTACTAGAACACGAGTCCATTGGGGGTAAAATTAGTTTGTTTAACAACTTTTTTCTCTTGAATTTCGGTCCGCATAAGTAGCTCATGTCCAGATATTCCGTATCTAAATGCATTGAATCCTGACGGAATTCCTATCTCAGCAACAACCATACCGCTAATGTCTTCTTCCAACCAACTGCAATGTGTCAAAATTGAATTGTTTGTCTAATTGTATGCAAAACAATCGAAAAGCTCGTGCCACAACCAATTCGTAATTGAGTAAAATATGGACACGTTATAAGTCACAAATTTAATAAACATATTAACGAAATCTGCTGGTTAGTAAGTCCCTGGTAGGCTACCTAACTTTAGACTACTTTGTCGCCTGTTAAACAGAATTACCTCCCACTTGCGCCATCAGCTAAAATGTATATCCATAGTAAGGAAAAAGACTGAAACAAAGCGAAAGGTTTGATATATCAGTATAAAATTTCATTTAAAACTTGCCATATAATTTTAATATTTTAATACAAAAAAATATTCTGGGTTGACATGTTTGCTTCAACCGCACCGACATGCAACCAAACATAGATAATCGTCAAATCATTTTAAATATACAAAGGATAGATTCAATATTCGAATATTGTTAACATGAGAAAGAGCAGATTGATATAAGCTCTAACCAACGTTCTTTTTTCTGTCTATTTGATTTCTTTCAATTGCTCACAAATACTCAATGGCTACTTAAATGTGCTTTTTTAGACCGACTACAATATAATGAAATTTCACAAATGCAAAGCTTATATCACTTCAGTTGTATAACATGAACCCTAATAATTAACAACGGAAAAGATACACCAATCACAGTCGCCGTTTTAAAGACAATTCGTTTCATGTATGTGTATCTTTGATATAGCTTACCTAATACAAGAACGAACTGTAAAACCATTAACGGACTCTTTTATAACATCAACCTCCAGACGGAGATCTTGGTCTTCAAGATCCATGAATATATTGAAGAACAAGGATACCTAAAATCCAGAAAATTGCATTTCATGTCTAAAATGCTCGTGAAACAAAAAAAAACAACATTATCTACAAAAGAGAAGAACTGCGTACAATATTTGAATTCGAAGCCCTATTATTCTCTTGCATTATTTATTTCTGGTTACAGTATTATCATACTCTCGAACTACGAAGTTGTAAGGAATATACTGGAATATACTGGACACACTAGTGCGTCCTTTTTAAATGTCTGACGAGATAAATAGATAGGTAGGCAGACAGAATGAATATTTTCCACGGTGTTATAGCTCTAAACTGCTATCAATATACTTTAAAACAAAATCCTTTTCCAAAACCCATCGCCAGATCTTAATGAAACCTGATGCACGCCAAGCATAGTTCTGCATTGCGTAAGCAGGATTCATTCGAATATTTTGTTCACACTGTTAATGTATTTAAGTGTTGTTGTTTTTCAACCATGAGTGTATATAGACATAACTATGCGCGCCTCAGCCCTATAATCCCGTACCGGATATTAAGTTGCAAGCCATCGACAGGGTTCACATGAATATTTGACCGGTAGCATGGTGATTTAGCCTTTCATATTATTAAATTTAAGTATACAATTAAAGAGATTAATTCAAGCGCTTCATCTAAACAAAACCCTGGCCTTATGTGGTAAAACTTCAAAAGTGGAAGTGATCGATATCAAGCTTAGTAGCACATATGATTTGGCTGAATTATAAATACTAACGTACATGTTAAACAATGATTAACATAGATGCCTACCGTAATAATGGCTTTAGATTCACCAAGTGCATGAACGGAAATTTCGCTGGTATCTGTCGAAAGCTGTAAACATTCAAAATATGGAAAATCGATTACAATTTTAAAACACTACTGTCAATTAATTTTGATCTACTTAAGATATGGAAGTTATAGGGGACGAGCATAGTTGGAATTAAATGAAACAAAAATACTGTTTACAGTCTTGTTATGTGTGTTTAAATTCAATGAAACTCTGATTGTTTTCAAACCTATCAAATTAACAATGTCGAAGTCTTTGCAAGCATAACTAGAAACGTTACATTTTGACATTGTTATTAACTAATGAATTATCACAATGATATAATTTCGAATGACGTATAGTCGATACCTAGTGTAAAAAGTAATTGCCTCACTGATCAATGCCAAAGTCATTGTACTTGAAAGGCAAACGGTCGATACATATTTTCAAATGTAGTTGAAACTCTTATGAAAACACAAATCATTACGATGGCTTACCAATACACTATAACTCCACGAAAAGAAAATGCCACCTTCAAACGTTATTTATTTAAAGCTCAAATGAGACGCTGACAGCTCGGAGGGTGAGGCCGGACAAGGGTTGTCTCTTTGCTCATTTCCTCAGTGAAAGCCGACAACATTTCATTTTATTATAAAAAATGAATGGTTTCTTACATCAACTGGCTGCAACACCATTGCATTTTCCGGCGTTATTCGGAATTTTCGCTTATGATGACGGTCGTCCATGTATGATATCCAGATAGTCATGTCAGCAGGCGGTGACTTCATCAGTGCCCCAAATGCAGCGAGTGCCTCTAGTCCTATCATTGTGTCCTAAGGGTAAACAATACGGAATATCTAATTGAGACATTGTCACATTGGACTCAGACCAATCGTTGGTATTGTTGATGTAACGGTGTTTTGTGAAAACGGTCGATATCCGCATCGACTCTTTACAACTTATTCCAAGCCCAATCGTTTTCAATTTTCTGTGTTCAATACGCCAAAAGCTGTATTCCTACCTGGGTAGAAATAAATCCACCGTAAGGACTACGTTGACCAATCAGCCATTTGTTGACTCGTGCTCCGTCCACCTTGTCACCGGAAATTGACATTGAGAGAAGCGCGTATGATGTCATTTCAATTGACACTGCCGTTCTAGAAGGCCCGTAGTGATATTTGGAGGGGACAGGCGCCGTCTCTTCCCAGTAGAGCATGTCTGATTGACATCAATTAATACCAGATAGTTTATATATTTGTTAATTATTTAGTGTTCATTCTCTTGACGTATATCAGCAAGAAACTTGTATTGGGCAAACATTATTAGAGTAAATGGAACAAGGTACGCAGCGTGCACGAGGGTCGGATTTTTCTATCCGGAACGGACACACGTTATAAAGATTTTCTCTAGCATACCTTGAATTACATTTTCATGAAACGATACAAAGAAAAGCGCATTTTTGAACTTCCTTATCCGGTGTGTTAGAATATCATGTTTATCACATTTTATATGTGAACTATAAAAACGCGGTTTTTAAAAAGATTTTCCTTCTAAAATAATATAAATTATACCTCCTGCAGTCTTTGCATTCCTCTTTAAAAGCACTAAAGCGTCGGAAGCTAATTTAGATTCTCCCAGTCCAAGGGCATAGGTTGTAATGGCAAGCGAGTAAACGGATGTTATGTTTTCTTTTGTTCAAGAAATTTCATGCCACTAGTTACGCCTGCTTCTAGTTTACTTTCTTGATCAGCACTAAACTGTAAATAAATCATAGTGTTCATGAATATGATCTCTTGCTTTACACGCATTTATACTTTGAACCGTTATTCGTCTTTATTCAGTCTCTTGGTCGAGTTTTAAGCCCCTGGATTGGGAATGTAGTATTAATTTAAATTCTGATTTTGTTTGGTTAGATTGCCTTGTAGTATATAAGCTGAAGCTTATACAGACAAACTTTCCTATGGCATCGCTTAACCTAAACAAGAATTGTTTGATGATATTCTTGATATTGCGTGTTCCTTTTTTACTGTTACAAGATTTAATCATGATTGATTTTTGCTATACATTTTACTGTGGCAAACAGATTATTTCTGTTTTTTTTTTTTTGTAAAATTCATGCACAATAACTATGTACCTTGATAGTTTTGCTTCCGGCATGCTTAGCTTCCAACAGAGCGATCAATACGTATGCAGTCATTCTTTCTACCGTTCCGACAGATCCTCCCTAAAATCAGAAGTCACAAAGGACATGGTCACTGACAATGCAACACGGCAAGTTTATACGTTTTCATTTGTCTCGTTACGTCAGCCATTTGCATTTTTTAAGTTTACGTTGTCTTTTCTACGTCTTGCTCAATTTGAAAGATAAACAACAACAACATTGACTAACGAGTTTAAAGGTATACCTGCATGTAGCGACTATTAACATGTCCTTGCTCCGGAAAACTTCCGTCTTTGTTCTGAATGGAAAGAAAATACGCGCTTGGTAACGTTATAACGCGTTCATCGACGTCAACGTAAAATGTCCCCTTTGAGAAAACTTTTAGAACCAATGATGTTAAACTGAAAAGAAAAAAACAAGTACATTTCGTTTCGAAGAAATTAAAATCGCTTCATAAGTAAAGCATAAAAGCATTTAATTATATCACAAAAAATGAATACTTATTCAATAATATCCCTGCATTTTCAAAGACATTGGTAAATGAACTTCTATATTACAAGCTTTTGTTCTACCTTGACAACTGTTTAAAGGGACAGATTCAAGATTCAGGATGATGTATCTAATCAACATATACCATGAACTCCCAGATCCGGACCCGCCCCAAGCACTGAAAGACCAATCAGAGTGTCTGTAACGCATCTGGCGCTGTATTCCTGAGGAAAAGACGTCAAATGTCCATCTTAACAAGACATATGGTCACTTTATTTAATAGTATTTTACACAATAAAAAATACAAAATTAAAAAGGTGCTTAAGAAATAAGTAAACATTGATGTTCTGATTTTTGTGTTAATCCAATTTTTCTCGTAATATATGTACTAAAAATTGCTAGTAATTTTTACCAATTCCAATAAAGCTTTCTGCCCGTTTCTTAAGGCTAGCGTCTAACCGGTCGACAGCAGTTAAATATCCCATTACAAAAACAGACGGGACTGTAGATATCATATTTTGCTCTCCGCAGCCGTACGGTTGTCTAACAAGCCTATCTAGATTGTCGATTGTAGGCCCCATAACATCACCTTATAGATATATATGAGAAAAGTCCGGAATAATTACCAAAATAATTATTAAAACGTCTGGAATTCTTAGGGAATTTGCACTAGTATAAGTATACTGCCTCTGAGCATAGACTGTAAAACAACATTATTTATGAAAAGCTACTTAACAAGCACAATTATGCTAGTTTAATGACTTTAGATCCTTCAACATTTTATGAATAGCTTTATCCAGTATTAACCTTTCTTAAAACACAAATAAACTTGCCATTTAAAGTAAGTCTCAATCGCTTGGAGCCTTCGACTACATTTCCAGGATATGAGAGCTGAAATCTGTAATCAAACGCGTTTGTCTGGGACAAGTCGATCAGGACAGGATACGCCATGCTTCTTTCCGCTCCTTCCGGCTAGGTTGTAAAGACATACATTTTATGATGATGTGTATTATGTATTTATGGTTACGATGTTACCCATGTAGATTTCATTTTTACTACAATATGACACATAAGGTATCTTCAAACAAATAATATAGTCCGAATGCTAGTGTAACTGACATATTATTTATATATAGAGGCCTACGTATTCAACCCATCCACCTAATAACAAATATTCGGTACTTACTTCCACTCTCAAGTCCTTTACCACGGTGTCTTGGGCAATTTCGGAGTCGGCCTTAATTGTTAATTGAATGTCCCAATCTCCAAGGGGACGATCGGGTAAAATGCAGGGGTAGCTCCCCCTGATTTCGCCTGCAGTACAAACATAGAAATGCTTCTAATCATTAAGTAACATTGCATTTATTGTACTCGGCATCCGAATAATCGATTGACATATTCCGGTTCAAAAAGTTATGACCTTTATATACTCAGAACAAGCGCATACTTATTTCCTCACAAGCAAAACACATACATAATACCAACAAGTATTTAATAATATTTCAACGTGATGAATTAATACAATCGCTATTCTATGGTTGAACTTATTGATTGACACAAAATATACCAAAATGCACAGAACAAGATCGCCACATTTTTCCTTTAGCTTCCTGGACTTTCCCCTTTTTGAAACAGCAAGTCCTCTGAATGAGTCGCTTTTCTTTAATGTGATGAGAATCTGTAAAACCAAACGTTTTTTAGTCTTTTGAAGAATTTAATGTCATATGAATATATATAATCCAATACACGTGTATATGTACACATTTAAATCTCCGGTTTCTGTTTTTTTATTGCCCAAATGTTCATTCATACAAACATTTATAAATGACATAATTATATATGCATACCATTTAATACAAACCGTTATACTAAATAATATCAATGTGAACAAATAAATATTGATCTAACTCTTTGTTTGAAAATTCCTATTAGCGTTTGGGACTTGTTTTCAAATAAAAAAGGAAGACAAAAAAAAATTAAAAAAAATGGGAGAGGTGGTGTGTATTTTATGTTTCGGAATAGTGTTCCTAATATAAATGTTAAATTTAAAAATGAAAAAAAAAACACCTACTAACTTTAAAAAACCTACTTGCTTTAAAAGAATGGATCTTATAAAGTACAGTTCTTTGGTGGATATTTCATTCAAATGCGCTTTTACAATACTACTATATACTGGAGCTGTTTTACTAAGATAATAAGTGTTCTAATTGTTGCCATCGTCTATTATAGGTGTTGATTTTATTCTTCATTGTTGCTATTGTTTTCTCTATTTTTAGTCGTTTATTGAGATATTGGACAAACATGGCACATGTTGGTATTTTTCCATCACATTTTGATTTAAAAATGAAATATTTTCCTAGAAGTATCATAAAATTTACTTGATAACCAAATTTTTCATTGTTTGGCATTAAATCACAAAAGCTAATGGTTTTATATGATAGTTCTCTAAAGCTCACTTCATTGAAAGAGTTTGTTATGAATGTTCTAAATTCACCCCAAAACGTCTGCGAAATATGACATTCCCAAAACATATGGATGTTTGAGTCGATGTTCATTACACAAAAATCACATAACCTTGATGCAACAATATTGTACGTGTAAAGCTTATCATTGTTTGGAAGGATATTCATTATGTATTTATATTGGAATTCCCGAAGTTTCGTATCTATTGTTAGTTTGAGCGCCTGTGTGTACACATTTTTCCATTGTATAGAGTTAAAATCAAATTGAGATTCCCAGTTTTCTTCTCGAGTTCTATTTTCAGGTTTAAGTTGTATAATAAGATTCTTGTAGACTAGTTTACTAATTTTTGTATTTTCCGCCATTTTATCTACAAAGTAAGTTGGTGTGTTATATGATATGCCTTCATTTTTCAACCGGAATTTCCAGTCATCAGGAATACTGCTGATTAAAGCATGGTATTTCGAAAAATCGTGTGTACCAAGATCGTATAGTCTCGATAAGTCGTTAAAGTCATAAAAGTTTTTTTTCTGTAGTCATACAAATGTTCGACATATTTTAGACCCCTATTATGCCATTCTTTGTAAAAAAATGTTTTATTATTAGGGAGTTTTATTTTGCTGTTGTTCCATATAATTTCTTTTGCTACGATCGCAGTATCCGTCTTATATGTAAACGATGCCCATGATTGTATGACTTCTGTGAGAAAAACAGATTTTAATTTAAGATTTTGAGTGCTTTTCGGATCCATACAACTTTTAAAAATTAGATCTTCTCCGAACTGTTTGGTCATTTGCATATATAATTTAACCCATATAGATTGTTTGTTTAAAACAATTCTTTTTACCCAGCTTGCTTTAATTGCTTTGACAAAAATAGATATATTGAGCATTTTTAAACCACCATTTTCATATTCTTGAATTATTTGATTTCTTGATATTTTATCGGGTTTTCCATTCCATAAGAATTTGTACATTTTGTTTTGTATCATTTTTAAACTTGTCTCAGATGGTGTTTCCAAGACAGTTAGTGGAAACAGAAGTTTTGGGAACGCAAACGTTTTGATTACAGTGATTTTGCCAAGTAACGAAAGATTCCATTTTTTCCATTTTTCAAGACATGCCTCAAATTCTAAAATCTTATCAGTGAAGTTTACTTTTTCCATCTCAACTGTGCCGTTGATAAATGTAATGCCTAGCGCAGATGTTTTGGTGATTTGCCAATTATATTTTTTACAAAACGGTATGTCAGCGTATTTAAGTGGACCTAATCGTAAAACTGCACATTTAGCTTTATTTAATGTTAACCCTGAAACTTTTCCAAAATCGTTTAGACTAATCATAAGCTCTTCGAAAGATTTTTGTGTTCCATCCATAAGGAAACTGGCATCATCAGCAAATAAGGTTTGTTTCAGTTCTGTATTATATACATTTATACCTTTAATATTTTTGTTTGTATTGATTTCAACAGCAAGCGCTTCTATACAGATAAGGAAAGTACGGAGATAACGGGCATCCTTGGCGTACACCTTTTTTAATGTTGAAAAAGTCAGAAAGATAACCGTTGTTGGTAACACAAGCCATTGCATTTTTATAAAATAATCGAACCCATTTAATTATATTTTCACTGAAATTAAATTTTCTAAGACATTCAAACATAAATTTGTGATCTAAGCTGTCGAATGCTTTGTTAAAGTCTGAAAAAAATATGAGGCCATTTATATCATTTTCATTTACAAAATTAATAGCTTCTTGTAAAATACGAACATTTTCCCCAATATATCTTCCTTTTATAAATCCTGTTTGTTCAGTACCGATTATATTATTTAGCAGGGGTTTTATCCTATTAGCAATTGCTTTTGAAGCGATTTTATAGTCAATGTTTAATAAGGAAATAGGTCTCCAGTTACTGATGTTACTTGTGTCCTTGTCTTTTTCTGGAAGAAGTGTTATGACGCTTTGTTTTTGTAGCTGAGTAAGATTGTCGTTGTCTAATGAAAAATTGAGTGAGGCTTTTAGATAAGTTTTTATTTCATTCCAAAACATTTTGTAAAATTCTGCAGTCAAACCGTCAGACCCTGGGCTTTTATCAAGTTTCATATCTTTAAGAGCATTATAGCATTCAGTTTCTGATAAATGTTCGGGATGCATGTTTTCTTCAGTAATAGTGTTTGTAATGTTTGTCAGAAATCGTGAATTAATAGAGTCTTCTATATTTTCGTCCTGTCTGTATAAAGATTCATAATACGACTTTACATACTCTAATATTTTACGTTTATCAGTTTCAATATTTTCATCAATATTTAATAAATCTGCGCACTCTCTTGAACCATCCTTATCACTTACCGATCAAATGAAGTACTTTTTAAATCATGTTTGTTTTTGTCAGTAAATACACCCAGTGTTAAGAGAAATCATTACACTCTGCATAGTCATCCGTGTTAAAAAAATGAATAAAGTATAAAGTAACCATACATACATACATACATACATATCATGTCATTACAAATACATATTATTACGGTTAATGGAATATCACTTACATATAGATCTTTCGAATGATAGTTGAACACATTTGCTTGTATTACAACTTGCTCATTGCGCAGGACGGAAAAGGGCAGCTGAACACTAACGAAGAATTGCAAGAACACCTTCAACTGAAATAAGTATCTATAATTGAAGCATAAGACATTTATAAATATAGTACGTCATTTAGATAACGACTTTTATTTTTTATGAATATTCACTTAGGGGAAGTTTTACCTAATATGAGAATATCTAAGTTCATCTGAATTACATTACTTTTCTGTGACAATCACGTATCGCGTGTACTTGCAGCACTACTTATATTTTCATTATTTCAAAACCAATTACAATAACTGGACGGGTTAGAATTGCTTGACCTGCACATCTAAGTCTCAGATGCATCAATATAAATTGCATGAATTGATTTGTCATTTTTAACTTCATCAACAACACATCCAATGTATTATAGTATATACGTCAAATTATAATAACAAACGAATATATACACAAGAACGCATAAAAAACTTAGCAGTTGTTTGATAACGTTCCGATATCATACTTATTCGACATTGTTTTGACTCCGTAACAAATAAAGATAATTGTATCAGGTCCGTTCTATTTTTGGCTGTATTAATTATAATACATATTTAAACACATGTGGTCGTACTTGATATAATGGTAAATCTTATTAATATTTGTTGGTATTGTTAACATTAATTCAAATACAAATTGATTGAAAATTGTCTCCAACATCAAAGGATTTGCACCGTATTCAATGTCCCTAATGCCACTTCTGATTAATATATCAGTTTAAATAGAAGTGGCTGTACCGGCAGTTTAATTCTGTTAAGGACTCATCTTTTGATAATACAATTTTTTAGATGAATGTTGAATAAATAATGTACAAGAAGCATGTATGTATGTATATAAAGAGGAATTATCGTCATTGGTGTTAAAAGTGTTACTTTCAACTTTTAATAGAATTCGTTCTCACTTGTTTGATTTTGTGAACGCCAAACGTTTGTATAACTGAATTTAGAACCAATAAATGCATCAAATAGCTTACACATAGTTTTCAATGTTAGGTATTAATCCTTGCATTTACAAAACAAAACATTCAATGCCTTAATATCCGGTGTTCCTAGTAAAAGCATAGTTCCCAGCACATTATTTTAGAAAGAAATGTTCAAAACTTGTATGTCATTGCCTTAATAAGTCCCTGTGTCAAAAAACAATAATTCGACATTTAAAAAAAAATAAAAAACACTACCACAATTTAAGTTATTATCAGTATTTACTTGCATTCCAAATATTAAAATAATCTGATAACTTAGTTTAATGATTCAAATTTCTTGCTTACACTTGCTTATTTATCAGAATATTACAATATTTTGGGACAAAATCATACACGCATTACTCAGAAACTACAAGTCTTCTAAACACAAAAATACTGAAATAAGAGATTCAAATGAAAATGTGATAAAAAGTCTGGATTACCTCTGCAGGGACATCTGCGACAGACAAACGGGAGTTTCCATCAATAGCAAAGCAATATTTTTGCAAAAAGCTGCAAAAACAAGCCCAGTAGCAACAAGTTTAAATAAAATCCCGGTTTAATGGCACTGGGTAAAAGCCAAAGACATAGAACATAAAATCACAAACAAGAAACATAGAAGAACAGCACAAAACTGCAATCCTTGTTGCTTCTTCCTCGATTCATTAATGTGATAGTTGAGTTAAAAGCTTCTTTTAAAACACTCTTAAGATACTTTTTGTTTTAAATTGACACAAAATCTTGGCTGAATATTGCTGAAAGTTAAGGTTACAAAAAAAACACCACTAATCGTACCCTGACGTAACATTGTTGAATAACCAAGTGTCGGGAAATTTCTTGCGAAGTGTCGCCGATTTTTCTTGGATGTCTTTGCTTTTCGGTTGTGAAGTTGTGATAGACGTGGATGATGCAAATACTGGTGTTGTTGTTGTTTGTTCTGCTGCTAAAGATGATGAAAACGTAGTAGTAGTAGTAGTAGATGAAGGCCTGATCCACTGTGGTGTTGAAGAACTTTGTGTAGTGGTGACCAAGTCTGTTATAATACAATGTGATTTAAGTACATTCTGAAAATGAGATCCATCGCAACAACGACATAAATCCAGACTATGAGAATATGGTTATTGTGAAATGTTCATTGTAGAATATTAAAATTGCAAAAGTTAAAATTAAAATTGCAAAACATACCTAACCGTAGCATGAAAAAGTTGTTCTCAATGTTACAATAGTTCATGTTCAATGACTCGGAGGAGCAGAAAACGAACGACTTTGTACGACTCAGTAAAAGATAATTTTAAAATTGATAGAGGTGAAGTATATACACAGAAACTGAAAGCATTGTCATTTTTAACGACAACAGATTCATTTCGAGTCGAACTAATACATAAAGTAAACTTGTACTTTATTCATTTTTTATAAATCTGCCTGTAACTATAGATTTTCTTTCATCAAGACATTAATCCGAATTGATTTATTTTTCTGAGTGACTGTTTCATAGCATATCCACATGATAAAAATTGTGAAACATTTACTTTATGGATTGTCATTTCATGAAACTCTAAACAAACCTGTTCTTTCTCTTAGTGATATTCCGGTGTAATAGAGCCATATCGACTGCAAAGGAACAATTAATTGCTTATTTTTTAAACAGTAATTTGATTGAAAAAACAACAACACAAAAACATATATCTTTCACTCCGACTTTTCTCTAACAAGAATATTCAGATAAGGCCAAATAAAAATAGGTGCGTTTCAGGTAACGCTGCCAAAAATAAATAAATAGGGTAGGTAGGTCGGAATATTTTTTTTATTTTTTCTTTATATTTTTTTTTATCGATTTCAGTAACTGTTGACTCAGACTGTACCAAAAAATAAAACTCATCAATTTTCAGGTTCATCAGCAGTTTTTAAAACTCCAAAGGAAACAATTTTTATTTGTCTGGTTAAATACTTTGACAATGATGGCTGGATTTCAACTAAGTTATGGTACACCACTCTTTTATTATTACAGACTTTCCAGGAACAGTTTTACTTTTCTTTGTGCATCCTTTTGCTTTCAATCACCCGCTGTAGTATGCTAATCTGCCTGTTACATAATTACATGGAGCGTGGGACAGCAAATTTACCATATAAGCCATCAGCCAAGGAAACCTCAATGCTGTCAAGAGGACCTGGGGGTTCAGGTTTGAAGAACAAGTAACATGCAGGTTTTATTGCCAAAATTGCACACAAAATTGCAAATCTGACATATTAATCCGAAAGTCAGTATCTGACACATTTGTATCTGACAAGAAAATAAAATTCAAAAATTGAAATATACCTGTCACACAAGCACAAACTACCTTAATTCACTTTAGAGTTTGGACACTAAAAATTCGGACACCCATAATTAATTTCAAAAATAATTTATTTGTCGTACTGACTAGCTTATTTTCGGACACACAAAGGACATCGATTATGACTTTTACAGTTACTAAGTCTCACAGACAAAGATTATTGATCTTTATCCTTATAATGTATTTGCGTGGCTAGAATACCTAACTTGTTACATCACTGTGACAAGTTAATTAGTTACAACCCATCCTAAACGATTTAATGCCTGTTGAAAAGGAATTGTGATATATATAATGGAGGATTAAAGAAACAACAAGGGCAATCAAGATAAAAAGAACACCCAGACATGACATGTTTGTAAAACGATCCGCCAATAAACGTTGAAACTTGTACCACTCTTTTAATATAGACTTTATAAAACAACAATCGTACAGTAATACTCATTGAAACATCAATAGAACAATAAAAACAACACATTCAATGATACAGGTAACTATTGAATGTGATGAATTAAAGTTAGAAATGCAATACTTAGGTTACAATCGAAAACACCACCCAGACACATTAATCCTGCATAACAATATCCATGCACTCCACGAGATCTTCGTGTGTATAACTGTGAGTTATGTGACGGCAAACAGTGTGACTGTTTGATCTGATGCCGATAGAAGTTGTTTATGGGATTTTAATTAACTTGATGAAGGAGTTACACTTAAAGGCGTTATAACCATCGATAATTACGGATAAATTAATAAGAGTTAAAATGCAGACATGAAGAAAAAAGACAGGTTTAACATACATGGAGATAAAATGGTTATTTTCAATGAATTCGGACAGCGAAAAAAAGACGAACTCTAAGGTGAATTACGGTAAATACAATTAGAAATCCAACTCTAATATGGACAACTTTTCGTATACATTTCGTAACTAATGTTTTTCGTACCCAAATCACATTTTTTCAGGGAAAAATTGGTTAGGGTCGGCGGGAAAAAATAGGGTCGGTCGGGTAACCTGAAACAGACCTATTTTTTATTTGGCCTAAGATGTATTCTTTACTAAAACCAAAATGGAAGGATATCTCACCCGAAGAATGTTGCTAAATGAAGAGTCATCAAGTATTATGGTATTTTCCCCATTATCTAATGAAGGCAGAAGTTCCTGCAATAATCATATTATAAACATACATTACCACTCTTTTAAAGTTCCTAGATTACTTAAGGTTTGCCTTATATTTACCGGACAATAAGGATTATTCATACATGACCAGCATCCTAAATTTGTTATATGATCCTGTTCAAAGGCACAAATATTAAGGTAAAATAGTCGATCAACGAACATAGTAATACCTAAAAAGATTTCACACAAACGTTACATGAAAATCAATGTTGGGGCAACTGCCTTGGTAAGGTAAGTAAACACAACACAGTCACAAAAAACCGGTGTGCTCGACCAGTTATTTGAATTCAGATTAATAAAAAAGAGTAAACAAAACATATTTGTATAAGACATTATGTTTTTACCTCCGTGATATCATTGCCTGAATCCAAAATCAGAATGCTCTTGTCCACTGTTAGAAGATAAAAGTTAGAATCAACGTTCCCTTCCAGGTGAATGTTGGCAGCATCACCTGGCCTTACCTCTTTTTTGTCGAAGGATATACGTGTTTTTACCTAGAGATGTTCATAAAGATGACAAAACATTAGCACAAAAATGAATTGTAGAATCATAACAATAATGAAAAACAAATATTTTCAAGTTTTCAGATAAATACACAACAAACGATATAAAATTATATGCATCCATCCATTAACGTATTGAAATAATCACCTCAGTTGCTTCATCGGGTTTTATATCCACTTGAAGCGCGTCAGTTTCTTCATTGATTCCTTAACAAAAAGAAATACAATCATTATAACGTTGTAGATTTCTTTATTCGAGATATGAAATATTGGCTCAGATACCGGTTAAATATATTACATTGCCAGGTTTGTGTCTTATTCATCTATGACATTGTGAAATGAAAGGTGATGTGTTTAATTCATATTTATAAATTTAAACAAATCAACACACCGTCTGTGTAATACTGTTTTATTGCTCTCACTGACCAAGCCATGACGACAAAGTTTGGTCTCATCTCTTCAGCTGCAGTGACAGTAATGTCCCTCGGTTGACCTTCAGAAATGTCAAACCATTCTCCCTCATCAACATACCATCCGTTTGAAACAACCTAAAATCGTTACTTTTAACTATGCAACTATTTTTTGTGGTCTAGTGTATAGTCATAAATTCTATAAAACCATGCAATTTGTAGCTGGAAACTTAATTAATATTTCGTCCAAATTAAGAGCTCTATTTAGTATTATAGTAACGTTTAGTCCTAGAGTTGAATATCATCGCACTTTATGATCGAAACTCATTAAATTTGCACAAACATTAATTTGTTCTTTGGATATTGCAGACATTCACCTATTCACATAGTTAACGGAAAATGAAACGAAATACTGATACTGTGTCTGATAGTATTTGAAGAACAGTCATTCTAGTAAGACTCTACTCGCCATAGAAACACAACGATATCTTGTACGTTGCTGTAACCATTTCGCCAGTCACTGAAATCCTAAATCTTGCGCTGTCACCTACAGTCTACATTAAAATAAACAAAAATGCTTTTGTTTACACTCATTTCTTCCAATAGTTAGTAAAACTTAAAGATTGTTAAACTTTAGAGGCCGTATTTAAAAAAAAAGCTTTTTAGTACAAATGTTAACCTTAGTGTGTTTTCCGATATTTAACAAGGAATATTTGGAATACACACTATTTTCAATTTTTCAAATTTATTCATATGCATTTATAGTTTGGGCATTTTGTTAGCTGATGACCGAACCTTTTGTGTAAAAACATTGTCATTTTTAAATTCAACCTAGGGGAAAGAGGCATGTTTTCACTAAGCTTAAGTTTTTCAATAAGACACTTTATGAAACCGGCACAAGTAGTATGCTTCGCATTAAATCCATCTATAAACTGCCGATAAAAAATTCTAATACCAATTTTTCCGTTAAAATATAATTTAGTTAACTACATTTTTTGCGATCGACACATGCACTATAATTAAGTCACCATGATCCATCTTACCAACACTTTGGGTCCTGATACTTGTTTCTATGTCAAAGAAGAGTTGACCAGGGGGTTGGTGGATGGATAAATACTGTATCCACGCGAATAAATATCCCTTGTTGTTCCGACTTTTCGCAAAACAGCCTAATAAATGATACAAGCCATTTTAGAAAATATAAACGCATAAAGTACCATGATGGCTGTTCAAGTTATTATAACTTGAACAGCCATCATGGTACTTTATGCGTTTATATATATATGCGGTTACTATAATAGTAATAAATTAATCGTTAAACTAAATATTATTAGACCAATGGCATTTCCATTGTAATTCCAAGTCAAATACTACAAATAATTTTCTAGTATCATATTAGTGTTTTCTTTGATTCCATTTAAACACCATAACAACAAAACATTTTTCTGCCGTGTTCTTGCTTCAATGATTTAATGATTGATAATAACCCTTACTGATTATTGACGGTGTAGAGGCGTTTTGCTGTTGGTGCAATACGTCATCACCGATGCAAAAATAATTTTTGTTGTTGTATATTTGTTGTGTTTTAAAAAAAATAAAAAAATCGATTTACCCTCGTATAAAGATTCTTCTTAGTCAGGAGACTTTTCCAAAACCACAGAATAAATAATCTACCATAACAACCATTTACCGAGGTTATTGAGGGATACTTGCTTTTTTGGTAGTATATCGAACGAATGTGCGCGGTATATTAGGCATACGGCATATCAATGTAGTTTTTCTGGCAAATTTATGGATAAATGGGTCGGGGAAGAGCGAACTGTTTTATTTCACTTTTCATTTATTGTTAGCTAAAAACTGTTATCTTTATAAGATAATTACTACATTTAAAATGGTAAAACTAACTCATTATTTGATGCAATGAGGTGTTTGTAAAGCACTTTTATAAATGAATTGGATTTCTCGAACAAATACAAAAAGCTCGCTACGACCCGTGTAGGTTTTGCTGGTTTGTTTTGTTAAAAAGCTTAAAAATATTCAGGTTAAAGTCCATGTTCAATTAAATTATGTCATCATCCGTTAGAGATAATGCCACCTATGCGGCGTTATACTACTTAAGTTTCAAACAATTATTTATTCACGTCCATTGTTGTACCTTTTATTGAATCACAACACACATTAACCTTGTGTAAACAATCATACGTTTGGTGTAACGATACAAATTAAACCTTAACTTTGCCCCTTTAAACACTGGTTTAAAAACTTTTTACACGTCTGATTGCAAAACCAATAAGCCTAAGCTGCTATAGATGGATTTCACTAAGACCATGGCTGACTGAACAGCACATGAATTATTTAGTGGGGGCAAGAACGCTCTGCTGCTGATAAGCCCCCAGTAGTAAATTCAATACATGTGTGTTTGTATGGTCAGTTTATACATGTTTTCTGTAAGTCAAATAGGTGAAATGGTTTATAGTGTATGTGTTGTTGGGTGTGCAAATGGACAAAACAAAGAGAGGGGAATATCTTTTCAAAGATTTCCTAAATACCCATTGAGTAGACACATTAAGTACATGTGTAGGCTGTTGCAGACAATTCAGAAAAAAAGATTCTGAAGTAACATATATGACAATATAAACAACACCAAGGTGACATTTTTTACAGGTTTATCCCGTGATTTATTTTTGTGGATATATACTCAGGTAGAACCCTATGTACTTAAAGTTGCAATCTCTTTCTCTCACAAATAAGATTTACCACAATTAATATAAATGTTTTGATATACCAAAAAAAGATAAATACATGTCAAAAACAATTGTTCTTATGAAGGATACCGAGTTGAGTTTGAAAGAAAGGTTCAGAAAACACGGGATTTCTACCTAATTAGACAAAAGAAGATCGCAGTGAATCTTTTAGCACTCACCAATCATTTAATATTTTTGCGTATTCAGATATTAAATACACGGTTGCAATCTTGTTATCAGTTATGAATATTTCTCATAAATGCACCATTTAGTAAGAAGTTAAAGGTTGATCACTCAAAATGTATGTTTGTTATACATGTGCATGTATTTATTTTTAATCAGAGTGTCACTTTAAAAACACAACTGGCAAGACTTTCACTTAAAGACCACCTCTTGATTGTCCTAATGAAAATTGGATTAGGTCTTTCAAACAAAGCCATATCATATAGCTTAACACTTTTGGGGGCAACAGTTCCTCGAATTTGAAACACATGGGTTCCAATTTTAGCTAAATGTTTGAAACAATTAATTGTTTGGCCAGATAGGGAGTTGGCACGATCATACCTGAGGCATTTGAACCTTGTAACAACAAAGTGATTTCAATAATCTATTATTTTGTATTTTTCTGGAAAGCCCGCATGATCTTACAACAAGAGCACAAACATGGAGCAACTACAAACATAACAATTCAATAAAATATTTAATCTCTATATCGCCGACAGTAAATTTGATTACTTATGGATGGGGTGGACGTGTGTCGGATAAGCAAATAACTTTGGAATCAGGATACATGTCCATCCTTTTGCCCGATGATGAATTGTTGACAGATAGTGAGGTCCTTGTTGCCGAGGAAATGGCAGCCTCCGGCACTGTACTTAGGATTCCGGATTCCTTCATTCACCGGGCAAAAAACAACTTTCTGGCAATGAACCGTCCAGCAAATTGTCTCAATTTTTGTATGAATACATGTTGAGCGTGTCATAGGGAGAATGAGAGAGTTTCTTATACAGGAGAAGTATTTCTGTTAATCAAATGAATTTATTGAATGACAATTTGATGCCTTCAATCATTACATAGAACTAGGTGTTTACATCTAACAAGAAAGGCAAAGCAAATATTTATGGTCTTAATTGGTTATTTTATTTTTATCGCTATAAACTGCCGAAATTACGATTTTTTTTATTTTCACTCTTTTCTGTTTATATACTGTATGAAAATACGAATACTGAAAACAGTTTAAGTTTGACCCAATTTTCTTTATTATCCCTGGGATAATATCTGACACAAACACTTTCAGTAGTTTTATTGTTAATCTTTCAAGAAAGTCATTGTCTCTCTAAACATGAACTGCTTAACTGTTTGATTTACTCCCTAATACTTGCAGTTATTTTGTAAGGATCAGGTAAAGATCCTGCTCCAACAGAATATATACTGCTACATTACTGGAGGATAATTTTCTTGCATAATCTGATAAATCAACTTGTTTAAATAACTCAAATCATTGATGTCTACCATTACGCTCTATCATGTAAACTAGACCATTGAACTATATTGTACTATATAATGTATTAACCTGGATGGGCTTATCAGCAATGTTTTGCCCCCAGCTAGTACACGTGGTCAGTTAATGATATGCAAAATCTATTTTTAGGTTATCTGAAATCCACCTATTGAAAGTATACGTGTAATTTCAACTCCCCAGAAACAGTAAAGTAAAATCAGCAGTATAGGAATTTGTCAATTACATCGCTATGTAGTATACAGAAAAAAATGGAATCTGTTTAAAGTGAGCATGCGTATATGCAAATATTTTGTAGCCGGTGATTTTACAAGCTGTACAAATAAAATACTTACCCGAGTGTAGATATACGACACATTCGAATGTAAATCGTTCCCTTCAACTGTGTAACTGAATGTGTTGTCTTCGCTAATATCTATCCGTGATGAGTTGCGAATGACGACCCATCTACGATATACAAGGTAGAGCTTTACTTCAACCCAAACACCAATATCCGCCGATGCAATGCCAGGGTAGGGGTCGCCAGAATATCTAGTTATCTCCCCCTGTATTAAATGAAATCAAATACAAAATACTTATCTAAATAGTTTGATTAAACTTTAATTCTTGTCATATACATTTATCTTTAACAACAGTGGACGGCATAAAGGTATATTTTAATCGTTTGGTAAACGACACGCAGTTACTCTCCCCTTATTTTGGGTAAGGCATATAGTTGTGTGTTGGTCCTTCTAGTCTTTGCCCTCTGGTGTCCGTTATTATCGATCCGTTTGCGGATCAATAGAAATTGATTAGGCAAAGCATTACCAATACAGCCCCGTTTCTTTGAGCATAGCCCTAAATGACAATGCCAAAGATATTACAAAGGGAATTCGGCAACCCGCTGTGGAATCAGGGCTAAAAACAGGGGCTGGTCAGGTTAAAATGTCTTAGCCTTACTCCTTAAACTATGCCGGAAACAGTATTATGGACTAAAAACAAATATTTTAAATTGAATTTGTCATAGAAAAATGTGGCAGACCTGATATAACATGGCGAGGTTGCATGGCAAGTTAGTCTCTTATTATATGAAATGTTATTAAACGATATAACACTTACCGAAATGTCTACGTCTTGTCCAACGTGAAACTTGTTCTGAAACGTTAGTCGTACGGCAACGTCGTATGCTCTAACATTTATGAACGATTCTGCAGAAATATTAACTCCCGTTACATCTTCCACGGCATTGGCAAGAATTGTTAACCGTCTTGAAACAGAGAAAAATAAAATTTAAGAAAAACTTGTATCAGTTTTATTGAAAAACACGAAATTATGAATGTAAAATAAAACGTTGTGATGTTTTATAACTTTAAATTTTTTAGCATTAACGGTCTTTGCAAGATGTTGATAACAGTTTATTACGCCTTGTTTTGTAACAGTGATATTAGTAGGCACTTTGAGTTTAAGCTTAAGCAACACTGAACTGCAATTCGATACATCATTTACCTACTACGTAGGTCTCACACTAGCGGCTGTTGTTTATGAAAAACTACGATAACGCAATGATCCAAAATAATGAAAAATAACGTATATGGACAAATATCATCGTATTAAGCCATAATCCTAGAGATCATGAATTTATAAGCATTTAATGTGTTAACTTGTCGCCATTCTATAGTAAAGCCGTCATCTTTCATATACAACCTATAAACAATACAGAACACATTGCTGGGAGTAAGAGCTTACATGTGTTAAAACTATCTGCTCAAACGGTTGTAATCTTGCATTTATGAAAAGTGTTTTGCCCTGCATGCCTTAATTACCGGTAACTTTCAATTACAGGTCATTTTGATGGAAATTGTGCTAAATAAAATGACCGCCCGATTAGGGCAACGAAAGTGTTGATTTCAAAAAGCGAATATGGGAGACAAAACACCTGCTATTATTCTGTATAGGCGGACTCAACTTCTCAAGTTATGTTACCAAGGCGGTAACCCTCCCCTCACGATTTCAAGAAGAGTGGACAACACAATCTTTTACCAAAACATTAAACATTTTCGTGTGTAAGTGATCCAAAGGATTCTGATATATAATAACGTCATTTTCTGAATCATGTTTATATTATACAAAACCTATCAGTTTCACCAAATTAGTATCAAAAGTATATAAATACGTATTTTCAATAGTTCATTAAACCAGTGTATAAAAGAGTAACCAATAAAAGTTAAGAGTATACGTTATAAATATTTAATTATTATTCATCGCTAACAATGCGTAACCTTTAAAACTGATTTTTTTTGTCAAAGATGTGATATCCCTAAAAATTAAATTCACGACTTAATCAAGTACATACAGCACGCTGGTGTAATAACTAGAGGCATTGAAAATCTCCCGAGCAAAATATGACTTTTGGAAGTCTGAGGCTAGTTCTGTAAATGGCAAGTCTATATCAATGGAGCCGTCCTTGACCTGAAAATAAGTGATATCGTCATAATTACATTAAAAATAAGCATAATTTCTAGACAGTCACTAAAGAATAATGGAATATCACACTAAAAACTTTCGTCAATTCATTGCAAATATTTTATAGTCCATTCACTGCATTCAGACAATTTCTTTAATTCCAAACAGTACATGACACACACCAATAAGTTTGCACTTAAGCAGCATAAATTATTAACTTATTTGATAAAAATAGGCACACGTGTGAGACAGAGGGCGGCCTAGTTATTTAAATGGTAAATGATACACACCAATAAGTTTACACTTAAGCAGCTTAAATTATTAACTTATTTGATAAAAATAGGCACACGTGTGAGACAGAGGGCGGCCTCATTATTTAAATGGTAAATGACACATACCAATAAGTTTACACTTAAGAAGCTGAAATAATTAACTTGTTTGATGAACATATGCACTCGTGTGAGACTCAGGATGGCCTTAATGTTTGAAATAAAAGGGGCGCAACATGGGATTGAGAGTTAGCTAACCTCTTGGACATGCGCTCATCCGTATCGGTACTGTGAAAGTATAGGCCTTAAATTTGATATAGAAATTACGCGTCCTTCCCTTAGCAATTCGGCCTCATTTAAGTATATACTGATTATGATGTGCTGTATTCATATTTGGTTTATTATTTATTGACATGTAAAGTGTAGAAGTAAATTCCTGAATTTGGTAAATTATTTAGATTTAAAACCCAAGTGAACTTATGTTTTGTTGACCGTTGTTGTAACGATTTTACACTACTAAAACACTACCATGGACAATGAGTTAGATTGCATTACTTCCCTTAATCATAACTCTATTCCATGAAAAGTATTGCTTACTAGTTTTTGTTTAAAACGTAGAAAGATTACCTAGATTAAAAATAGTTTTTATCCTGTACTGTTTCACTACACTGTATATAGAGAGTGCTATGAACTTGTTAAAGTATTAGCCTGTACTGTTAGCTGCACTGTATATATATAGAGTGTGTTAAGTTGATGTAAAAAGAGAATTACCTTGTACTGTTTCACTGCACTGTAGCTCGAGTACTTTAATGTTAGTTCCACTTCACCAGACACTCCTTTTCCAAACGTGTACCTACAAAGCAGGTATGCTAATTAAACGCATTAGTATATGCCTACCATATTCCTTTCCCATATCCAACAGTGAAAATACAGCATGCCGTATTGAAAAATACGTATCATGATACTGTCGTTTTCTGATTCCGTATCATGCGAGTACCGTGTGTAATCTCGAAACTTTTTCCGCGTTGCTAAACAAAGCGTGGCCAAAAAAAATAAATGGTAAAACCTGTCAATGTTTAAATACATTAAATTATCTAACTTTACACACGCTCCAGAAGCATGTTAATATTCAGGAACATGGTTCTCATGTTCTACAAAGCACCATGGGGATAAGCATGAAGCAGAGAACACTTCAAATCTACTAGTATCTAGACAGCTACTTCAGTGAACGAGTTGTTTGCCATTTCGAGGTCCATAAATTGATGCATTATCCATGTTTATTATCATAAATATGAGCAGCTCGCCAGTACAAAGAAGAAGGCGAATTCACGTCATCGATAGAAATACCGATTGAAACTGAGGAGCAACAACGCCAAAACAGAAATCATGCGAAAAAGATCCCCAATGAAGAGCTGTGGTCATCGACTTGTCGATGACGTCACAAAACGAAACCAAGGGCTGATTAGTAGGCTTCTACTCCATACAGACATTAAAAGCGCGTGGTTTTTTAATGGTTCAGTGTACGGACAAACATCGAGTGACGAACGGATCAAATTTGACATTTTTGACAACATCGGTGAAGTGATTAGCGAGCATCGAAGTCGTGACAGGTTCTCTAGAAAAGGACACAGATAAATCAACACTGAAAATATGAATACAGACAATATAGACTGCTAATAATAAGTAAAAACATGTGTATAAAACCTATATATCTCTGTTTTTGTTATATAAATTCACGTACATTAATGCTATTAATAATGATCATATATAGAATACAATATAGACCATTTTTTGATGAGTTGTGAATGCATGGTAAAATCCTACCGCTTTTTTATTATATATTTGTCTAAAACTTCAACTATCAATTTATTCCAAAAAAGAATGTACTGTATGCATTTACCTAGATATGTTTAAATCTTACATATGTATATGTACAATTGTTAATATCTTTGTGTTAGTGTTTCTGGTGCCTGGGTGTGCATATTTACATGCACGGGTACATATATATATACATGGGATCATGTGAATGCATGAATATTTCTTATACACTGTATAACTATAAGTATGTCGCCAGAGTAAGATATATGTTTGAGTTTATATCTGTCACTAAATAATTTTGATAAACTGCATTAATATGTCCAAATGTGTTATCATAAAATGTAAATATGGATAATGTGGTCATGTGCATAAATATATGGTATATTTGTATATGAGAACAGTTGATATATGTAACTGTTGTTATATGCATTGTATGCTTGTAATTTTTGTTAATGTGTATAATATTTGTGTGTATTGACCAAATGTGTATTGTATGCTTGTATAAATTGAAAGCATATGTATTGTCTATATGTAAAATTCCAATTAGGGTATCATATTCATGTAACAGAAGTTCATGCACAACCCCATTTTATTAACTCTTTAAAAAAATAAAACAGATATAGGTATAAATACCTGCATTAAGAAAAATAAACAGTAGAAAGCCTTATTATAATTATACAAAAATGTAACTATATATACTTTGGAAACACATATTGCTATATAATAAGAGCTTTTTGTCTTTTGTAACTATTATTTTTTCTTTTCTTCAAATGTTTTTATTAACATTTATAGTCATATTATCCAAAATGCAATTTGTGGATATAATTGCAAATCTGCCTTCCACAAAACGCAAGGCACCAATTGACCAAATGACTTCAACCTTTTTTACTGATATCTTATCTTCTCTCTCCTGTCCTCATGAGCCACATGATAGTTCTGATTTATCCTCTTGTAACAATGATCACACGCAGAGTATATTTAAACAAAACATGAACATACTGATATATAAAACATGCATCTAAAAATATGTACATTTAATGCTAAAGGCTTAGCATCAAAAGAAAAACGAACTAAGTTGTTTGAATTTTTAAAACTAAAAAAATATAACATATGTCTCATCCAAGAAATGCACTGTATAAAAAACAAAGATGAACAGAAATGGAAAACAGAATGGAAACATGACATAATTCTAAGTGGTAACAAATCAAACAGCCAAGGAGTAGGCATTCTCATAAACAATAATATAAATTGTAACATACTAGAATACAATGATATTATAAGTGGTAGGCTTCAATCATTAAAACTTGAAATCAATGATGAAACAATAATGTTTATAAATGTTTATGGTCCAAATACATACGATAAACATTTTCTTGATACACTTCAAAACTTGATTGTAGATAATAATAACGAAACACTGATAATTGGAGGAGATTTTAACGTAGTGCTTAACTCAGAAATTGACAAATTGAATGGTAAAGATAACACAAACAAACAAAGCACACATAGACTTAATAATATCTTAGAAAATAATGATCTCCATGACATATGGCGCTTAAGCAACCCACAAACAAAAAGTTATACATGGCATAGTAATACAAAACCGCCTATATTCTGCAGATTAGACTACTTTCTAGTATCTCAAAATTTAATTAACACTATATCTAATTGTAATATCTCTCCAGGCTATAGATCAGATCATTCATTCGTTAATCTCAACATAGATTTATCAAGATCTGCCAAAGGACCAGGATATTTTAAATTTAATAACAACATACTGCTCAACAAAGAATACCAAAACATCATACGCAATGCAATTAATGAAACTGTACAAATTAATAATGCAGCTAACCCTAACACTCTATGGGAAATAATAAAAGGCACTATACGAAATGAAACAATTAAATATTCAGCTAAAATAAAAAAAGAAAATGAAAACGAAATAACGGAAATTGAAAATACTATTAAAAGAATTGAAAAAAAATTAACCCTATCTACTGATAAAAACAACCTTATAAAAGAGCTAAACGAACAGAAAACCAGATTAAACTATTTTCTTGACGAAAAAACAAAAAGTATATTATTAAGAACAAAAGCTGAATGGATCGAAGGAGCAGAAAAAAATACAAAATACTTCGCAAACCTAGAAAAAAAGCAAGCAAGCGAAAGATCAATAAATAAAATAATTCACAATGGAGTAGAAAAAACAAAAATTGAAGAAATAATCAAAGACATTTATTCATTCTACAGTAATCTATATAAAAAAGACATTAACATACAAACCGATAACAACTCCTTTCCAGATAATAACAAAAAACTCAATGATGAGCAAAAAAAATCATGTGAAGGTTTATTGACAGAGTATGAATGTGGCAAAGCACTAAAAGAAATGCAAAACAGAAAAAGTCCGGGATCTGACGGCATAACTACCGAATTCTATAAAATCTTTTGGAATGATATAAAACGATTCTTAGTAAACTCATTAAATTTTTCATTTCAAAATAAAAACCTAACTGAACTCCAAAAACAAAGCGTCATATCTCTTCTACCAAAAAAAGACAAACTATTAACAGACATTAACAACTGGAGGCCAATATCACTTCTCAATATAGATTATAAAATAGCCTCAAAATCCATAGCAAATAGAATCAAAAACATACTAGCCAACCTTATTAATGAAGATCAAACTGGATTTATTAAAGGGCGATATATAGGTGAAAACGTAAGAATTCTGTATGATATTATTGGACAAATAAATAAAGATAATGAAAAAGGAATTATTTTCTTCTCTGATTTTCATAAAGCCTTCGATAGTGTGAACCATGACTATATGTTTGAATGTTTAAAGTATTTCAACTTTGGAGAAACACTTATAAATTGGGTAAAACTATTTTACAATGATGCCCAAAGTTGCATTAATGTGAATGGACACTTATCAAACTTCTTTAAAATTGACAAAGGTGTAAGACAAGGGTGTCCCCTATCACCTTATCTATTTCTCATATGTATTGAAATTTTATCACTGAATATAAATAACAACAACAACATAAAAGGAATAAATATTTTCAATAATGAAATAAAACAAACATTATTTGCTGACGATGCTAGCTTTTTCCTTGATGGTACAGAAATCTCATTCCAAAACCTTGTAACAACATTTGAAAAATTTAGTCAAATATCTGGACTAAAATTGAACATATCAAAATGTACTGTCTTGAGAATCGGTACACTGCGATATACCAATAAAAAATTCTGTAAGTCAAAAAAATTTGTATGGACATCTAATGAAGCCTCAACGTTAGGTATATGTTTCTCAAATGACCATAGAAAGATACATGAACTAAATTTAGAACCTAAAATAAATGCATTTCAACACACTCTCTATAAATGGAAAAGATGGAAACTCTCATTGATAGGAAAAATCACTGTTTTAAAATCATATGCATTCCCGAAACTTGTTTACCCACTAACAGTGCTACCTAATCCAACAGAACCAACAATAAAACGAATTAAAAATATTATGTTTGACTTTCTTTGGGACTCAAAACCAGATAAAATTTCCAGAGACACAATATACCAAACCTATGAAAATGGCGGACTAAAAATGCTAGACATAGAATCCTTTATCAATGCATTAAAAGCTAGTTGGATCAAAAGATTAATAACTAAGAGTAATGCTAAATGGAATAAACTATATAACTCAGAACTCAATAAATTTGGTGGAACAAACATATGGAAATATAACACTAATGTAAACGATGCTAGCAACTTCCAGCTAAATTTTACCTTTCTAAAACAAATCCTTACATCTTGGTGCAAAATCAATTATAACAAGACCGTGAAAAATCTAGCAAAAGAATTTTTATGGAATAACTCTAATCTTAAACAAAGCAATGGCAATACCCTTCTTTATAAAGACTGGCAAAAAAAATAAATATTTTATGTTGAACAAATTTTCGATTTTGAAATTAAAGATTTTTTTACTTTCGAACAGATGCAAATTAAATATAACATTGTGGATGGTGATTTTCTCAAATATCTTACGTTAATAAAAACTATAAATAAAATATGGGGACAAGAACTAAAAGACTACCATGCCACTTTAAACAAAGAGCCAGAATACCTTATAGACAAGTTAAGAAAAAAGAACAAAGTAAACAAAATCCTTTATAATAAACAAATTGAATTAAAACAAAAAAAATAACAAATGTCTTATTAAATGGGACATTGAATTTCCTGAGGAAGAATTAAATTGGAAGCATATACTGACAACACCAATCCACTCTACAATAGACACAAAATTAAGAGAATATCAATATAAGTATATAATGAATTTAGTTCCCAACAATGATTACCTACACAAATGTAAAATCACAAACTCAAGATTATGCGATTTTTGTTCAATGGCACCAGAAACACAAAAACATCTCTTCTGGGAATGTCCAATAACTCAAAACTTTTGGTCAAATTTACAAAATTTTATTAATACAAAACATATTCAAACAAACATAATGCAATACAGAGTAATATCATTAGGAGTTAAAAAGAACAATAATAATACAAACATTAATTTGATAAACTTTCTTCTGATATTAGCAAAGTACTACATAAGTTATTGTAAATATGACAGAAAAATACCAGAAATAGCATCATTTAAAAACTATTTGTTGAGGCGCATCTTAATAGAAAAAATAATCGCAACACAAAAAGACAAACTAGATGTATTTGAAGCAAAATGGAATGAATTTTTGCAACTGTGTTAATATATCTGCATGTGATCAAACACCTTACTTATGAAATTACACTTCCAACTAAACAATAGAATTATCTCCCTTAGAGTACCCTTTTAAAAATATATCTGCTTGTGATCTAACAACTCACTTATGAAAGTACACTATCAACTAAATTATAGAATTATCTCCCTTATAGTATTTTTTTCTTTATTATTTATTGGCTCCCCCTATCTCCTCTCTCTTTGTCCTCTACAAAAAACTTAAAAATTCAAGAATAGGAAAAACATACTTTATATTGATGAATAAACTTTGCTCGATATAAACTATATAAATATATATACTTCTTACTTAGTTGTTATAGATTATGTCAACATGTTAATTTATATTGACTGAACTATTTAAATTCTTTATATTGACTGTCTGTGTATGTATATGTATATTTGTATATGTTTATATTGTTCCAAAATCTTGAATAAAAATAATTGAAAAAAAAAAAAGAAATACCGATTGACTCACGAACTTCCCTCAATTCTGCATATTATGACCGTCAAAAAAACAACGAATATTTACTGTCTTTAAAATGGCCGCGTTACGTCTACAGGAAATAACGATTAGTGTATACTAGTAAAACAAGTACCGTTTTTTTGTTGTTGTTCTTTTGTGCTGTGACATTTAATAATTGTTCTCGAATAAGCAATTTGTTAATTTTGCTAAAACACAAACTATTTTGTTCTTATTTTGCTCAATAAAATGAATTCTGTAACTTTTGATTTCCTTTCGCTGTAGTAGCCTCCCTTGACTTCATTACACACAACTACAAAACACAGTCGAATTCATACGCGCATTTGACATATGGCGATAACTTTAAAAAAAAACAAATTAAAACCGAAAAATACAAAGAAATAATTAAATATGCAGGTATATAATTAACGGAATATTACGATAAAACGCTTTTCTGGTGACCTGTATCACGTCTCGTTCGGTGAGTAAACATGTATCCGTCTCGACCTGCGGTCTCGATGGATACGTGTTTACACACCGAATTCGACGTGATACAGGTCACCAGAAAAACGTCCTATCATCATCCTTTTTATAAGCTATGTTCGTGTATATTGCTCTTGCTAGCATGTATATTCCTAATTGATAACGTATGTAATCCTCCTGCTACTGTCTATATATCATGCATTATCCCACCCCGACACCTTTTTTTTATCTTGATAGCATATCTCTTTAAGATTTCATCTAGTTTTCCTGATATCACAACTCA
Organism: Mya arenaria; assembly: GCF_026914265.1. NCBI lineage: Eukaryota > Metazoa > Mollusca > Bivalvia > Myida > Myidae > Mya > Mya arenaria. Next base: position 56,052,468 of record NC_069134.1, on the reverse strand, counting down.
TTTTGTCTTATTCGATATATTATTGTCATGATATCTGGTCATATTCTCCTTATACAACCAGTGTCGATAGGAATTATTCTAATACCCTTATGCTACCATCTGCTTTCATTCTAATACCATAATGTATCCACATGTTTTGACCTGTATTCTCCAGTTCACATATAATTTTCCACTTTAATCAAATACAATTTATTTGCAACCAAGTTCTATCCTCTTAATGATCCCTTTTAACATGTTAATGTTCTTCTACCAATGATCTGTCTTGATATCACGTAGTATACGCCTGAATCCATGCATTTTCTATCTAATATATAACCTACCTGCTATCTTGTATTTCCTATTTGAAAGCATGTAATATCCTACCTGATAGCATGTATTTATAACCTTATAAAACATATGTCTTACCTGCTTACTTGTATATTCGAAATAAAAGCATATATAAACTACCTGATAGTGTGTATTTTCCTTTTGAAACCATTAATTCCTATCTTATAGCATTCAATTATTGCCTAAGACCATGTGATTGCAGCATGATGACATGATTTATTAACCTGACATGATGACTTTACTACCTAATAATATTCAGTTTCTATCTGATAGCATATAGAATCTGCTTGATAGAATTGTTATCTTCCTGGTCGAATATTTAGTCTACAAGACATCTTGTTTGTTGTACCAAATAATTTGCATTTTCTACTTAATAGAATATATTATACCTCACATTAATGTGTTCCTTCTTTATATATATAAACTCGATCGGTCCGTATATCACTGAATTTCGATAAAATTCCAGTTTTATGACGTCACCGGTCCATATCATATTTTTAGCCGGTCCGGACCTCTCCAAAAATATGATATGGACCGATGACGTCATGCAACTGGCAGGTGCGGCTGGCTTATTTCACATCGACGTATATTTGTCGCAAGTTAACATTATTAGCTTTGTTCAATAAAACACATCTTAAGTGCATTAAATATAATTAATGGTACTATAAAAATGTTCGGTATAATATAAGAAATATTAACACACCACTTTGGGTCATATGACATTATAAGGACCGGCCAGTCAGCCCCCGATGGTGAATGTACCTCGGCTCGCGCCTCGGTCCATATACACTTTCGGTGGCTGACTGGCCAGTCCTTATAATGTCATATGACCCTCCCTCAGTAGTGTGTAATATTTCTTAAGTATTCTAAACCTAATATCATGTCTCAACCTATTAACCTCATGTACTGTATCCAACCAGATACCATTTAATGTCTTCCTGATAGCATGTATTCTCTACGTTATATAATGTAAAGACGACCTGATCTAGTGTTTGTCTACCTAATAACGTGTATTTTCGTATGCAAATTATAGATTTGTTTAAGCATTTTTTTCCATTTTTGAAGAATAAGAAATGTTGAACTTACAGTGCCGAAACTTTTCCGTTTAAAGAGCCTTTTGACGCCGTGGTAACATACTGTGGGAAATCCAACTCCACATAGAACTTTGGAAGCTCTGAAATAACATGGACTTTATCATTTTTCTACAATAAGTAATCAGCAATATCAATTTTTACAAATACATACCATTCCGAGCTCAATCGAAACGGTTATAAATAGTATATATTTGTAGTAAGCTTGACTTAAATAAAAGCAAATGACAAGCCTGTCGCAAAGCCACCACCAGATCTTAAACAATACAGGAACAAAAAGGAGCCACAAGTCCTGTATGTATAAGGTCAATCAAAGGTTTATTATTAGTGTTCAAGTTATTTTGTAACACATATGTTTTCAAATCAATTTCTTTTAAGACAGGAATTAGCTGAAGTTGAAGAGCAATTGAAACGTTTGAGGACAAGCTATGTTCTTAGGGACATCGTAATATTTTAAAGCATAACTATTATCATTTTAAGTAAATTCAGGCACACATATTTTAAGCTGCCTATTTTTCAATTGCCTATCATAAAATATAATTTTAAAAGAGGAAAACCATATTTCTTTTAAAAAAACAACAACAACAAAAATTATTGTTGGAAGTTTACAAAAGCTCATTATGCTTTCAAAACATATCAGTTTATATGATTCACACCAGGGATGAACAAAAAAAAATCAGGTGACCACAGATGTAAACGAGAGTATTTAGGCTCGATTGATCGTCATTCCAGGTAAGTTTCTCATCGATATTTTGGGCATACGCGAGAGTTCGTTAAAGTGACATACATGTAGCGCAAAAAAGATTGCATTGTTTTGTCTTTCGATCAGCGTATTGGTCACCATTCACGTTTGCTTAGTTTTCAAGAACACTTCGATATAAATAGTGTCTAGGAATGCAAACGCACGTAGCTAGTGTTAATATGTCACAGCTTAAGAAAAACCTCACATGTTTTCAAATGTATTCCTTTTAATTGCTCAATAATGTTTTATATTTGTTTTATGAATATTTTGTGCGATGCAATTTCTACAAAAATGCATTTTCTGGAGTATTTCAAATTTCAAATTGGCAAACGCACGTTGGCATTTTCACGATGCAAACGTACGTAGTATATCTAAAATTGCAAACGATCAATCGAGCCAAAATACTACTTGCGTTTGTATTTGTGGTCATGTGCTTTTTTGTTCATCCCCGGTTATAAAACATTCTGACAGCATGGCATTTATATAATAAAAGCCGAGTGTAAGGAAGTAGTAATAGCATTAAGCACCCTCTATACTTATACAGGTATTTTCTAACATGGGTGTATGTTCTAGAATTTTGAGTGCAATTACGAAATCGATACCTCAACAAAAGGAAATAGAAGAGGTTGCGACATGCTTCCTTGGCGTGTATAACACCACATAATTGATGATTTGTAAACATATTTTTTTAACGGGTGGCGGGTGGCGGTGGGGGGGGGTCAGGAATAATTGTACATAATATTACCGAATTCTTCAACATCAAAATACGTTGCTTTGATAAATTTCTGAAAAACAAACACAGGTACTTACTTCTCAACTATAGCTTATCAACTTACCTAAATACTTTAAACAGTGAACGATTCTAAGCATAATGTTACATGTTTTAACTATTATGGTACTTTCAATTAATATGTATGCTCTTTTATACCATTTGGCTAATTTACTCACAATTCGACTTTTTTCCTGATATGTGTGTGTATACAAATAACTTAGAACAACCATTTAGGCACACTCTATATAAATTGTCCTCTCATGATAATGACAAATGAAAATAGAAAAAATGTTGAATCTTACATTTTAATTATTGTCTTCACAAGATGTTGTATATGAATTCAGTAAATCCAATTACTTGCCTTTGTGTAAATTCAATAACAAAGTGAAACATGGATGATTTGAAACAGAAAATAAGGGTTAATCAATTACCTCATTTGAAACTTTAATCGTCCATTCCCCAAGAACGGGATAATTGGACATTTCCATTTTACCGACGTAAACGCCGCTACTATCCGTAACATTGGCCCAGCGTCGCACCCTGTTGGAATCGGCGTCCTGAAAAGAGTTTTTTTTATATTGACTATGGGAAGTTTATTAATGAAAAAAGTTATCCCTGTAGTTTCCATTATTCTTAAAACTATGGTCTGTTTCCGAATTGGCGGAAGAAAAAATAAGGGTAGGTCAGCGTTTTTTTTTGTTGCTTTTTTGGGGGGTTTTAATCAAAAAGCTATTATGACGTATAAATACATTTGTGCGTTTGCGTCCACCCTTCAGTGTCGTTTTGATGCGAGAATTGTGCCTTAAACTAGTGTTAGCATTTTATTTAAGTACCGGGCTTTTATTATACTGTCTAGTTTCATTTTCACACTAAAAATGTCGAGATAAGATCTACCTACATGTATGTGTCCTTTGTTCTTGAATGAATCAAACATATCTTCAGAAGGCGAAAAAGAAGTGGTCATAGAATTGTGCCAGCAGTTAAATATTATGGTCGCATGCAACTAGGGTTAGTCGGGAAAATGCAAACAGACAGTCTTTAAAAACGCCTTAGCGATAACGATAATTACTCTCGGACCGCCAGACGGATCCTGATTATTCAGGAAGCTTTCGAAGAAAAAAAAAACTCTCAAATTTCCATCCTGACATTAATTGAGTGTATCATGTTATCAAATAAGTGGATTAATCAGCGGCTCGGATCCAGCTGTTACTCAGCGAGATACATATACGAGCTGTTTCTCAGCGAGATACGTATACAAGCCGGAAGGATGAACACTTACGAATATTTCTATGGTGAATGTTTCCTGTACCACTTTCCGTTGATCGTTTATGACCAAAATTCGGAACTGAACTGAAAATTAATTTCGATATATAAAAAAACCCAATCATGTTTCACGTATTGTTATCAACAACAACAGTACAGCAATGCAATAACATTTGTTTACATATGTAGATCAGGATACAATATATATATATATATATGACACTCAGTTGAAATATTTTTGCAACGTGTCACTTGTGTGTGAATTCGAAGCCACGACCTCTCACAGGGTTCAGTCATCTATGTACCTAGTCCCATCTCACCTGTTTGTCCAGCCTTGTAGATACCTTTGTCCGTCTGTACCAGAGGGAATTGCTTGTCGACGGAATCGCTATGTATAAATGGGTAGAAGTTACGTGTACCAACACTCACTCCGTCTTTAGTCACAGTAAGGGTTCCTCTGTAGCTGCCTGTTTTCATTTTTCCCGGAAACTGCCTATGTTAAGGCATATTCAGGTTTTAATCTTAGCTAGTTAATATATCAGTGTTCTCTTTGTAACAATCAATCTCTTTTTAGAAATGTAAGAAATGTTCAAAGTTCATCACTATGTATATAATGGCAAGTACATTATTTCCCGGTGTTGAACCGTTGCTTTTGCCACTATTATTCATTTAATTAAATTAAATCTAAGTCTGTATAGTACTATGTTACGCATCAGACATTCACGTAACGATAAACAATACGTCTTGTTTGTACTAGATGGTTGTGATATAATGGCTGTTCTTCGACTACATGATAACAAACTAACCTCAAGGCTTAAACTTCTTCTCGGTTTATCTTAAAAAGAGAAAAATGCAACTTATATTATGTTTTAGGCGAATATTTTGAATTCTGAGGAGTACTTAACAATAGGTTTATTTTTCAATTAAACATGTTTTTTTCCTATTCTTTATGCTTTAAAGTTAGAAGAAACATAATTATTGCAATTATTTATCGATGTCAACCTTTATCCATCAGTATGCTCACTATGCCCGGGACGAACGTATTAGGCGCACGAGGGCTCATGGACAAGGTTATCACATGACTCCCGTTCATAGGTATGTTGACGTCATTGTAGGCCGTTGCCAAATCGCAGACAACTACGAATTTGTGACCAGGGATGATGCGATTCGGAATTATCGTATCCATGTTCCTAAATAGGTGGACATAATAAATTGTGGTTAGAATGGTTAGACCGATTTTCCGGTAAAATGGACAAGAATTGGCTTGACAAAAATATTTAAACTATAGCCAAAACACTACACTAGAACAACAAGTATTGACCTGAAATGCAGTTAACCTTTGAATTAAGCAAAACATACAAAGATAGGAACTTTTAAAGCTGTCTCTAATTTTGGCGTTTTTATAGTAAAATTGAATATTGTAATGAAGCTCATTTTACGATTGCATATCATTTCAATCCGTTAATGCTAAAACACATTTGCGATAAGATATATAAAATGATTTAAAGGGCGTGCAAATGAAAAACCTTCCTACGACTCTAAAATAACATAGACCACATTCAATGCATAATAAGCATACCAATTGTAGTACCCGGCCTCCACAGACCAGGCCAGGCAAATCAGCCAACATACCGCGAACACGCCACCATCTTAAACAAAACATATTAAATGAGTTATTAAATGCATCGTCTCCAATGAAATCTGAGTACATCTCAGTCGGTAGCCAAATAACATGGGGAAAGCTAGCTTAGTGTATTTATAAATCCATGTATGCCATTTAAACAGTAAGTGTTCACAGATAGGTAGGTAAAGCAAAATCTAAAATTATTTTACATAAGGAGCCACGTAAAGTGCGAAACAATGCTGTAATAGAAATATATTTTAAGATTAATCAACAACAACATTAACTAATACAAGAAAATGATCTCCTAACTAGTACTGAATTCGGCTGAAGGGTTCCCTATAACAGTACTGTTATTTAATATCCACAGTTTGGTTATTTTAATAGTTTTTGTAATAATTAATTATTAAAGTACATATGAAGCAAAAATAAACGCAACATACACATGGCATATAGTTTAACTATGTAAGTTACCAACACAATTATGTATCACTACCATACACGCATTATAACAAAACAGTTAAATAAATGTCTTAACTTTACCGTACTTTTTACAAGATCCATTTTCTTTAAGTCAGCAAACAACAACACGCTACTGGTTTTATAGCCTCAACAGATATTTATGCGCATGCGTTACAAATAAATCTGTCATCTATGTATGCGACCGACATACAGCTGTTTGGATTAGGTTTTATTCAGTATTTCCAAGTAGGCTTATATTTAAACTTTTGCTAGTGTCTTTAAGTGTTGGGAAAGGTATGGGGTTGAGTGACACCTTCTAGTGAAATCATTCTTTTGACTACTGGGCATTCCCCCCGTAGTTTTCATAGAAGTACTTGGGTATTACCTATAAGTTTATTATTATCTGCTTTATTATTAAGTTTCCTCATACTTTGATAAAATTTACATTTTACGTGTTATTTTGATTTAGGATTGTTAGGATAAGTGTTAGATTTGTGCACTTAAACTGGTTTAAACCCCCAGTAAATTTTCATTTCACAGACCGTTTCAGGGCGGTACCTAACAATCCTTGATAAACATACCTAGTTTTTTTATATATATAGTATGTATGCACTTTGCTGTTTGTGGAGTTTTGTTCTGTTCTGCTATGTTTCTTGTTTGTGATTTTTTTGGTTTATGTTCTATGTCCTTGGCGTTTAACCAGTGCCCATAAACCGGGTTTATGTTTGAACTTTTTCTACTGAGCTTGTTTCTGCAGTTTTTTGCATAAATATTCATTGTAAAATTTCCTAACAATACCAAGGTGGTAACCGAAACATTTATAAATAAAGATATATTGGTATATATATGCTGTATGATTTTGGTGTTTTGTTCCGTTGTGTGTCCGTCCTTTAGGGGTTTTGTACTGTTGTTTCATGTTTCTTGTTTGTGATTTTTGTTCTTGTGTTCAATGTCTTTGGCGTTAACCCTAAACGGGGTTTATGTTTAAGCTTTTAGTTACTGAGCTTGTTTCTTTAATTTATCCTAAACAGGATCTTCATTTTTAGTGTTAATAGTTAGCTTGTCAATGTAGTGTCCACTTTTATTCAATGTTGTTAACAACTGAGTAGGCTTACCTTTGTTCAGGATGATTGTTTGCAGGTTAATATTACCAAAGGGTGGGATAATTTAATCGAACATCTTAACTCGACTTGTGGCGAGCAATGGGCAAAGTTGTTACATACCATTTTGCCATTTTTGTAAATAACACTTGTCCGTAAAGTATAACATGCTGATATTGAAGCTTATTCTATATTGCATATCATATATGTCCAATGGTTATTATAGAAAGTATCGGAACTGTTTAACATAAACTCAGATGACATTACTGACTAGATAAACGATTTTTTTCATATCTTTGTAGACACATGGAATATGGTCTCCACAAAACATACTTGCACGACGGATGCGGACGACGGATGCTTGTACATTGAATTACGTCATGAAATTTAAATGCATGCTCATCTAAATGGCCGCCCTGTGATTTCAGCGCTTTGATTATTTTGATTAGTCATTGCACCGCCGGAGTCATGATAAATACATACACCTCGTAATCTTCTTAATCGCCTTTGTGTTCTAAAGTGGAAAATGCTAGAAAGATTGAATTAATCCGATTATGCAATGAGTTATAGCTAAAAGGCATGTTATTGACATTCCGACTTAAAACATGTGCCAGATCACGTTCTCTTCTAATGAGTACACTCGCCCCTAGCCATTATTTAATCATTAGAGACGTTATATGTTACCACCCCTTTCATTTGAACGTAGACCTATTCGTATAAATATGATAAGCGATTCCTTTGTCGTAGGTTACATCTTTTGGTGGATCCTATGTTCTTGTAATTTAGATTCTTGTGTTGTTGTTTTGTTAAAGCTGCACTCTCACAGATTGAACGTTTTGATAGCTGTTTTAATTTTTGTCTAGGAACAAGCCAACTTTTGCGAAAATGCACGGAAACCAGTTATATAAGACTGCTAAGAAAAATATAGAATGCACATTTTTATATCTAAGTTCAAACACTGATGTTTTATGCATTTTTTTAACGTCAGTTACTTTTGATCTTTTGTCAGTAATCTTTTAACATTGGTTTGCAGATATTTACGCAAATATATGCTCATTCTAAGACAAAAAGAGTTGTAAAAACGGTATTTCTGTGAGAATGCAGCTTTAACGTGTGATTTTACCAAAGCGTTTTGATGTATTAATACTTGCGTAACAATATAAACAAGCGTTTGGCAGTGTTTAAATGAATTAATATTTTTATTGCAAATTTTTTCGATGCATTTCTATTATTGTATACAGAAACTTCAAGGCTCTTGGTAGTTGTTGCAACAGCCTTCCATGTGGTTATGATTAAAATCACGTGACGTCATACAGTAAGTTTTTATGTGAAACCATGTGTAAATTTTGTTTGGAAAATATCGCTATTTAATGAAAGGTATATATACATAGAATGTTTTGGTTTGGCAATTTTACCGTTTCGTGGTACCGACAAGCGTTTTTGTGCGTCGAGGTCTCACTGCCAGACTTCGCCTGGCTTGATGGATACCACGTGACGTTAACGAACCAATGAAATTTCTATCGCCATTATCCTTTGACTTCAGCGAACAAGCTTTGTGTGAAACGCTAAAAAATCAATAACCACCTCCTCGACATCCCCCTCCACACCAACTATACAATACATTGTGTCTAGTCAAACTTGTATCATTATTTAAACTTTTGTATCAACCATTGGATCTCTGTATATTTTGTTTACATTTAACAAGAATTGTGTTAAAAGCCACTTTTGTATATTAAGGGTGTTATTTCAAATGTTTGTATGTTTGTATTCATTAATGTGTCATTACTGCCAATTTTGCAGATTTCTATACTAATTTTATATTAGTGGCGGTTTTGGCCACCAGAAAAAGTCATCAACATTTACCTTGTTTATACAAATGATGTATATTATTGTTACGGCATTAAATAAATGCCCATATACAAACTTATCCTGGTCGTTTGTTGATAATTTACTAGCTGGGGATATGAGAGTCATAGCCAAGCCTGGTATAATACATAAATATAACTTGTAAACACTTGAAATTAATTGAAATCAACGCTCAAAAGATTTGATTAACTTATTGGTTCTCCCTGGAATAAGTTATACAATAAAAGGGCGCTGTGGTATATTACTGAATGAACGTCTTGGTTAAATGTAGTATTGTGTCTCCCTTTTGCCTGGCTGTGGAAACGGGTTCAACATTGCTTGCACATAATGGTTGAAAAATATCGCATTATGCCCAAGTTCTCTATTATTGAGATAAATCGATCAGTTTCAATCCGTTGGTTTAATGATTGGTTGGAGTAAGTTAGTTTGTTGGTTTGTTTTTAATTGTTAGTTAAGTAAGCATTTTCCTACAAGCATGTCTGTATAACTTGAAATAGATTTTTCCTTTAGGTAAATCTTTTTAAAGAACGAACATGTTGAAGTATGATGTCAACCGTCATCATAACAACATGTTGCTATGGTCTGTTCGTAAGAACACAAAAACTTAGGCATACCTACATAGAGGTAATCCAACTAATCCTTATTAAGCGATAATGTTTATATTTGTACGTGCATCATCAAGACAATTTAGCACGTAAGCTGGTACAGTTTTCTGATAAACGTTGGTCTATGTGACAAACCTAAAACACCTAAATGTAGGTACATATTGGCCAGTATTAAATAGTGATGAATTCTTTTTTGGCTCCGCATGCTGCCTTGTGCGTTTAGTTATGTCAAGGCCTCTCGACAATGATGATATCGTAGAATATTCCAAGAATTAAGCGGATTTTTCTCTGATTCGATTCTGTCAAATTATGACTATAGCTGAATAAAAACAGTCACGTTCGCACTACACTAAAATCTGTGTGTGCTGTTCGGGTTACGTTTTATTAATTTGTTTTATGTCTGTTCACAATAATATCAACCTCATGAATATTATTATTTCAAATATTGTATTACTGACAGTATTATTAGGTTATTTGAGCACTTTTGTATAAAAGAATCCTCTGTTCTTGAATCACCATAGCTTTTACCTAAAAAACCTGAATTGAATACATAAAAGCAATCAATATTTACATATATCTACATGACGAATAAGGTAGCAAAACGCATACAATTTGTCTATTTTGAACAAAATGTGATTACTACGTTTGATTAAAAGTTCAACGATGATAAATAATTCCCAAATGAAACTTCTTGATTATAACTCTAATGGATGGCACATATCTTCATTTGTCCAAAAGTTTATACTTACGTGATTCATCTGACTCAATTTCTCAAAACATATCTTTCATTAGCTCACGTTTTTAGTTTCGGTGTAATTTGTACAGTATTATGACTTTATATATATTCTTATCATAATCACGATCAACAAATACTGTTCAGATTAATTAAGACATTTGGGTAAATGAAATTACTTACTTAATTTTGAGAACTTGATAAATCAGGGCCCGCTAGTACATATAGTATATAGCACTATTTAAAATAAGTACATGCAAATTCTATGAAATATATTACTTTAAACTTAATTAAAACTCAAAACACTGAGGTAAAAACTATGAGACAAGGCAATCCAAAGGATGGCTTTATCACCCGCCATTGTTTTTAGAACATTTTGTTTTTCTCTGAACCTGACATTGAATCTGTCCTATATTGTAAACAATGAAAAAAAAAAACAAGTTGTTTGATCGGGAACCTTAATATTCTTGTATATATAAACATGTCATAAAATGATATTTGTTAAAGTTATTCAGCTTTTGTGATGTGTAGGTATGATCAATAGCAAGGTTAATTTGGCTAAAACAAGAAGGTAAATGAGTCGATGATTTATTAATACATTATATTGTGGTAATAAGGTCATCACATTGGTTTACTGCATTTGAAGAGATTTAAAAAAAACACACAACATTATCACATTTGTGTCAATTGCTGTTTAAAATATAAAACTTGTTGCACATAACGATGAAGCTCGGCAGAGTGCGCAAATTATCAATCTGTGCAACTTGACGAACACTTTCAATTAACACATATATCTTATCCTCTATATAGCGTTTTCATGAAATGGACCCTTAAGTTCACGATGGATTGCTAACAAAAGCAATCGGTTTGAGTTCTTGGATCAAATTTAGTAATTGTTGCTAAAGCGAAGTCTGCAAATCCAAATATATCTATCTTTATTCTTTAAAACAGGAATTTGTTATCATATTTTGGAATGAAGAGTGATTCAAAATAGAAAAACTGCAATGTGCAAAAAGCATAAGATCTATTAGTGAGGTGTCAGAATGAGCATGAAAGGTGCCATATAAAAAGAAGATGCAAGGTGATATACTAAAACAATAAAATCTTAAATAATGAAATTGATGAGATACAGGAGAAATGTTGATGTTGTCACAACAAAAGTTTCCAATAATTAGGTCACTCAATTAGGTCAACATTCACCAAATTATATGGTTAACCATTAATGCATAAGTAAGTTACAGCCAGGACACGAGCATATGGTCTTTAAGTATGGACCATGGTCACTGAACATCGTCTCAATGAGGACAACATTTGAATAATGTTATATCGACATTTTTTAATGCATAAGAAAGATTTAGCGCGGACAAGAGCCTGTGTGCTTTTTCAATGACTTTTGTGGCATTGACCTTACAGATAAACATCTGAGTCAAGGTCACTGCACATTGTCTCAATGAGGACAACGTTTGTACCAAATTAATTGGTTATCAATCAAAGCATGAGTAAGCTATTGCGCGGACATGAGCGTGTAATTTGACCTTTAAATGTAGCATGTGACCTTGACCTTTGAGGTATAGACCCAGGTCAGGGTCACTGCACATTGTGTCAATGAGGACAACATTTATACCAAATGATATGGTAATCCGTCAAGCGCAAGAAAGTAATAGCGCGGATACGAGCATTGTTACTCTGACCGTAACATGTCTTGTGTGATGTTGACCTTTAAGCTATGGACCAGGGTCAAGGTCACTACATATCGTCTCAACGAGGCCGGCAGGCAGGACTGATAGATAATTAGTTAGTGTTGTTGTTTACTCTTTTAAACTAAATTCGATCAAAGCCGCAAAGGAGTTTGCTGACTCATTCAGATCTGCTCGAATCAAGATGCCATTTGCACATGCTAATTTGTCGACGATGGAATATTGTCTGGCATACTTTATTGAAATGGCATAACTATACTTTCATTAACCATACAAGAAATATAGTAGTAGGGCATTGGTGCACGTGCCTCATCTTACATTGGGGTATAAGATGTGGGTTATCAGCACTGGTCACATGACCGGGTGCACACGTCCGGTATGCAAAAAGTGTCTGTATAGAAAACGTTTTGTTCTGTTACTCAAGATCAATGATTGGTTACAGGTTCCCAACAATAAACTAATTAGACTGGTTTAAATTTAGATTCTAGAGCCCATATCAATAAAGAGCATTAATTTTCTCCTGTATGATGTGGTTACCTGTGGCAAGAAGAGATGACTTGATCACTCTCGGTCATGTTTAAAGGTATCATCTAAAACAGCTCCTTCCTATATGATTGACCATTGTATCCCTGCTAGTACTGCTCACAATGATAACACTAGGTTTAGAGTTTTTAGAGGTTTTGGGCTGAAGTAGGTGCTGCAAATAAGTGTTAATCCAGGTTGGTAATACAAGATGGGATGTAGTAGTTGCAGCACCTGTTCATGCAGTTCGTTAATGCAAAATGGGACGTTGTAGGTGATGCAAAACAGTGTTGATGCAGTTCGTTAATGCAAGAAGGTATGAAGTAGATGCTGCAAATAAGTGTAATACAGTTCGTTAATGCAATATGGGATGTAGTAGATGCTGCAAATAAGTGTTAATGCAGTTCGTTAATGCAAAATGGGACGTTGTAGATGCTGCAATTAAGTGTTAATGCATTTCGTCAATGCAAGAGTGGATGTAGAACATACTGCAAATAAGTGTTAATGCAGTTCGTTGATGCAAGATGGGACGTTGAAGGTGCTGCAAAATAGTGTTGATGCAGTTCGTTAATGTAAAATGGGACGTTGTATGTGCTGCAAATAAGTGTTCATGCAGTTCGTTAATGCAAAATGTGACGTTGTAGGTGCTGCATATAAGTGTTGATGCAGTTCGTTAATGCAAGTTTGGATGTAGTAGATGCTGCAAATAAGTGTTGATGCAGTTCGTTAATGCAAGATGGGATGAAGTAGATGCTGCAAATAAGTGTTAATGCAGTTCGTTTATGCAAGATGGGATGTAGTAGATGCTGCAAATAAGTGTTAATGCGGTTCGTAAATGCAAGATGGTATGTAGTAGATACTGCAAATAAGTGTTGATGCAGTTCGTTAATGCAAGATTGGCTGTAGTATATGCTCAAAGTAAGTGTTAATGCAGTTCGTTAATGCAAGATGGTATGTAGGAGATGCTGCAAATAAGTGTTGATGCAGTTCATTAAGGCACTATAGGATGTAGTAGGTGATGCAAATAAGTGTTAGTACAGTTCGTTTATGTAAGATGATATGTAGTAGATGCTACAAATAAGTGTTAATGCAGTCCGTTGATGCAAGATGGAATGTAGTACATGCTGCAAATAAGTGTTAATACAGTACATGAATGCTATAGTGGATATAGTTGGTGCTGCAAATAAGTGTTAATGCAGTTCGTTGATGCAAGATGAAATGTAGTAGATGCTGCAAATAAGTGTTACAGCAGTTCGTTGATGCAAGATGGAATGTAGTAAGTGCTGCAAATAAGTGTTAATACAGTTCATTAATGCAATATGGGATGTAGCAGGTGATGCAAATAAGTGTTCATGCAGTTCGTTAATGCAAGATGGAATGTAGTAGATGCTGCAAATAAGTGTTGATGCAGCTCGTTGATGCAAGATGGGCTGTAGTAGATGTTGCAAATAAGTGTTAATACAGTTCGTTAATGCAAGATGGGATGTAGTAGGTGCTGCAAATAAGTGTTAATGCAGTTCGTTGATGCAATATGGGATGAAGTAGGTGCTGCAAATAAGTGTTAATCCAGGTTGGTAATACAAGATGGGATGTAGTAGTTGCAGCAAATAGGTGTTAATACAGTTCGTTAATGCAAAATGGGACGTTGTAGGTGCAGCAAAACAGTGTTGATGCAGTTCGTTAATGCAAGGAGGTATGAAGTAGATGCTGCAAATACGTGTAATACAGTTCGTTAATGCAAGATGGGATGTAGTAGGTGCTGCAAATAAGTGTTAATGCAGTTTGTTAATGCAAAATGGGACGTTGTAGGTGCTGCAAAACAGTGTTGATGTAGTTCGTTAATGCAAGAAGGTATGAAGTAGATGCTGCAAATAAGTGTTAATACAGTTCGTTAATGCAAGATGGGATATAGTAGATGCTGCAAATAAGTGTTAATACAGTTCATTAATGCAATATGGGATGTAGTAGGAGTTGCAAATAAGTGTTCATGCAGTTTGTTAATGCAAAATGGGACGTTGTAGGTGCTGCAAAACAGTGTTGATGCAGTTCGTTAATGCAAGATGGGATATAGTAGATGCTGCAAATAAGTGTTTATACAGTTCGTTAATGCAAGATGGGATATAGTAGGTGCTGCAAATAAGTGTTAATACAGTTCATTAATGCAATATGGGATGTAGTAGGAGTTGCAAATAAGTGTTCATGCAGTTTGTTAATGCAAAATGGGACGTTGTAGGTGCTGCAAAACAGTGTTGATGTAGTTCGTTAATGCAAGATGGGATATAGTAGATGCTACAAATAAGTGTTAATACAGTTCGTTAATGCAAGATGGGATATAGTTGGTGCTGCAAATAAGTGTTAATACAGTTCATTAATGCAATATGGGATGTAGTAGGAGTTGCAAATAAGTGTTCATGCAGTTTGTTAATGCAAAATGGGACGTTGTAGGTGCTGCAAAACAGTGTTGATGTAGTTCGTTAATGCAAGAAGGTATGAAGTAGATGCTGCAAATAAGTGTTAATACAGTTCGTTAATGCAAGATGGGATATAGTAGGTGCTGCAAATAAGTGTTAATGCAGTTTGTTAATGCAAGATGGGATATAGTAGATGCTGCAAATAAGTGTTAATACAGTTCGTTAATGCAAGATGGGATATAGTATATGCTGCAAATAAGTGTTAATGCAGTTCATTAATGCAAGATGGGCTATAGTAGATGCTGCAAATAAGTGTTAATACAGTTCGTTAATGCAAGATGGGATATAGTAGATGCTGCAAATAAGTGTTAATACAGTTCATTAATGCAAGATGGGATATAGTAGATGCTGCAAATAAGTGTTAATACAGTTCGTTAATGCAAGATGGGATATAGTAGATGCTGCAAATAAGTGTTAATACAGTTCGTTAATGCAAGATGGGATATAGTAGATGCTGCAAATAAGTGTTAATACAGTTCGTTAATGCAAGATGGGATATAGTAGATGCTGCAAATAAGTGTTAATACAGTTCGTTAATGCAAGATGGGATATAGAAGATGCTGCAAATAAGTGTTAATACAGTTCATTAATGCAAGATGGGCTGTAGTAGATGCTGCAAATAAGTGTTAATACAGTTCATTAATGCAATATGGGATGTAGTAGGCGCTGCAAATAAGTGTTGATGCAGTTTGTTAATGCAATATGGGATGTAGAAGATGCTGCAAATAAGTGTTGATGCAGTTCGTTAATGCAAGATTGGGTGTAGTAGATGCTTAAAATAAGTGCGTTAACTATTTTTCAACTGGACACTTGAATGGATACACTTAGACCATTTTGAAAAGACATGAACTGATGAAAGGAAAATCAATGAATAAAAACTGTAGGTTCGTTAATATACGGCACATTTATTGAAATAAAATTAAAGCAAGAGATATTTAAGCTTGGGGAAAGCCCCTTTTTACCATAGCAAAACCGCTCGTTAGTAAATATTTTAAGTTTGCTTTACGAAACGCTGATTGTTTGTCGTCTGCTTTATATGAGCGTCAGTTTCACTTCTGGGTAATTTTCAAAACTAAGGAGCAGACGAATGAAAAATTGATTAAAATATTACCCAGTTCAGTTATGTTTATACACTCAATATACACTGTTAAAGTTAAATTGTGTTAAATACAAAACATATATTTAAACTGTCATATTACGCATCTCCCATATGTGTAAATCTTCCTTTTTCAACAGAATATTAATAATACGATGCTGACTTTGACTAAAATCACACAACTTTATTTACTTTGTGTATGGCTGTGAACATGTGGTTAATTTTCATTACATTTCGTCATTAAAATGTGAATATCAAGCGGGTTACATTTCGTCATTAAAATGTGAATATCAAGCGGGTTACATTTCGTCATTAAAATGTGAATATCAAGCGGGTTACATTTCGTCATTAAAATTTGAATATCAAACGGGTTACATTTCGTCATTAAAATGTGAATATCAAACGGGTTACATTTCGTCATTAAAATGTGAATATCAAGCGGATTACATTTCGTCATTATGATGTGAATATCAAGCGGGTTGCTTCCTAGTCTCTGAAAATATTTGATTGAACGTGCATTGTTAATACGAATCTAACATCATTTTGAATATAACTTTTTATGAGGTATTCATTATTTAAAATAACACTTCATGCGTTAATTGATGGCAATATCAGTTTAAAGAAAGCAAATGTCTACTTAACTGTTCTTACATTTATTACATTCGGTTATGGTGCGTTAATATTTTCCATGTCTTGCTTTTGAATTTAAAAATATTGAAATTGTATGAATAAATATGACCTAAACACAAGATAGACAACATGATGAAAATCATCATCAATGTTTCTGTCTTAGGACATTATAATGGTATATTGACAATTAACTTTTTACTGTATGAAAGCTCAATCGATGTTAATTCACTTTTTGCAATTCTATCTCAAGCAGCCTACGTTCTTATCTCAGCAAATAAAGGGACTCATGTTTAGTTGAATTTATCTTAAATAAAAAAAATGTTTCTTTTGAATTCTGAGTCATAGAAATGTGTTTCAATATGCATTCATATTGTGGCCCGCTTAATTAATGGATAAAGATTGGACATTTTTTTTTTTTTTTCGATAAGCATTTTGCCATAGGATTAAGCGACATAATTTAAACGCAGGAAAGAAGAGAGGATATATGCCTTAATAATTTCAAGTTAAGTAAACAATGTTATAACAAGGATATTTTGTTTTAATGAATAACAAAAAATAGATATTTGGTACTCATTGCCATATTCACGAAATGGAGCGTAAAATAAGACATTAGGGTAAATAACGCATAGGGTAGTTCAGGTAATGAAGGGAGATATCACATATAGACAAATTGAAGAATGATATACCAACGTGAACTATCACTATATTTAATCATATTGATATAAGCAAACGATCAGAAAACATCTAAGTAACAATATATTGAGCAGCACGGGAGATGATGTACGAGAACATGACACACACAGGACACTTACACACGGCCAACGGTCACATGACTCCTGGAGGAATAACACATGGTCACATGGCGCACGGAAACATGGAAAGCGGTCACATGACTCCTCGAGGGATAACACATGAACACAGGGCGCATGGGAACATGGAAAGCGGCCACATGACCCATGGAGGGATAAAACATGGACACATGGCGCACGGGAAAATGGTAAGCGGACACATGACGCACGGCAACATGGTAAGCGGTCACATTACTCTTAGAGGGATAAAACATGGACACGTGGCGGACGGGAACATGGTAAGCGGACACTTGACGCACGGCAACATGGTAAGCGGTCACATAACTTCTAGAGGGATAAAACATGGACACATGGCGCACGGGAGCATGGTAAGCGGTCACATGCCTCCTGGAGGGATAAAACATGGACACATGGCGCACGGAAACATTGTGCGCACGTGAACATGGTAAGCGGCCACCTGGCTACTTGAGAGATAAAACATGAACACATGACGCACGGGAACATGGTAAGCGGATAGATGACTCCTGGAGAGATAAAACATGGTCACATAGCGCACGGGAACATGATTAGCGGTCACATGACTCCTGGAGGGATAAAACATTTACACATGAAGCACGGGAACACGGTAAGCGGTCACATGACTCCTGGAGGGATTAAACATGGACACATGACGCACGGGAACATGGTAAGCGGTCACATGACACCTGGAGGGATTAAACATGGAACGTGGCGCACTGGAACATGGTAAGCGGTCACATGACCCCTGGAGGGATAAAACATAGACACAGGAACATGGTAAGCGGTCATTTGGCTCCTGAAGGGATAACACATGGACATGTTGCGCGCGGGAACATGGTTAGCGGTCATTTGGCTCCTTAAGGGATAAAACATGGACACATGGCGCACGGGAAAATGGAATGCGTTCATTTAGCTCCTCACGGGATTAAACATGGACACATACCGCACGAGAACACGGTAAGCGGTCACATTTCTCCTGGATGGATAAAACATGGACACATGTCGCACAGGAACATGATGAGCGGTCACATGGCTCCTGGTGGATAAAACATGGACACATGGCGCACGGGAACATGGTAAGCGGTCACATGGCTCCTGGAGGGATAAAACATGGCGCACGGTAACATGGTAAGCGTTCATTTGGCTCCTCAAGGGATAAAACATGGACACATGTCGCACGAGAACATTGAAAGCGGCCACATGACACCTGGAGGAATAAAACATGGACACATGGCCCACGGGAACATGGTAAGCGGTCATTTGGATACTCAAGGGATAAAACATGGACACATGGCGCGCGTGAACATGGAAAGCGGTCACATGGCTCCTGGTGGGATAAAACATGGAAATATGGCGCACGGCAACATGGTAAGCGGTCACATGTCTCCCGGATGGATAAAACATGGACACATGTCGTACAGGAACATGATAAGCGGTCACATGGCTCCTGGTGGGATAAAACATGGACATATGGCGCACGGGAACATGGTAAGCACTGGAAAATGGTGAGCAGTCATATGGCTCCTACAGGGATAAAACATGGACACATAAAGGTTTACTTATTAAACTGATTTATTTCTACCCGTAGATGCATTTAATTATTAAGGCTACGTTCTGTTTTCGTCAAGCTTGAGTTATTCCATAAGGTCATAATTAATTAGATAATTGCTATTATTTTATGATTATACATTTAATACATTGATGAAAACGTAAGACATCAATGAATTTAAATGTGATATTTTAAGAGCTATTAAGAGACGAGCGGAATTAATTTTGATAACAAAATGGGTATATTTGGGAGTTAAGATGTGATGTAATCAAGGAGAGTGCGTTTATTTTAATATACGGTTCTGAATAACAGTAATCGCAAATTAACAGCTTCAAATCTCTAAGTTTTCCGTAAGCCCACCTCCGTACTTGAAACATCGAATATCGTTAAAGTTTGAATTTTAATATTTTATTTAATAAATCTCTCTATATCAAAATGGAAGTCAATGTTTTGTTTTCTAAACTAACAATCATGCATGAAATAAGCGATGTTTCACAACCAAGTTGACAGTTAATTGAAGTTATTACATTTGATACTTACAGGTTTTTAGCGCTTCATATCAGAGCGATTTCATCTTAAAAGATGTGAAGATTTCCACTGTTGGCGGTAAGTTGGATTTTATGATTATTAAAAAACGGGTCAATTTAGTGAAATGTAAACATTTAGATAGTCAGGTTATTTTGTTATTTGAAAAAGTAAAACTCATTCACGTATATTTAAATTTAAAATAATTTAATTTTAAATAATTTCAAGTATTTATTTGCTTTAATAATGAAACAAATCATATTTATTGTATATCTTAACGTATACGTTTACGCGTAAAATAATATATTTACATTCGCCTAGTCCTTTGTACATATAAAACTTGACATCTTTATTGTTTAACACTCCAGGGGTTATGACGTCATTGTTTACTTCAATATTGAGCTTCGATAAGATAAGCGGGGGGTTATTATTCAATGATACAATAATCAGCTTTTTTATACAAACGTATCTTGTCGGTTGCATTTCTTTGAGACCAAATGGTTGATTGCAGAAGATACTACTATTGTTTAATCACACTGAATATTTCTTTAGAAATGTCAATATAATTATTGATCGCAATTTTATTGTTTTTTTGAACGCAGTAGTGCATGGAATTTGCTCGCGTGTCGTACTGCGTCAAAACAAGATCAAATGCGACCTATCCTTAAATAATTAAAAGTAAAAAAGAAGATTATTTTTACCCTATCCATGGGCTTAAACCAAACGTAAACACAAATTACAAGAGCTGGATATTTAATAAATGTTGTCCGAGGACTGATTTTGAATTAAATTCTTCCTAAGAATCGAAATTCGGAAGTAACTGCAAGCCGAAGCCGTTGCTGATACGAACCAACTTTGCACATTATTGAGTAATGTATTGAGTATTTGTCTCAGGTATCTTGTTTGTCTTGTTGTGTTGCTTAATCTGCATTTCATACCCCCTATGTGACGTTGCAGGTATAGTAGGAGCTATGCTAGTCGTGATTTTACTGGCAGCCTTTCTAGAGGGATTCAAACATTGGCTTTACATTCGACAGAGAAATGGATCAGACCACACTCAAGTTAAAGGGAAGTAAGTATGGAGACGAGCGTGTAGATCCCTTCAGTACTTAAATGGTTTAATTCCATCCTGTTTTATTCAAATTTCAACAAGTTTTATACTCGCGACCTAAACATGACATGAAAAAAAATAGGAAAAATGATTTAATAAACGTAATGCTATTCAAAATTACAGTTTTTTTTCATAGGAAATTGCAGCCATATATTACAATCATAAGCTGTTTGCCTTTCAAATTTGCAGATCAAGACAATTCACTTCCTTTTGGGACAACATTGCTCGTATTACTGCTTCACTACACAAGATGCTATCGGTGACCGTCGGCTATCTTCTGATGCTGTGTGTCATGACAATGAACGTGTGGATGCTGGTTTCTGCTGTAATTGGCGCTGGAGTAGGCTACTTACTCCTACGTCCTGCTGTAAGTGCCTGCTTTGCCATGAGAAGAAGCAAGCATGATTGCAATGAAATAGGGAAACGTGAGGAAATGAATTTGGTAAAACATTGAAAGGAAACAAATGTGGAACACATTGACAAAGATTGCCTTTGCCTGAAGTGTTTTTTACAAATGTCAGTAAGTTATAACGGGGTAAAATATCAGTTGCTTGCATACAAGAGCAATAAAAAACCTTGTCACTTTGGTTGAAGATGTACATGTTAACTTTGTTAAACTTGAAATATATTGTTCGAACGTGATACGTTTAATGTGTTTATATTATTGTTTAAAAATGCCAAGTCTACCCATGTTTGTCATAAACACTTACATTTCAGACAGCAAAGTAAGCTGCATATTCCACAATAATGCACAGTAACACTTGAAAAATATGTTGACACAGATTACCACAGTAGATATGATATATATCTAGCTACTTGTTAGACCGTCGAAAATCAATTAACTTTTTCATAGTAGCTGGTATTGTTGTTTAAATGTGTTTGCTATATGGTTTTATATCAGTTTTGAAATAACTACTTATAGCGTAGTCTGTTACTCAATGTAGCTATCAGGCAAACCACCGAGATGAACACTTAACTATTAATCTTAATTATATAAGTTAAACATCCATGATATTACTCTGTAGTCAACTGCATTTGCCAGATATACGTTAGGTATATGCATCTAATTTGTAAAGACGATTTTAGATATTATAATAATGATTGCATAAATCGAAGGCATCTGAAGCATGTCACTAACCATAAAACGCCGCTAATTTTCTTAAAACAAACAAAAACTATTTACAGTGGTATATTTGAATTAGATAATTGACTTAATCTAGGAAATGCTTCAGAGGCTTTATAATTACCGACCCAGACACAAACCAATTCACTGTTTGTGTTTCAGTTTTTATAAACACATATTCATGCATGTTAAAAACAATCATATCAGGCTATTTAAATAGTTAAATAAAGTGTATCCAGCGACAAATAACAAATACTTATTTCTTGCATCACCTTATTGCATTTTATGGTATAACTATTAGTTTCTTTTTCTATATTCAACAGCAAAAATACAGCTATACTTTTGAAAAAAAATCCGTATCACTTAACTGTCGTTTTCTGATCCCGTATTAAAAGGTGTGTAATCAAGGAATTACTTTCGCATCGCTTGAAATAGCGTGACAAAAATAACTGAAAAAACCTGTCTGATTTACATGCATAGCATGACATTTTGACTATTTTTTCTCACGCCACCAGCAGCAGTTAAATATCCATGAACATGATATTCAAACAACATTGAAGATAATCACGAGGATCATTTTCACAGATGAGAACACTTCCAATCTATCTATAATTTACACAACTGGTAGCTAATTCGAATAAGACAAAAATTCACTTTACCGTCAACATGAGCTGATTACCAAAACAAAAAAGACAGAATCACATAGTAATAGAGATTGACTAACGATCTTCCCTTGTCTCTGCATGTTATGATCGTCAAATCGTCAACATTCACTTCCAACCTTGTGTTAAAATATATTAACGTTATATTTGTTATTTTTTTTGTGCTGTGACAATTAATTATTATTTTCGAATAATAATAATAAGCATTTTCGAGTAATTTATTTGTTTTGCTGATATATAAAATATTTTCTTGTTATTTAGCTCAGTACAGTGAATTCTGTGATTGCTGACTTGTACAAAGGTACGTAACATATTCCTACGCGCGAGATATTCCATATATGGATTTTTGACAGAGACCGGTAAATCGAATCCGTTCACAAACGGTGCTTCTTATGACAAACGAAACTGTATTTATACAACAACATATATCTGTTATTCACTGAAAAATACATTTAAGATGCAACTTAATCAACATCAATACACAAAACATTGTAGAAACAGCAACATAATTTACTTGGGGGCTTTAAAGGAAAGAAAAAAGTAATAAAAACGAAATAACATGTGCAATAAGACGTCAAAGGTGGTATACAATCTAATACAATCTAAAAACGAAACGATTGATCGAGGTCATACTCAAGTAATATAGCCTATAATCGCCCGACCAACGTAATACTCCAAACTAATTGAGTAAAGAAGTTAAAAAGAAACTTCCGACTTATAATAAAAAAGCAACAAATAATGACGTCCAATTTAAGACTTAAGATAATATTACTCAGTCCGAGGAAATTCAAAACCGATGTAAAACAGTCGAATGCGATAATTAATATAATAACAAAGCAAAACTAAAAACGCACAGAGAGTGAGCGTCCATAATCAATGCGCATTGAACGAGCAACATTTGTGGAAAGTCGACCGGTCACTCTAGGAAAAATTAAGAATGCGGCAAGTTAAAGGCACGCTTGTTCTCACATTTAAAACCACTACCCTCTAAACGTCAACATACACGTACATGAGAATTGTATTTCACAATGACCCATCTAAACACTGACAATAATCATAAGTTGGATTAAAATATTCAGAAAGAAAGTATGCAATGTTTAATGTGCATTTAAGTTATTGTGTGTTGGTAGAAGACTGTCCATTTGACTTTGACCTTTTATCATTGTGCCATTCAACATAAGAACATGTTTCTTGTTACTGCTGACCGCTTGGCTTATCACTTTATATCATTATTAATATCAAAAGTTTATAAGTCTAAACAATGCTGTTTTTGTCTGGCCTTCAAACTTTACATAGATACACGAAGTACTGTTAAGATTAAAGATTGTTGACTTTGCTACGGACGCTGAAGTATCTTTGACAGTATATCCGCACGGAAACCCATGGCGATTTCATCTGTAGAGGGTTGCAGACTAATTCACATGCAGTTAATTCCATTCCCAGGGCAAATTCTAATTAAACTGGTCACAATAAAAAAACTTAAATTCAAATTATACCAGTGTTATACTCGCAAACACTATGGAGCGTAAATTCGATGTAAAATTATTCTCGACATTGACTATTCCTGTATGTGTTGCTTCATTTATTTACATTTAGCCCCAATGTAGCATAACACTATCAGGTAATTCATAGCATAGCGAAACCGCTAATCAGTATTAGCTTACTTTACGTGCACTGTTTGATCGTCACCTGCCTTAAATGTGCGTCAGTTTTGAGTCTGGTTAGTTTTCAGAACAACTCATATGCAGACGAAGGCTGCCTTAAAATATAAGCTAGCTTCAATTATTTATATACAATCAATATACTTCTCTGAAAATCGATTTGTAATAAATCCGAAACATATATTTGAACTTTCATTAATGGATATCCCAGCCGCTTTAATCTTGATCAATCGGGTGTTAATAATACGATGTTGACTTGGACTTCAGTTACACTACATTATTTACTTGGTGGGTGGTATCTAAATTGAGGTAAAGTTAAATTTTAAATCCTCTTCATTTGGTCGTAAAAGTGATTATCACAAGGGAGTCACTTCATAGTTGCTGCAAATAAACCGACTTGTGAAGATTATTTTTAAAGATGCACTCTTACTTCTAAATAAGATATACCACAATTAATACAATTGGTTTAATTTACCGAAAAGGATGAATAAATATCGAAATCAATGGTTCTTGTGAAGGATAGCGTGTTTAATTTGAAACAAACGGTGCAGAAAGCACCATATTTCACCCTTTTGAGACGACAGCTGATCACTGTAAATCGTTTAGCACTCACCAGTCGTTTAATATAGATAAACAAACATCTTACGCCTGTGTTTCAAGTATGATGTAAGAAATTAAAATTGTAAAATTTCTGCTTAATATTAACAATGAACAAACTTACAAACATTTTACTGTACGATAGCTTAATCAACGTGGATAACTTTACATTCCGTGATAATTTTCGTTGTGATTATATGATATTATTTATTTTTGCATTTCGATAACGAGCAAGAACCTTCCTAGTCCGTGCATATAAAGGGAAGCATATTTGGTTGAATTATCTTATATAAATAATCCATTGTTCCTTAAGACGTATGCATCACATGCATATCAACGTTTGCATTCATATTGTGCAGTAATGGGATCGAGATTGGACAGTTTTATTTTAATTTTTGATACGCATATCGCCACAGGATTGCGCGATAAAAAGTGTACACAAACATGGGAGAAGAAAAAGCATTTGCCTTGATCGTATAAGTTAACAATGTATTAACAGAGGATTTTGTTTAGAATAGCATAAACAATAAACTACTATGAAATTTGTATGGAACATTTATGGAACTCGATATTCCAGCCAAAATAAGGCATTAAAATATAAAAACGCATAAGGCAGTTTAGGTAACGAATGGAAATATCACATGTAGACAAACGGAAAAATATACACTCGTGAACCCTCATTAGATTGAAAAATATCGATCATAAAATTCAAATAGGAAAACTACTCAGCACGAGAAAATGCAAGTGGGGCACGCTCAAATGATGCACGAGAATATGACACATACAGAGAATATGACACATACAGAACATGAGCACATGATAACCGTTCAATTGGATTTTAAAACTGAAAGCATGGAGCACGGGAACATGGGGCGTGGAAATATGTTGCACAGCAAGATAATGTATGGTCACATGATGCACGAGCACAAGGTATGTTATAAAGATCGGCTCATGAAACTAATCTTATCCCTACTTTAGATCAATTCAAGCATTGAGATGATCACTGACTAAGCCTGAAATTTAAACACTAAGTAACAACTAATAATGTAATTGCTCTGATTATCTTTTTATACACTAACATTGATGATTATAAAGTGCTTTCATTTTTGTTTTGAGAAATTGTTTAACAAATAGTCTGGCATTGTTATACTGTTTAGCTGTATATATATGTAAGATTGGAGTTAAGATGCATAATAATCTTATCAAGGAGGCCGCATTCATTTTTACAGTTTTGAAATATCAACCGTTGTCGTTCATTAACCACTCCAAATTAAGCTCTTTACCCTAACATTCGGCTTGAAACGAACATACATCGTACGTCGTCATGGGTTATTTCGGAATGTAAGTATTTTATTTAGCAATGCACTCTGTGACAAACGAAATGTTTGCCTTTGTAAAACTTGTGCATGACATTAGCGATGTTCATCAAGCATGTTGATAGCACATCAAAGCTATTTCTTTTTTTGCAGTATTTAAGCGCTACATACCAGAGTGATTTCATCTTAAAATAATTATGTGAAGATTTCTACAGTTGGCGGTAAGTTGCTTTTTGATTTTTTTTTTATATTTACTCTAATTGAAAACAGGCTGTTCAATCACTGACGGGTAAAAGTAGGCATATTATGTGGTTGTATGGAAAATACATTGATTAAGGAATTATTTTCCTTTCATGTATTGTATTTCTTGTACTATCGGAGCCAAGGACCCCCCCAACCACCCCCCCCCCCCGCCGCACCATTTCGGACTAGAAATTGTTAAAATTTTCTTGGGGGAATGCCCTTGAATCTCACTCTTAGCATGTTGATTCTCATGGAGGTTCTCTCTAAATTTCGCAGACTTAAACGTCAAATCCTGGAACCGGTGCAGTTCTAAACACCCAACACTCTTCATTCTTTAATATCAAAATGAAATCCATTGACCATGCGAAATAATTTTTACATGATTAGATAATGTTTGGTGACTGATCCACGTGTATGCACTTTTAAAAGCTTTTTATGATTTGAATTGATATTGAAGTATTTAAATGCAATTACTTTGGTTTATGTTTACAGGTTTACAGGTTTTTGGTTAAACATTTTGCTACTGAGCATGTTTCTGTAGCTTTTTGCATATATATTGGCTATAAACGTATTGAATAAAATTGAACAGTTTTGAGAAATATTTGGGCGCATTTAAACATGGATACTGTGTGTGGTGACGTCAACAGGGAACAACAGTTGTCCTCCATTTTTTAAAAGTACTTCATAATTTTAAGGTAGTTTTTAATGTTTAAATAAACAAAGTAACAGGATAAGTATAGTACTAGGTTAGTGTCGTGGATTGAGAAAGTGTATCTGGCTCGGCTGCCGAATTTATCGGGTTCGTCATCGGCCCACCCGATTAAATCCTCCGCCTTGCCAGATAACCTTCCTCCATCTACGGCACTAACCTAGTATTCTCTATATATCCAAAAGTAAGTTGGTATAGTTACAATAAGCTTGTGTCATTGTAGTTGGTACTGTTGTTTAAATAATTTGCTAAGCAAAATAGATTTTATATGATTGATGATGATTTATAAATTGATTTTTGTTTAAAAAAAACCTACTGTAGCGTAGTCTGTTACAGAATGTAGCGATAAAGCAAACCACAAATATGTACTATACATTAAATGTACAGGTGAAACATGAGTATTTCATATGCAAGAGATAATTTAAACGTATGTTCCTCTTTTATAAGGAAAATAAGAAATATTGTTATTCTGATTGCATAAATGGAAGGCATCGGTAGAAGTCGTAGTAGTAGTAGTAGTAGTAGTAGTAGTAGTAGTAGTAGAAGTAGTAGTAGTAGCAGCAGCAGCAGCAGCAGTAATAGTGTAGTAGTAGTAGTAGTAGTAGTAGTAGTAGTAGTAGTAGTAGTAGTAGTAGTAGTAGTAGTAGTAGAAAAAGTAATAGTAGTAATAGCAGCAGTAGCAGAAGTGTAGTAGTAGTAGTAGTTGTAGTAGTAGTAGTAGTAGTAGTAGTAGTAGTAGTAGTAGTAGTAGTAGTAGTAGTAGTAGTAGTAGTAGTAGTAGTAGTAGCAGAAGTAGCAAGAGTAGTAGTAGTAGTAGCAGTAGCAGTAGCAGTAGCAGTAGCAGTAGCAGTAGTAGTAGTAGTAGTAGTATTAGTTGTACAGCGACAGAGACAGAGGTAGTTAAAGAGAGATCGTGCTCGGGTAATGATAATGTTAGCTAACGATATTCATCATTAAATTATTTTCTGTCTTCAAATAGACAGATTACTCATCGGTGCAAAATAATTTTAAGATGAAGCGTATAGCTGAAAGATGGAAATTTGCAATCATTTGATCATGCACATTGAATAGTATAGTTTATAATCGTATGCATACTACCGACTTGCTTGATATACCTTTGATTCAATTGAATGGTCATGTCTACTTTAAATACAAACATAATCATACTTCTTTAAGCGAATTTAAACTTGTATTGGATGTGAATTCAACCGAAAACCACACTCTGCTTCACCAAGATTTCATTTGATATAGGTTGTTGTGTCATAAGTATTTCAAATGAATTGCTTTTATAAACTATAATCCGTCTATACGGAAAAAAAATCAGATTGAAGCCTTTGGATAACTACCGTATTAAGTAATAATTAGAGTGGAGAAGCGGATATCTATGACCAATTTATTACAAAGGATAATAACACTTAGTTCGAGGATTTAAATATAGTTAAAGGCCAATGCAAAACAGCCGAATGCAATAATGTAAAGAATAAAGCGAACTAGAAAGAATAAAGCACAAAGAGAGTGATTCTATGCGTATCTAATGAAAAGTGATTGTTTCGAAACCTGCTGATGTTCGGCAAGGCTAAAAAGGCGGCAAAACACTTGTACGTTTGTTTTTACGTTTACAACCGTAACACTTTGAATAGCAACGTACAATCATGGGAGAAGTGTCAAACGAAAATTTAACCATGAATAACCTCAGCCCTGAAGGAAATTATAAGATGAATCCAAATATTCAGAAAGTAAGTATTAATGTTTTTTAAACTATATTTGCGTCGTAGTGGTTAACGTATTGTGTGTCTTAAGCTGGTTGTCAATTTGACTATGACCTTTTATCATTGTGCTATTAAACATTATAACAGAAATAATCTTATATTGCTGACAGCTTGTCATGTTTCTATTTATCATTAAGATTGTTACATTTGCTCTAAATGCTAAAATATTTTTGACAGTATTTCAGCACAGAAAATCATGGAGATTTTATTATTAAAGGATTGCAGCTTAATTTCCCTGCAGGTAATTTTATTGTCATACATAATTCTGAACTAATTTCATAAACATAAACAATATGGAGGCAACTTTCGATGTGAAATTATTATCGACATTGACTATTCCTGTGTTCATATATTTAAATTTATCTCTAATGATGAATAGCACGATCAGGTATCTCATTACATTTCCTAATCTTAGTTTTACACTTGAAACATTTAATCTCACATACCACAGACAGATGAGATTGATACGCAAATCTTACATATACAAAATGTGTGGTGAGCTTGATCTCTTGTAGGATACTCTTTATTTTCGAGAAACAGATATCTGACCTATTACAGAACTTTGATAAAACAAGAAGGAAACATATGCTTTAGTGCCAAATATTAAAATGTAAGTTATGTATGCAGTCTCATATGATCACATCAACACTTCCAGGTGTTGTGCTGTCGATGTTGTTCGTTCTGGTGTTAGTGACGTTGCATGAAACATTTACCTATTGGATTCAACACAAATGGAAAATCAACCGTAGTCTGAAGACTTTTAGGTAAATCTTGATAATTGTCGTGTGAACAAAACATTTTTCGAAAGTGAAAACTATTGTCAGAAAAATACAAGCTTTCTTTTAGCGATCAACAATGTTCAATTTATGCAGTTAAAAGGAAATATTTTTACGAAGTGAATGATTAAAACAAGATCTTGGAGTGATTCACCATAATGCTTATATAAATTTTGTACATTAATTCGAATAATGATAACAAACATATATAAACAAATTTGTGTTTGTTTTTGTTTTCATGGTATGCTGTACAAGTAAATCTCATGTTTATTTCAGGTCAAAATATGACCAACAGGCGGCTGAAAGTCGTTTTCATTTAATTGCTACACTAAACAAACTGTTGACAACTACCCTCTTGTATCTTATGGTGCTATGTATCGTGTCAAGAAACATTTGGATTCTTGTTTCCGCTATTTTGGGAAAAGGTGTTGGATATCTTCTCTTCCGCCCATTCGTGTCGGCGTACGTCAATGTCGGTTTCGAAAAGAACAAGGAGCGACGTACGTGCATTGAAATGAGACATGTTAATGGAACTGTGTCCGGAAACAATATAGAATTAATATGCCCACTAATCGAGGCTTCGTGTTAAGGGTCTTAACGTTGAAAAAGATGTCCATATTTTTCCATAGACCTAAACACTGCTAAGCTTATTGTGTTGTGTGTAAAATATACATACAATTGTTTTAACGTCTCGTGAACTGTTTCTTTAATCGTCCAAGGCCCAGACCCCACCATTCTTTAATGACAATACCTTGACCGTCTACGGTATGTCTGTGTTAATTTTGTACATTGCGTTTCTCACGTTTTGTGTATATCAACCCCTTGTCTTACGCCCTTTAACGAATTATTCGTTAAATATTTTGCTACTAGGTTTCTCTCTGTAGTTTGCATTGTATAATAATATGTTCACGCAACACTTACTACATACCAGTACGTACAAATATAATCAGATAATGTTCTTCAAGAGTATCTTAGTTTGGCTGCAGAAGAGCAAACGTATTGTCTTTGTCTGGACTATTCAGTGTCTCGGGCCGTTTTAAGACACCTGTGCCAATTATTACGTTCTACCTACAATAAACTGGACACCTTAAAAGGATACTCTATGGTTATTCTGAATAGACATTCGTAGATGGAATATCTATGACAAAGATTTGTTTTTGTTTATTTTATAAATATTATGTGTGTTTAAGCTTTAGGAAAATCAAGATAAGCCATTCTGCAAAACCGTTTAATAGTATATATTTTATAGATAAGTATGTTTTACGGTGCGCTGATTGTATCGTCATCTGCTTTATGCAAGCGCCATATTCCCTATTGTTTAGGTTTAGCAATTCATGTACAGAAAAAATAAAACTTACGTTTAATATTTATTTAATTTTAGTTGTATTATTTTACTAAATAATATCTGACAACATATATATTTGAATGAAGTACCACACATACGTAAATTATACTATTTTATTAAACTCATCTGCGGATCGTTATACGATATTGACGATGACAGAACTTACAATATTACTTGGTGTATGGTAGCGAAATCTAGGTAATGTTTAAAAATATCGCATTTTAACATAATAATGTGAATCACATACGGGTCACTGCATTGTCTCTGTAAAAACACCAAGTCATGAGTCGTTGGTTGTTTCTTGAACAAAAATATATGTATCTTATACCTTTTTGGCGAAATAAATTGGTTTCAATGTTTCAACCATTCATGACTCTATTTGAATGAACGTGCATTGCCTATGCCAAACTAAGATCATTTTGAATTTAATTATGTATATGAAACCGTAGAAGAATCATCAATTTAAAGAGTAATACATGCCTTTGGGAAATTTATATGTGTATCAATCCCTTCTAAAATACATTACACTTCGTTCTGTCATGGGTCCATTTGTATGTTCGGTATGAATGGTTGAAAGTATCTTTAATACAACTCTAAGGTACATAAATATGAACCTTTTTAATATAAAGAAAATAGGCAGCACCACTGGAAAAAGCTTGAGATACTTCCATTATGTTACAACTAATTATATATGATGTTCTTTAAATACACTAAAATCGATGATAATGATACGCGTATACTTGCATTTAGAGAAAACATCAAACAAATAATTTGTCATTTTGATGTAGTTTACTGTTATATAGACACCAGATAAAGCGTGGTACACTTCAGAATAAGAGTTAGCTTTTGAATGCTCTAACGATGAATAGAGCACGGTTTGGAGTTAAGATAAATAGTAATCTATTGAAGAAGGTCGCAATTTTTATACGGCACTTTATACGGTCAAGGTCGCACATAATACGGCCAAGGTCGCACATTATACGGTCAAGGTCGCACTTTTAACGGTCAAGATCGCACTTAATACTGTCAAGGTCACACATAATACGGTCATGGTTGCACATTATACGGTCAAGGTCGCACTTAATACGGTCAAGGTCGCACATTATGCGGTCAAGGTCGCACATTATACGGTCAAGGTCGCACATAATCAATCCAATATTAAGGACTTTTGTTAAGCATTCTGCTTAAACATATCATTTACATAGTTTATTGTGAAAGGTTATAGCAGAATTTAAGTGTTGTATTTAATGTGACAGCAAATTTAACTTATATCATTGATATTTAGGTTTTTAAGCGCTTCATACATTTCATCTTTTTAGAAGATGTGAATATTTCTACAGTAAGAAGTATTTTTCTTTTGTATTTTATAATTTCACCTTAATTTAAATCAAGCTGTGACCTCAGTGACGATAATAAGTCATGTACAATGGTTTTATGAGAAAAGACCTCATTGTTTTGTATATTTAGACTAATTAACGCCTCATTATTTGAACCTTAAAATGCAAATTACAATTCCAAAATAATCAGTGTATCCCGACTCATGTGTCGAAACAAAACGTGACCGCAAACAAACATAATCTGTAACCAATGTTGTCCGACCACTTATTTTGATGGTGTATTGAAATCTGGTCATTAAACCATAAAAGCGAAATTCGCAGGTAATTGCAAGCCGGAAGCCTAGACAATCTAGTATAGCCATACTTGCTTATCGCTTTTATTCAGGAAAAATGGAAATGACGGAAAATACAATTTGAAAAGCGAAAAAAGATGGCAACGGGCACGAAATACTTAAGTCTTCTATTTACCTAGCTTTACTATATAAAGTTTCTGCTGCTTAAATCTACGCAACTGATTACAACAAGAGCACATAACAGAACTTGACACGGACCTTAACATAATTCGGAAGTTTCAAAACCATGCATTTAATTGACCAAGAGGCATTATGGCCGTCGTAAACGACCTGCTAATATAGTTATCTTA
This sequence comes from Mya arenaria, assembly GCF_026914265.1. Taxonomy (NCBI): domain Eukaryota; kingdom Metazoa; phylum Mollusca; class Bivalvia; order Myida; family Myidae; genus Mya; species Mya arenaria. Next base: position 56,019,277 of record NC_069134.1, on the reverse strand, counting down.
AATTCTGGAGCCTTAACATGTTCAATGGCCAGATCATACAATTGCTAGGGTGATAATAAAATCTGATGTCGCTTGTTATTGCCCGCTTCAAAAAAAGCTATTTGCCGTCGGTCAAATAGTTGCCATGGCTTGCAGGAACAATTCAGTTAAGGTATGCAATACTATAATATCATATCAGCCAATGGATAAATAAACGTTTGAAAACACCCAGTGTTTGACATTTTTATTTGTTATTATTTAAATGAACAAACTACAATATTATTGCAAAACCTGGTACAATATACAAAAACTCCTGAGACGCCATGAAATTTGCAGGTAAACAAGATTCAATATGTTGTTGTTTGAGTCAGCTAGCAGAAGCCTGTTCCCAGGCAGGATGAGCACACTAGACCACATGCAGTCTCTGATGTCAGTCGGATACTTGACTTGGATAGACGCAGTTGAGGTAAACTGTAGTCACTTCAAGACAACAGAGGCCGCTATTGCCGTACCGGAATGTTATCTTGGTGAAATATGTGTGTGACATTATCCTCTTTGTGTTTGATACACGTTCATGTTTTTCAATATACTTACATGTTCAAACAACTTGTTTTTAAATTCTATATATGTTTTACATGTGCTGCAGGTATCCTTAAAATGAGTCGAAATTGAATCGCAAACAACAACAGACAGAAACAATAACATGCTATATTCCGAAACAATCTGTATTTCATTTAACATTACAAGAGAAGACATACATAAATTAAACATAATAAAAGGAAATACAATATTGAAACATTACAATGAGGCATGTTTAAGACATGAAGATGTTCAATCCTCTTGAACTGTAGGTACCACGAAGCAATGATCGTCAACATCTGCGACTTTTAAAAAGCGAAACTCAACAATATTTATTCAAGAGATTGAAAACTCAACATTTGAAAGAATGTCCATATGTTTGTCCCTGAGTGTGAATATTTAAATTATACATACGACTCCAATTTTATCAAAATTAGGGAAAGGATACTAGAAAAAGGTCAAGATTTATCATTTAATACGCACGTAAGATTTATATCTGTCTTCTTGTGGGTTTGATGCTTGTTAAAATATTTAAAATGTATACAGTCAACACTGTCAATTGGATATTTTACCAGATTAGATGTGTATCGTCCTTGCGTAACCAATTAAATTTAACCATCTATAGAGACCGTGTAAGGATCATGTCAACTATTGACTTTCTGTGAATGTTTCTTCTACTGTGTTATGGTTCTTGTTGCTGATTGTTTTATAGATTGCTGATTGTTATCCTTCAGAGTTTGCTCATGCTTTTAAGAATGACAACGACGAGAATGATGATATTGCTACTGTTGTTCATTACGATGATAAAGATGATGATGATGATGATGATGATGATGATGATGATGATGATGATGATGATGATGATGATGATGATGATGATGATGAGGATGATGAGGATGATGATGATGATGATGATGATGATGATGATGATGATGATGATGATGGTGTCATGATTTTATATCTCGTTTATATCCTAACCCATTTGAGCAATCAAACATGGTCCTATATTTCAGACCTTTTGCGTAATCATTACTTCAGTCTAAATATGACATATTAAATGTATCTGCTTTTGAACACCTCAGTTTTAACAATTTGATATTTTCGCCGTCTGACACATGTTACAACAACTAAATGACTGAAGCCGATCTGGTTTGAGGAATTATCCCGTCTTCCTTTCCAATTTGGCGTGTCAGAAGTGTAACCCTCCATTAATTTTTGAATAATAAAATTTATGATTCAAGACAAGAACACTAGGTGCATATGTTCCTACCAATGTTACTCAATGTATAGGAAGTCAACTTAAGATCTTGAAAGTTCTCTCAAGAGTTTGCTCGTTCTCTCAAGAGGTAAGTAATATTCTTGGATCTGCTATGCATGCCGACATTTCTTGAATTTATTACAATATGCGTATGTTTATTTATTCACATTTTATTCAAATTCTTTGTAAAAGTATATTTAAATGTGCTAGAACGCAACATCTTTACTTCAGTCCCATTTACATTTTGCTTTCTTAGCCCTATCCCCCTATGGACATGATTAAATCAATATTAACTGCTAACGAGACTCTTGGCGCTTATATACAAATGATGAGACACTGTCGGGATGTTAATTGGCAGAACATTTTGCCACGTAAGCACATGGTATCGCTCAGAAAACGATGCCATAACAGCAGAATTGAGTGGAGGGAGTGGATGACCGGCATGGAAAAGTGTTCGCTGTCAAACGGAGACATTATTAAGAATTGTAAGATTAAACCTAAACAACGCGTGAAATCATTTAGCAGTAAAATAAAAAATATTCATCTTTGAAATATGCATCAAACATTTCTCGTGAAACTTACTGATAACACGTATTTTTTCATCTTACACTGCAGTTTTATTGCAACTTGCAAGTACAGTGTGGTGGTAGTTTGGCATACGATGTGTGATATGTGTATACATATAATAGAAAACGTGGTTGTTTGTCGTCAAACATATTGCAAGATATCGCCAACCTGAAAGCATTACCGACCGACAGGATGATGAATCCAACATGCCTTGGACTAAATATGGAATATGTTCAATCACTGAAATCTCAAAATCATTATAACTAAGATCACTTAAAGTACACAATTCTTTTTTTTTCATTATAATGAATTAATTATTGATTGGTTTTCAGTTCAATAAAAGCTGTCTAGTCTTGTTTTGTAGTATAAATCGGTTAGTAATACAAGAACTTAAGTGTTTTTTAATAAACCTCTTGCAACCTAACAAAATAAAGTTTTGTCTAGTTGAAAATTGATTTCTTCACAATTGTGCAGACATTTACTCTGTCCTGTTAATCATCATGCAACATTGTGACTGTCTTCGGAAACCTCCTGTTTTGGGTAGTTGGCAGTTATATTACTCCTTTATATCACTTTAAACTGTCGCATCATTATCCATGCCAAAACTATGGACGTTGTCATTACGTGGCATTCTTAAATCTTAACAAGTTTAAATATTATTCAATAAGAGTTCATCACGCAATCCTAGTGTTTCTGGATAATTCATTTTTTTTTCGTTATCCCCATTATTTCGAACGGTGTGTCCGTCTCTTGATTTTGATCTTGTTAGTCTCGCACTGCTTCCTGCAGAGACCATATCGAACCGCTTCTTTTCAATGTTCACAATATCAATCATTTCGGCATGCTTTCGAACATAAGAAAGATTGTCACCAGGTAACTCGTGTTTTAGTTGTTATTTACGGAAAATAGGAATTCCATTACATTTTTATAATTTAAATATCGTAGTTTTTGCTTGTCAAACCCTACTGCATTAAGGTCATTTGTTCGACCTTTTATAATGATTACAAACAATTCAGGTAAATCGAGATTTTCATGCTCTATTCCAATACGTTCTAAATGTTTAGACTAGTTTGTTAAATGTAAAGTATTTCACAGAACGCTTAGCCAGAGCCATGAATGTTGATGATGTTTCTGGAAAAATAAAAACAGCTATTATCCATATTATTAAGACAAGCATGCAGCTGATTGAAATGAGAAAAGTTCATGTTATCTTTTAAGTTATGACTCCTCGTTTGCAAAATCATTTATGTGTTGATTGATTTATTGAGATATATATCTGAAGCAGAAAAAACGGGAAATCTCGTTGGCTTTGCCTCAAAGCTATCCATGAAAATATATTTTACTTCCTCCTCTTCCATGTTTAACACTTCGTCCGAAATTGATCTGACGCATACAGCTCTTGCAGTGCTGTCATCTCCAATGTTTCGCCAGTGATTTTCTTTCCTGTTCCGGTCTCCGTATGGAAACACACGAAAAGGACCTTTTGATTTGTCGTAGCCCTTCAATATATATAAATTTACAGACAATTACAATGATGTGTATAGTTGATGACCGACTTGAATAAGTCAATTACAAAACAAAACAAGTTGCAAAACCGTTTTTGTAATATTAACCATAAACCAAATGCACTTTTCTTCAGATAATATATTTCGATTACAAAACAGAAATATTTCAGGAACGTCACAAATGACCGCCTCCACCCCCATCCCCCTATCATATTTGGCTTTGTCAGAGTGGTGACCAATTGACCTCTAAGTGTGAACTTGTCCTTCGAGGCGAGAGCACAAATGCTATGCGGGCACGTGATATTCCTATGCTGGTGTACATTTTTGTGAAGTTTGAGCACATTCCTGACAGTGCGATTTCTATTTATTACCAAAGGGTGCATGGTATCGCTTTATCAGACAAAATAAACGACATAAACGCTAAACCAACATAGAGTGATTTGATAAAAAAACAAAAATATTTGACGAGTCCAGATGGTCAACCTTTAATCTGCACTCTCAAAGATGGACCGTTTTAGCACTTTTTAAACCTTTTTGTCTTGGAATGAGTCAAATTTTGCTAAGATGTCTGAAAACCAGTCTGGAAACCAGTGACTGCTGACAAAATATCAGATAACAGTTGTTCATATTTAAGTTCAACAATTGATATCTTAATTAAAGCAATAGTCCACGAGTGGCGTTGCCACGATTGAAATATTTATTTCAGGTGTTCACGAGGTGATTGTTTTGAGACATTACACTTAAACAAATATTTTGTTTATTATATGCATAAAAGTGTTTTTTAATAGAGGGTAAGTTTTTTTATTTTTGTGTAAGATTGTGATATATTTTACCGACTGAGCATCAAAAGCTATATTTCACTAGTGACGTAGCCACGAGTGAAATATTCACTTTTTGTGTTAACGATGTGAAATATATTGCAAACTTACACTTAAGCAAACAATTTTCTTTTGATAGTACTCATAATAAGGATAATATGAACTAAGGCGCTGCCTCTACGGGCTCAATAATTCATCAATCTTCATCATAAATGAAGTTTTGTTTAATTGCTTATATAATAGTAGTAGTAGTATTCGTAGTAGTAGTATTCGTAGTAGTAGTATTCGTAGTAGTAGTATTCGTAGTAGTAGTAGTATTCGTAGTAGTAGTAGTATTCGTAGTAGTAGTAGTATTCGTAGTAGTAGTAGTAGTAGTAGTAGTAGTATTCGTAGAAGTAGTAGTATTCGTAGTAGTAGCAGTAGTAGTATTCGTAGTAGTAGTAGTAGTATTCGTAGTAGTAGTAGTAGTAGTAGTAGTAGTAGTAGTAGTATTCGTAGTAGTAGTAGTAGTATTCGTAGTAGTAGTAGTAGTATTCGTAGTAGTAGAAGTAGTAGTAGTATTCGTAGTAGTAGTAGTAGTAGTAGTAGTAGTAGTAGTAGTAGTAGTAGTAGTAGTAGTAGTAGTAGTAGTAGTAGTAGTAGTAGTAGTAGTAGTAGTAGTAGTAGTAGTAGTAGTAGTAGTAGTAGTAGTAGTAGTAGTAGTAGTAGTAGTAGTAGTAGTAGTTAGTAGTAGTGGTAGTGGTAGTGGTAGTGGTAGTGGTAGTGGTAGTAGTAGTAGTAGTAGTAGTAGTAGTAGTAGTAGTAGTAGTAGTAGTAGTAGTAGTAGTAGTAGTAGTAGTAGTAGCATTAACAGTCACATGATGATGATGATGATGATGATGATGATGATGATGATGATGATGATGATGATGATGATGATGATGATGATTGATTGATGATGATGATGATGATGATGATGATGATGATGATGCAACCCTGAAACAAAAAACAGTTCTTTTATATTTTATTACTACTAGTTACCATATAATAACAACACAAAAGAAGAAAAATAGCAATACTGTGTATTAAAACTACCATAACAAAGAGATAGAAGTGACAGCAATTTGCAATCAAATCGAGACGTTGGAAGACTTGAAGACTCAGCGATCCGGATTGGATACCCAAGCTCTTCGCAATTAAACCTTTTAATTCTTTGACGTGCTCGGTGTTAAGCACCATTAGACGGGTATCATCTGATCTCGGTTGAACCAGTACTAAATGCGTATAGCTATATGTAGCTTATATATTAATGACGTCCATTTTCCTTTGTAGGAAATGTTGGTTTCAAATGCAAAAAAAAAAATCATACTGTTATTTTCATGAAATATTTCAAGTGAAAGAAAAACTATACTTAACTGAATAAAAGGTAGGTAATTTTACACTATTGACTTATTCAATTGGCGATATTTCACTATACAACATTGCTAATCTTTCATTCGAAAACGCTTTCATTTACTTTACTTTAGAAACAGGAGATTAATTTACTTAATGACTTTTGAAATTTCACTTAAAAATGTTTTTTATTTCTCCAGTTCGTTATTAAAAAGCACGGAGGTTCCTCTTTTGGATGAAACAGGCTACTGCCATGTACTGCTTACATGGTTCTATGCTCCGGCCAAGTATCTACTTCATTATCAAATACTGAGACAGTGGTCGAGTTAGGAATTTCCTTGGTATTTTCCAAACATTTTTGTTTAGATAAGCATCCTGTGGCTCTCGAATTTAATCAGACATAATCTGAGACTCTGTGATAGTTATATACACACTTTATTTATTTTCTCTTACTATTTAGTTCTAATTGTCAATAGGCCTTTAAACAAATGCAATATTTTTATAATCAAATTATTTTCTTTTTTTTTACATTATTTGTTGTTTCCAAAATGATGGGAACTAACTACAATTCATTTTAAAGTTGTTCTCAAAGTTATTATTTTCCCATCCTACTTTTGAGTACCAACTTGTTTCAATGTTAAAACTACATATTTCAACAACAAGCATTAAAAGCAACATCATTCATGATATATGACGTCTTATCTCCGTGTCGAGAAATTGACACATAATAGCCATATCTTAATGTCATGTTCTTGATTGAATAATTATGTACATATACGTGACGAGTTGTGCGGTTAAAATTTAAGTAGATCGAAATGATTGAGAAAATTGAAGCAAACCTTACATATAGAAGTAAATTTAACTTTTTTACTGTCCTAACAAGCAACAATACAAGGTTTTAGAGTTCCTGTTTGAATTATACCAATTAAATCATGCAGAATATACCCAATCAGAACGCCGCCATTAGTGTATCTAGTGTCTCGTACACCGCCATTAGTGTTTCTGGTATCTTGTACACCGCCCTTGTTGTGTCTAGTGTCTCGTCCACCGCCATTAGTGTATCTGGTGTCTCGTACACCGCCATTAGTGTATCTGGTGTCTCGTACACCGCCATTAGTGTATCTGGTGTCTTGTACACCGCCATTAGTGTATCTGGTGTCTCGTACACGGCCATTAGTGTATTTGGTGTCTCGTACACCGCCATTAGTGTATCTGGTGTCTCGAAAACCGCCATTAGTGTATCTGGTGTCTCGTACACCGCCCTTGGTGTATCTGGTGTCTCGTTCACCGTCATTTGTGTATCTGGTATCTCATTCACCGCCCTTAGTGTATCTGGTGTCTTGTACACCGCCATTAGTGTATCTGGTGTCTCGTACACGGCCATTAGTGTATTTGGTGTCTCGTACACCGCCATTAGTGTATCTGGTGTCTCGTAAACCGCCATTAGTGTATCTGATGTCTCGTACACCGCCCTTGGTGTATCTGGTGTCTCGTTCACCGTCATTTGTGTATCTGGTATCTCATTCACCGCCCTTAGTGTATCTGGTGTCTTGTACACCGCCATGTTTGTATCTGGTGTATCGTACACCGCCCTTGGTGTAACTGGTATCTCGTATACCGCCATTAGTGTATTTGGTGTCTCGTACACCGCATTTCGTGTACCTGATGAATCGTACTTCGCCCTTGGTATATCTAGTGTTTCGTACACCGCCATTTGTGTATCTGGTATCTCATACACCGCAATTAGTGTATCTGGTGTCTCGTACACCGTCATTCGTGTATCTGGTATCTCATACACCGCCATTAGTGTATCTGGTATCTCATACACTGCCATTAGTGTATCTGGTGTCTCTACTGCCATTAGTGTATCTGGTATCTCGTTCATCCCCTTGGTGTATCTGGTGTCTCGTTCACCTCCCTTGGTGGATCTGGTGTCTCGTGCACCGCCTTTTTTGTATTTGGTGTCTCGTACACCGCCCTTGGTGTATCTGGTGTCTCGTACACCGCCCTTGTTTTATATGTTATTTCGTACACCGCCATTTGTGTATCTGGTATCTCGTTTATCGCCATTAGTGTATCTAGTATCTCGTACACCGCCCTTGTTGTATCTGATGTCACCTACACCGCTATTAGTGTATCTGGTATCTCGTATACCGCCATTAGTGTATTTGGTGTCTCGTACACCGCATTTCGTGTACCTGATGAATCGTACTTCGCCCTTGGTATATCTAGTGTTTCGTACACCGCCATTTGTGTATCTGGTATCTTATACACCGCCATTAGTGTATCTGGTGTCTCGTACACCGTCATTCGTGTATCTGGTATCTCATACACCGCCATTAGTGTATCTGGTGTCTCTACTGCCATTAGTGTATCTGGTATCTCGTTCATCACCCTTGGTGTATCTGGTGTCACGTACACCTCTCTTGGTGTATCTGTGTCTCCCACATCGCCCTTGGTGTTTCTAGTGTCTCGTCCCCCGCCCTTAGTGTATCTGGAGTCTCGTACTGCACCCTTGGTGTATATTGTGTCTTGTACCCCACCCTTTGTGTATCTTGTGTATCACACCCCGCCCTTGGTTAATATGGTGTATCGAACACCACCATTAGTGTATCTAATCGTACCACACCCTTGGTGTAACTTGTGTCTCGTACCCCATCCTTGGTGTATCTCGTGTCTCGTACGATGCCATTTATGTATATGTTGTCTAGTTCGACGCCATTAGTGTATCTGATGTCTTGTACCTCGTTCTTGGTGTATCTCGTGTATCGTTCACCGTCATAAGTGTATCTGATGTCTTGTACCTCGTTCTTGGTGTATCTCGTGTATCGTTCACCGTCATTAGTATATCTGATGTCTCGTTCCCCGTTCTTGGTGTATCTCGTGTACCGTTCACCGTCATTAGTGTATCTGATGTCTTGTACCTCGTTCTTGGTGTATCTCGTGTATCGTTCACCGTCATTAGTGTATCTGATGTCTCGTTCCCCGTTCTTGGTGTATCTCGTGTATCGTTCACCGTCATTAGTGTATCTGATGTATCGTTCCCCGTTCTTGGTATATCTCGTGTATCGTTCACCGTCATTAATGTATCTGATGTCTCGTTCCCCGTTCTTGGTGTATCTCGTGTATCGTTCACCGTCATTAGTGTATCTGGTGTCTCGTACTGAACCTTTGGTGTAACTGGTGACTCGTACATTCGCCTTGGTATTACTGGTGTCTCGCACACCGCCATTGGTGTATCTGGTGTTTTGTGCACAGCTCTGTAACTGGTGTCTCACACACCGGCATCATCATTATCATCATCATCAACATCGTCGTCATCATCATCATCATCATCATCAGCAGCAGCAGCAGCAGCAGCAGCAGCAATAGCAGGATTAGCAGCAGCAGCAGCAACATCATCATCATCAGCAGCAGCAACACTAGCCTCATCATCATCAGCACCATCGTCATCTAATGAGACTGCTACCCCTATTACTCCTACTACTACTACTACTACTACTACTACTACTACTACTTACTACTTACTACTACTACTACTACTACTACTACTACTACTACTACTACTACTACTTACTACTTACTACTACTACTACTACTACTACTACTACTACTACTACTACTACTACTTCTACTTCTACTACTACTACTTCTACTACTACTTCTACTACTACTACTACTACTACTACTTACTACTACTACTACTACTACTACTTACTACTACTACTACTACTTACTACTTACTACTACTACTACTACTACTACTACTACTACTACTTCTACTACTACTTCTGCTACTGCTACTGCTACTGCTACTACTACTACTACTACTACTACTACTACTACTACTACTACTACTACTACTACTACTACTACTACTACCTTTACTACTTGATTAGTATTAAAGGCAGACCTAACGATTTAAGTCAAGGCCAATGCTTAAGTTTTGCACAACGACAGGAACAATAAAAGAGTTCTACATCACAGAAAAAAATAATGATTTGAAATTATTTGAATCGAAAAAACAACTATATAAATTGAGGTAAAGAGTATACTTAAAAACGTCTCGGGTGTTAACATACAGTGTAAAACTTTAAAAAAGTCACATTACAAACTAAGGACGATGTTTTCTTCTTGGAATGTTCGCAAAAAAACAACGTGAGTTTTTGGAAGAAATTGCCATGGTATTATCCTTTTGCGGCTATACTTTGATCTTTGACTTCCAGAGGAAGGCGTGCTTACGAAATGTTAAAATTGCCATGCGTAAATCATATTGACTTTAAGAACCAACCTTGCAGTATATTTAAAAGTTTCAACTTACAATCAATTTCTCGAAGTATACAGAAACAAATTCACTTAATGCATCGCCAATTTTTTTTATTATTGATCATGTTTTAGTGTCGATTTAAAAATACGGATTTGCAGCCACCTTAGAACTTCTAATAAACTGATAAACAAAAGTAGTATGCTTGGTCACGTTTGAAGAGACTTTTTACAGGGTCCATTGCACCAGTGTAAAAAGTACACTTGTGGCGCGCATTCAAGAACAAGGAATAGCTCTTACCATCTCTAACCATTTCCAACAAAGCTCATGCGATCAATGTTAAAACAACAATCTATATATTTTAAAATAGGATCCATAAATTGGCAAGATAAATGATAAGTAAAATTATAAGCATGTTAAGGTAAATAAAACAACGGTTTTATTCTAAAATTAAAAACGTCCGAGTAGCATCTGAATTCGATGTCAAAAAGCCCTTTTTAAAACAAACAATACAATATACCCATTTTGATACGTTGATCACCAAATATTTCTGTTCATTATGCCAACAAAGGAAAGAAAACGATGTTAGATTCAAGGATGTTTTTTCCAGAAAAACCGTATGTATGCGAACGTTACGCAACGGTGTCGTTTAAGTGTGCCGGCAACAATTTCAAAATAATGTAATATTGCTAGTTCTCTTTTTGAAAAGTAAAAATCATTTTAAATTCGCTGATAAATTTATATAAACAGCTGGAAAGCATCTATGAATGTTGTTATCTTAAACACTTTTATTACACTTACTGTTGTTTTAAGTTTCTACACACTTCAAATCATGCCGCTCATTAACTAGGAAGTTTTCAAATGGAAAACTGATTTAAAACTTGTTTATCTCGTCAGTTTTGTTGTTGGAACCGAGGAATGATTCTAATAGTTTGAATTGAATAAAAATGGCAATAGCCGTGGAATTCATTTTATCTTTGTTGCTGTTATCTGCGACTGTGCGTTCGGAAGATCCAGTTTGGTATACTTCAGGTAAGCATTATCAATGTATATTTTGCAACACTGATAAGTTTTAAGAGCTGCGTTATGCATTTTGGTGTAGAACAACGTTTGAAATATACGTTGGAGTTCACATGTAATATTTGAGCGTTTCTTATGGTTTAAAAAAAACCTAACTTACAAATTCGAATTTCCGAATTTCCGGATAAAATATCGACATGCATGTTAATTTTTGGTTTAAACTTGATTTGTTTTCACCTGTTTTTCAAACACGGGTGTAATCCCCTCCCGCCCTTCACTTTTGGTACGCTGGAATCAAGTCCTATTCATCCAATACCCGGTATTCAGTGTCGAAACGAAATACTCAGATTATTGACACTTTGGTATTTGGAGCGCAGCTGCTTTCGCAAACAGTAAAACAGTACAAACTATAGGGTAACGGCCAGTAGTTGGAAACTCAAAGAGGAACAAGGCAAGGTCCAAAACGTCCTAGTATTAGATTAAAGACTTTCGTACTCTCTACGACTGGTAATTGCAATAACATAAATGTGAGGAAGGGGCAACATTAATGAATAAGTATTAATTTAACTAATTCTTTTTATTTTAACACAATTGCAATTTCATTTGTGTAATGTCTTATTGACCTGTCTTTAGTATGTTTCGTGTGTGTTTTATGAAATTGCATGAATGTTTGTTTACATTACTGTGTACAACGCCATTGAGTATATTTATAAAATTAGGCGTTTAATCAAATAAACATGTTTCAAGTTTCAAGTTTCAAGTTTCAACATTGTATTGCCTCCACACGACAGCCACAACACTGCTGTCAGTATTTATACTACAATGACAGCTACAGGGACACGCCCAGTTGTCCAAACTTCTGACCTTCAATGTGCGCATTGAAAGAGTGTACATGTATTAACTTCTGAAATACATCAAAAATATAAAATATAAGATATGCAAAATTTCGCACGGGAGATGGTGTCAGACCCCATCATATTTTTTTTTCAAATAGCATTGCGTTGAGGTCAATGTTACATTGTTACGACCACCAAACGCAACAGAGATAGAAAACCCGCAACAATCTTTATACAGCAACTTATTGTATTTACTAACAGATTTACATAAGTAAATTCAAATTAAAAATGTGAAAGTTATAAAACGGCGATTTAAGAATAATGTCTAAGGGTTATCTTCACTGATCATGGTATTGTTCAATGTCCACTGGATTTTAAACATCATGCAATATAGAAAACACTGAGGAATTATTCAATTCAACAACCCTTTCAGACTTATCCCAACAAAAGGTTGAAATGTAATCATACCTTGATTTTATTTAATCCAATATTTAAAAAATGCTCCAGCACTGATGATACTTTTTAAAAAAAAATATTTACTTTAGAAAAATAACCCAAAGACTCCAGATCAGATCAGTTTGCCATTATATTCATGAAAATAACATGCTGAAGATTTTATCAGGGAAAACAACTTTTATTTTAATGACTCTTTCGATGAACCATTGAGATGAACACCTTCAATGAAGTAAAGCATTTAAAAAAATACGTACATGTAACACTGTATTAACCAGAGTTATAAAGGAATAAAGTTTAGATTTTTTTGTAGTGATTAAGAATGGCATATATAAAAAGACATATATTAGATACAATAAAATAAAATAGAATGAAATCTGAAACTTGGTCGATCTTTAAAGAGCTTGTTCAACGAACTGGTAAGATATATCATGTGTATTCAAAACATATTCCAAGATCCGTTAAATGTTTTGGAACTCATATGGCAAACTCAGGAAATGATTTAGCCCGATTGATGAAACTTCCCTTGTATTATTGCTACTTTATCTCTTGTAGGCAAATATAATTTCTTCAAAAACTTTTGCTTCCATCGATAGGTTGGTATAATGTTTAGAGCCGTAATGTTTGAGTAAGAAAGATTCGTGATGAATAATTCATTTTTTTGAATTTAAAGTTTAATTCTTTAATTTAGAACTGAAATCCTGTTGGTGAGAGTCATCATATCTTATATTGACGAATAAATTAGACCAATGGAAGTTGTACAATAGACAGACAAGGCAATGTTTATGTGTTGTAATAGACACCATTACATTCAGTTTAAGTAAGGATGAAAGGCCGAAAACTGTCCATTATATCAGTAAAAGAAGAGTCCGAAGCTGGTTTTTCGCCGACATAATTGACAGTTTGAGGCGGTTCACTTACTTAAAAAAAGGTAGACAACGGGGTCTAAACCATGAATTTAATGGCGCTATTGTGAACTTATTGGACACTGTCGAACCATTTGAAAATATAATTATCTCGTAGCTAATCAAAATAATTTTGCGCTTATTTACATGTACATATAAATTGTATTTTTTTTTTTTTTTTGGGGGGGGGGGTATTTTTTAAAATATTGATTTATAGACTACAACCCTCTATTTAAAGCAAATACAATTAAAGACAGGCAATCATTAAGTACTAGGCTTAATCATTAAGATTTTCAACTTTCGCGTGTGTTTAAAGATACGTCCACTGCCACTCATCCGATACACAATCCTCCGTCAGACTTTGCGTTGACAAGCTGTCAGCCAATAAGGTTGAATTCTAAGTTAGTGAGATGACCAGAATTAAAATATTATGATTAAGAATGGGCGGAGTAAGCGTAGCAAAGATTTTAGTTCATGTCATCTTACTAGTACTTAAAAATCAACTTCTACGGATATATAACAAGTGCAAACTGTGTTTTTATGTTGCATTTTCCACTTAAGTCTAAAGGAAGTAGCCTTGCACATATCTAATAATCTATTACCATGTGTGTTACTTCCATTGTCAGTAGAAAATCTTGGCAACGCATCATCTAGCTGGTAATTTTCCGCCTCAATTTCTGAGACATATCTATCACAATGAATGAAATCCGGTTTACCAAGCGGCTGGAAATTACATATATCAGTTATATATCTTAATACGGAAACTTTATTGTAAAGTATAGGATATTTTATTTTCTATTTTTTTAAGGTTCGTCAGCTAATAAACATTTTCCTTTGTCATAACGACTGCGCAAACTTCAATCACATCTTCATTGGGCATTGAGTTGTTAGATTCTAAAAATCGGAATTTTATTAAAATCATCTGTTTATAAATATTCATAAACCCTTAAAAAAAGAAGGGTTTTAGAGTGTTTTCTTCAAAAAAGTGCCTAGCTTTACACAATACTTGACAAACAAGTTTGTCAACACACGTCTTGATTCTACCATACTACTAATTATACTGACTGTCCATTATTAGAACAATGAATGTCCGTTATTTGAACAATTACGGTCCATTCTTAAAATATTGGACAGTTAGTAGAAATAAACAGAACGCAGTCCAAAAACCTTTATTATGTACAAAAAGAACAATGGATGACGTCACAAACATGTTTTAAACCAAGAAGAACACAACACTTATTAACATTAATGTAAGCATAAAGACGATTAAAACGCCAGATGTTCGTATTTGACTTGATGTCTCCGGCATAGTTAACTGTGAATGGCTTAATAATACCCTTTAAGAACTAGTACTGTTGGCCCATCTTCATTGCTTCGGTTACATGGTATGTTTGTATCCAGTCGTTGAGTACTTGAACGAGCGTTCTTCAGTCAATGATATTTTTTTAACTTTATTCTTCTAATTATTGATAAGTGTTCAGACAAGTGTAGGGTTCAAATTCAAATTCAAATTCAAATTTTATTTGTAAAGAAAGACCTCCGGCCCATAATACAACATATACAATACAAAGCATAAGATCTTTAGAGTTGTGATTCCTTAATGACATTAATTTTTCCTTATCTTTTTGTTTCATTATTACATTTACAAAGAATGCTATATTTTTTATTCGGTCATCGTTTCGACTTTGCATAAGATTTATGAAGTTTTGGAAGTCTTGCCTACCCGTGTACCATTTATAGATATAAAATTGCCTTTCTTGTCTGAATTTGTTACATTGAAAGAATACATGAAATTCATCTGATATCAAAATTAATTAAGCAATATCTACACAGTCTATTTTCCCTTTCGATACCCAAATGTCGACCAGTCTCAATAAACAATTTATGGCTAGAACATCGGAATCTCGCTAACGATTTTCTCACATAAAATGGTAGATTAATACATAAATATTTTTCTGGATTTAACAAAGTTTTAAAATGCTTATATGTGTCACATCGTGTTGAATCTCCCACATTTTCGAACCAGTTTTGTCTTTTACAATCAACTAACCTTTGCTTAAATGATATTAAAAAATCGCCAACATTTCCAACTTCCTGACTTAGCCAAACAAAACCAAAACCATATTTGAATAATAGATTCTTTACAGATGTAACCCAATTTTTTCTTCCAATATCATCATGTCGTTTAAGCATTATATAGCAGTTTCTTGGATAACGTTCATTGGACATGTATAGCACTTTACACCAGTACTTAATACATTTTACATGATGATCAATACACAGAGGAAACCTCCCGCATTCCCCCAATGCAACACAATCGTTAACATAATTATTTACCCCAAGGAATTCCTTACAATATTGAATTTGTACCTGTTCAAGAATATCAGATATTTCTGTACCATATATTTCAGCACCGTAAATAAGTATAGGCTTAACCATTGAATCAAATATTTTAAAGTATTCAGTGTGAGAAAAGTTTCCAAAAGCCATCTGGTAGGCCTTTATAGCATAAATTGACTTCCGGGCTTGCGCAGCTAATTTTGATTTTGCCTTTGTCCAGGATAATTTAGGCGTGAATATGAGTCCCATGTACTTGTATACCGATGTAACATTTACCGGGGTGCCATAAAAATACCAATGCTCGTATGACCGCAGAGGCCCGCCATTTCTAAACACGATTATTTCTGTTTTCCTCTGATTAAAAGTCATACCAGTATTTTCGCAGAATTCCGAAATTGAATTTAGTTGTAATTGTAATTCAATGGCAGTGTCAGCGCAGTTCGCAACGTCATCTGCAAAAAGTTTGCATATCGTATCCGCGATTTGCTCAGTAATAAAGATACCAGTATGTCCCGTTGATCGTAGGAAGGAAGATAACTCATTTATATACAGATTAAAAATTATTGTACTGGTTACGTCCCCTTGTCGCGTGCCAACGTTACAAATAAAGGGTTGCGTAACTGTGCCGCCGCCAACTCGTACACAACCGCGTAGATTTGAATACATACACGTTAATATACGGAAGAGCTTTCCCTGAACTCCTATTTTATGCAAACTGGTGAACAAGTTACGGTGTATCAATCCATCAAACGCCTTTTTAAAATCGACGTATAATACATAGAATCTCCCCCCGGGCTTACTGGTATATTTCTGAACCATACTTTGCAAAGTAAATATATTATCTGTTGTCGAATAACCAGTCCGAAATCCAGCTTGTGCCTCATCAATTTTGTTAAACTGTTCCGACCATGTACATAATCTGTCATGTATTATATTTGAAAATATTTTATACATAACGTTTATAAGAGAAATACCCCTGTAATTTGATGGGTCTTCTTTAGAGCCCGACTTGTTCACTGGGACAATAATACTATCTCTCCAAATATCCGGAAATACACCCGTATTTAAAACCCTATTAAATAATTGACGCAACACTGGAGTTATGGTTTGTTTTGTACTTTGGTAAAATTCAGCCCCAAATCCATCAGGTCCCTGAGATTTCCCCTTTTTCAATTTTATAATGCTTGCAATAACCTCCCCGTCAGTTATATCACAATTTAAAATGGAATCATATTTTTCATTAAAGATATTCGTGTCAAAAGCTATATCGTTCAGGTTTGGTTGATCTTCATTAAACAATAATCCTCGAAAATAGTTCCGCCATGTAACAGGGTCTACGCGCAGAATCTCTTGTTTTCTATTACGTTGGGACATTTTTAACAATTTCCAAAAGGAATTTGGATTACAACTAGATAACACTAGCTCATTCCTTTTAGCTTGCTGTTACAATTGCCTTTTAGTGAAACTCGTAATTTTGAAATGTCTACGCAGTGAAATATAGTTTTGAAAATCTAACAACCCACTTGTCCATCTAAATCTTCGTAATGCAGCGTACTTTAATTGTTTAGCTAAAGCACAGTCTCTATCCCACCAGGGTTGATTATTTGAAATTACATCGCGATTTGTTGGATCACGGTTATTTAAGCGCATCATATAAGCAGAATCCCGATAAAGTCCAAGTATTTTCTCAACCGCGTCATTCATATTTATATTAATTTCAAGTGCGATTTGAGCGACGAGCGTATTACATTTATTTGCAAATAACGTTAAAAATTCATCTTTACATGCGAGTTTCCATTTAAACTTTTCTACACGTACAAAACCATCGCCGTTTGGTGGTCCCGCTAAGTTTTCATCAGTATTCTATCTAGGAAGAATGACAATTTAGAACAAACTGGTAAATGATCCGACTCATCGCGCATTGTGACACTGAAAGAACTTATATGAGAAAAAAGCTCAGTAGACATAATATGATAATCAACAACACTTGCACCATTATATGTTATACATGTAAAATTGCCAACAATGTCGTCATAAATACGTCCATTTAAAATATGTATGTTATGAGTACAACATAGCTCAATAAGAGATTTCCCAAAGTTATTATATCCTATTTTATCTTTGTTATTGCGTGTTAACTCAAAATTTTCTGAATTATATTCAACATCAGTATTAAAAATGTTTTGCAGATTATCATCTGGAATGTAATCTAACATTTCTTTCGTGCGGGCATTAAAGTCCCCAGCTAGATAAAAATATGAACCGGGATACTTATTTCGTAAAATTGAAATATTATTATCAATAGATTTAATTCCATTTTTCTCATCTCTATTGCTATAAATGTTCGAGCCCTCGGGTGAGACATAAGCAACATATAATATTATATCGAGCATAGAACGAAATTTAGTACTGTTGATATAGAATACTACGCAATCTGTATATTCATGGCATATTCTAGTAATAAAATCATTTTTCAACAAATTATTCTTAATGTAAACAGCTATTCCACCACTATTACGCAAGGCATTTAAGGATTTTGATCTAACACAATCAAAACATGTAAAATTATCAAGCAAATTCTCAAATTCATTACTAAAATCACTCCACGTTTCCAAGAGACCAATAATGTCAAACGATTGCAAATAGCTTGTAAAATGTTTATCATCAGTCAACTTTCTTAAA